>NC_043974.1:8720115-9063483 GCF_902148855.1 Sphaeramia orbicularis | reverse complement strand
AAATTTTGCTTTTTTTTCCTTTGTCAGAAATTTATGGTTGTTCATGGATGTTGAGGCTGTGAAAGAATAGCTATGTAATGTAAATGCAAAGATTTTCATGCAGTAATTTTACTTTTTTGCACTAAATCAAAGAGAATAGTTTGAATTGCCCTTATTTAAAAGCTATTATGCTTTTATTTTACCCAGATCAAATTGGACTAAATGTGGAAATTCCTTACTAACACACTAGTCACTAGGTATTGCACATTTTTCAGTGCTTCTGATACCATACCAACTGTAAATATTACCAACAGTGTGTGAATTACATATGGTTTTTGTTAAATGCTACAGTATGCAAACTCTGGACACTAAACCAGTGAGAATATCCCATAATGCAATGCATTAGTGGCCACAACAATCACAGAAGGTGACCAGAGGTCAGTAGTAGAACACACATGCTGGTAAAGTCTGTAGTATCACACAGATGTGGCCAATGCGTTAAAACAGATGCAACGCTACAGGTTTGACTGAGTTGGAGTTTCACGTGAAGCTACGTAGGAGTAATGGGTAAAAAAAAAATAACATCCTTCTGTGTTAAGTCTTATAACTCCATCAAGCACCGGACCTTGGGGGACCGAACCTTCGCCGCAGCCGCCCCCATATGGAACTCACGCCAACAAAACATCAGGAACTCGGACTCAATACAAAACTTCAAATCACTACTCAAAACTCCCCTGTTAAAACTTATATTTTCTTGAGTCTTTTTTTCTCTCTGTTCTTTTTGTTTTGTTTGTTTGTGAAGCGTCTTTGAGTGTCCCAAAAAGCACTATATAAGTGTGATGTATTATTATTATTTTTATTATTAATGTAAGTAATCACTTCTAATGCAGTTCTGTAATGGACACATACAAATAACAAAATTCCAAACATGACAAACATAATATCTAGTGACTAAAACATAACATACATTACACTGATAAAAGTTAGGACAAATTACATTCTTGTTGATTGGGTAAAGTAGTTTATTTTCTCTGTTAATAAATACTTGAATGCAAACTACATGAAAATACATCACCTGGGATCTTGATGTAAAGTAGATGCTAAGTATTAAATTTGATTACAGTGTTTTTCTATGAGAAAGCACCCATGTTTTATGAATTTTTTGTTTGTTTTAACACACCACATAGTCTACAATCTTTGCATTTTGAATATTCAAGAAGAAATATGCATATTACAAAATGTGTGAAAATGATACATAAAATGCAAGACATGTGACGTAAAATTTCTTGTCTTTTTCTCCCGCGTAACTTTTTCAATAAACATAGAACATAAACATGAAGTTATTTCCTGTAAGTGTAGAGTAATAAAATATTTGGAGTATTTTGTAAAGATATAATAACAAACAGGAAGGATTTAACAACATAAATAACAATAAATGAGGTATGTACACTATGGGACACAGTTTTCTTCATGTATTGGAGGCTCAGATTTTCCTTTAACTTGAGGCGTCTGCCAGTTCAGGTTTACATTATTCCACACAACTTTTTCACTCAACTTGGTTTTCACCTGTGCAGAAGAGATATTAAACCATTTACTGGAAATGTGAATATTATTTACTGCAATTTAATGTGCCGATATGTTTGTGGTCTTTATGTGGGTAATAAAAACAAAAGGTGCAACTTCAGTGTTTAGAGATATAATCAGTCTTATGTTAAACTTCCTACTGTCATTATGAATCCATTATCATTTACACAAAGAAGTTCATAAAAGTTGACAGTAAAGTGAAATTACCCATTGATGGATGGATGCGGTGACAGTGGGGTCTCTCAGGTTGACAGAGGAGTCAGCACTCAGCTTCAGCCTCATAAAGTATTTCTTCCGTGGAGCTGGGCGAAACATAAAACCACAGTAAACTAAATATCAGTGATTTTGAAGACATTTAACATGAGGAACAGTTAATGGTTAGTATGGAGCTGTAGAATAGAATGTCATTGTATATATTCTATTCTATTCTATTCTATTCTATTCTATTATATTATATTGCAAACTGTATTGGCTGTGCTGTAAAACCCCCCAGCAGTGACTGAAGTAAGCAATAGAATAGAATAGAATAGAATAGAATTACATTGTGTCTATTCTATTTTATTCGATTCGATTCGATTCAATTTTATTCTAAATTGCATTGGCTGTGTTGTAAACTGAATAGAATAGAATAGAATAGAATAGAATAGAATAGAATAGAATAGAATAGAATTCCATTGTGTCTATCGTTCTCTTCTCTTCTGTTCTCTTCTCTTCTGTTCTCTTCTGTTCTCTTCTCTTCTGTTCTCTTCTCTTCTGTTCTCTTCTGTTCTCTTCTCTTCCATTCTATTCTATTCTATTTTATTCTAAATTGCATTGGCTGTGTTGTAAAGTGAATAGAATAGAATAGAATAGAATAGAATAGAATAGAATAGAATAGAATAGAATAGAATAGAATAGAATTGAATTACATTGAGTCTATTCGATTTGATTTGATTCAATTCTAAATTGCATTGGCTGTGTTGTAAAGTGAATAGAATAGAATAGAATAGAATAGAATAGAATAGAATTCCATTGTGTCTATCATTCTATTCTATTCTATTCTATTCGATTCGATTCAATTCGATTCGATTCGATTTTATTCTAAATTGCTTTGGCTGTGTTGTAAAGTGAATAGAATAGAATAGAATAGAATTCCATTGTGTCTGTCATTCTGTTCTATTCTATCCTATTCTATCCTATTCTATTCTGTTCTGTTCTGTTCTGTTCTGTTCCAAGGTTATAATAGTTTTGGATTTTTAATTATAGTTTAGTTTTAATTAGTTTTGACTTTTTTTTCTCTTATTCAGTTAGTTTTAATTAGTTTTTAGAGCAGGTTTGTTAGTTTTTATTAGTTATCGTTTTTTTCTGAATGCTTAGTTTTAGTTTAGTTTAGTTTTAGTATTAGTTTTAGTTATTTCATATATTTTATCTTCCTCATCATCCTATTCAAAGAAATTAGTGAGGCATGGATATGGGTTACCCTGGACACTTTATTTGGGGGTCGGGTTAGGGCGGCTCATGGACTGAGCAGAGACACAATGTACCGTACAATGTATAAATTCCCTATAGCAGGTTGAGGTGGGGTGCAATCCATACACGTCACTTACGTGAAACAATGCGAAGATGTGCAAAGCAGGAGAGCAGATGCACAAAGCAGCCAGCAGTTAAACCAGATAGAAACATATATAACCAGCTAACCAGCAGTTAAAGCAGATAGAAACATATATAAACCAGCTAACCAGCAGTTAAAGCAGATAGGAACATATTATAAACCAGCTAACCAGCAGTTAAAGCAGATAGGAACCTATTATAAACCAGCTAACCAGCAGTTAAAGCAGATAGAAACATATATAAACCAGCTAACCAGCAGTTAAAGTAGATAGGAACATATTATAAACCAGCTACCCAGCAGTTAAAGCAGATAGGAACCTATTATAAACCAGCTAACCAGCAGTTAAAGCAGATAGGAACCTATTATAAGCCAGCTAACCAGCAGTTAAAGCAGACAGAAACATATATAAACCACTTATAAACATATCTAACCCAGTTCCTCATCAGTAAACCACACCTTAGCAGATATCTCATATCTCAATCATCTCCAGTTCCATTATTAGCCAACTTTGCTTCAGTTCAGTTCAGCTAGCTGTAGCTAGTAACATCAAACGTTTTTTAACATTCTAACAGGTTCCATACCTCTGTAATTGGATTAGTTTTCATCCTCCTCTTTTCTCCTCTTCTAAACTGTGCAGTTCAGGGCTTGGAAAGCCTTTTCATGGTGATAAACTCTCCAGTTTTAACCTGGATGCTAGTTCAACACTGACTGTCCTTTAGCTCTGCTCTGTCTCTGTCACTCACGCGCACACACACGGTACGCCTAAAAAAAAAAAAAAAAAAAAAAAAAAAACCCGACCCATGTATCACTACAGTAAACCCCAGACAGGACTGTGCTGCTGTGTCCCAGCTTTAGTCTGTATGTTCCAGGTAGAGTGGGGACCAGAAGACCACTGGAAACCACCAGTGACCAGACATGACAGACTGTGTAGTGTCGTATGGTGTCACCAGCTCAAACTGCTGGAGCCAAATAAATCAATTTCATATCAATCCGACATTGACAAAGACGAAAACGAAGGGAATTGTATCCATAATTTTTATACGTTTTAGTTAGTTTTGTAAGCTCACGATACAGTTTCAGTTAGTTATCGTTTTTTTCTTTTAATTAGAGTTTTTATTAATTTCAGTTAACGAAAATGTTTTTTCAATTTTAGTTTTCGTCATTTCGTTCGTTTTCGTTAACGATAATAACCTTGTTCTGTTCTATTGTAAACTGTATTGGCTGTGCTGTAAAAAACCCCAGCAGTGACTGAAGTAATAAATAGAATAGAATAGAATTACATTGTTTCAATTCTATTCTATTCTATTCTATTCTATTCTCTCTTTTCTAGAAAAACACTCAGAGAGCACAAATCTCCGCCAAGGCAGGTCATTGGGCCCCCCCACGCCCGATCACCACCAAAATTTAATCATTTGTTCCTTGTGCCAGTACCAACATTTCCTGAAAATTTTCATCCAAATCCGTCCACAACTTTTTGAGTTATCTTGCACACGGACAGACAGGTTGACAGACAGGTTAATGTTCTCAACCTTTCTGACAATGCTGTGTAGGAAACAGGAAGTGAAAAGTTTTATATCACTGTTATATGTTTGTAGTGCTAATGTCTCAACATTATGCCTATAGCAATAAAATATAACATACACACTTTTTTTAATCAGTGCAGTGATGTTCAGGTCTCCAGGTTTTTCAGGACAGAGGTGTAAATTATCTTTCATATGAGAGACTGAATAGCAATGCTACTCTGGGCCGGATCTACTAAAGGTTTGCATGTATTAAAATGAGTGCAAACTCATTGCACACACAAAAAAAAATGTACAAACTGATTTACTAACAATGCGCACTAACAGTTGCATCTTTCAAAGGTGCAAAATAGCGTGTCTACATCCAGTTAATACGTTTGACGCAATGAATATGCAATATGGGGCATTTACACACAATTGTGCATGTGGTGGGAGGAGAAAATGTAAATATACTAATTTAGCACACGCAAAGTGATTCATCAAACACGAGAGCAATTTTGCTCATAGAAACTGCGTCTATATTTAACATGTCTCAAAAGGAGGTGCAAACTGTTTGGATGCGTTATTGCACACACGGAAGTGGTTAGGAGACATCGAAATGATGAAACAAGATGCAGAGAACGCATTTTTCACCCTTGTGTGAACATTTTTGGAGTGACGGAAGAAAAAATAATTGAGATGTATGTGCCCCACACACATCCACCCACACACACACTTTACGGGACTGTTTTCCACTCCTGCTGATTGTGATTAAAAATACGCACCGACATTAGGCTACAGTGTGACAAAATTATGTGCGCCTGACAGTCATTCAGTCCCACCCCCACCCCCACCCCCACCCCAACATACACACACACACCTTTAAAATAAAAAATGAGTGAATGAATGAGTCATGCAATGCCTTTTATGACAAAATTCCTCCAACGTTACATTTCCGTGCATCTGGATCATTCAGTCATTGTTACTATTAGTGCTGCTGTATCCCAGAGCAGTTTTACCAGCGTATTGTCTCCAGTAGCACACGTAAAACCCTCATTTAAAAAGGGCGGTCTCCAAGACTTTGTACCTGTTGTAATTTGCGCAAACAATCTTAGTAAATCACCCGCAAACCACGATTCAACCTCCCATGCAAAATTCTAGATTGCGCAGACGAATTAGTACATGCAAATTGGGATCTTGGTAGATCCGGCCCTCTGTAGGCTAAATCCCTGTAAACACAGACACTGTCAATATGTAACATTTGGGAATGTAATGTGAATGTAAATGTCATGCTTCAAAGTGCGGGAAAAGTCAGTGCCATTTGATCTGTACTGTATGTCAGTGTATAAATCAGTGATATGAAGATAATTTGTTTACCACTATAGCAAAGGAAGGACAGTTTCTGAGCACCATTCCCATATGTTATCCCAGGAGGGCTGTTGTTGATCCAAAACTGACCACGATTGCCCTCTACTTGATTTGGAGGCACTTTCAAATGAGGTATATATGAAGATTCACTCCCATCGGTCCATATCCAACGCCACAGTGCCATCCCAATCCAGACCTGTCTGTCATGTGCCATCGCCTGCAGCCTCAAATTTTCATTGTGGTTTCGTATTCTGGCCAGGTCTGTGTGGTGAGTCCGGCAGTAAGTCTGGGCTTCAGGCCACATCAGTGAACCGTTTCCCATGACAAACCTCTTAGAAAGATCAGTGACATATCCTGCAAATGACATAAACAGGTTGCAGATCATTTATTTTGGTACACATTTGGAGGTGCACCAGCAGAGCCCCATCAACTCCAACATTATTAGAATTTTTATTCATTAAAATTTTTGTTTCCAAAATTCTTTGGTGATGAGTGAAGTGAGTTGATTTTTCTTCTGAAGACCCAAATAGTTGAAAGACTATGATAACAGAACAGTTTTGACTTTATAAGGGTGTAAAAAGGCTTAAAGTTATTTGCAGGGTTATTATGATTGATCCCCATTTGTTGATATGAGAGTCAAACCAAATTATGGCGGTTCTGATAATTGAAAACAGATCTATGGTTCAGCTATCGCCAACACCAACCACACAGAAAACACATTCCATTTCATTTTTGCTAACACCTTACCTAACAGACCTGTAATGTAAACTATCAGCTGACACAAAATGAATAGTATAAGACAGCAGTGTTATTTTGAGTGACAGTTTGTGGGGCTCTGCCCAAAGGATCAATAAAATTCAATCTACTCCAATCTAATCTGATCTAATCTAATCTGATCTGATCTAATCTAATCTAATCTAATCTAATCTAATCTAATCTAATCTAGATAGAAGGTTATGTTGTTCGTTTTCATGTTCATATTTGACAACTCTGTACTACAGCCTGCTAACCTACTGAGTCAGACTTTAAAACTTTTGGTTTATTTAATAAAACACACATTTTTCCTCTTAACTGTAGTTGTGGATAGTAAATTCCAGTAAAAAGCCTGCAAAATTAGCACCCCGTCCCCTGAAGGGAAGGCAAGTAGTATTGTTTTTGGTTCATTTTTTTCTTTGTTTGTTTGTTTGTTAACACTGTAGCAGCAAAACTATTGGCTGAATTCATACCACACTGGGTTTATAGATTACCAGTGACCCAGAATAGATATGATTATGATTTGGGAAAAGTAGGTCAAAGTTCATCCATTTACTTTTACAGTGGCTTGCAAAAGTGTTCATTCCCCTTGAACTTTTTCACATTCTGTAAGTAAGTAGTAAGTAAGTAAGTAAGTAAGTAAATTTTATTTATAGAGCACTTTTCACAGACAGAGTCACAAAGTGCTGTATCAGTTCAAATCAGAATCAAATTAAGTTTACAGAGACCCAACAGAATCCTTCAGGAGCAAACACTTGTGATTGGTGACAGTGGCGAGGAAAAAGTTCCCTTTAACAGGCAGAAACCTCGAGCAGACCCAGACTCCTGAAGGATGGCTGTCTGCCTTGACCAGTTGGGGTTAAAGAGAGAGAGAGAGAGTAAAGGAGGAGAAAAGAGAGAGCGATAGAGATATAGAGAGACTGGGGGGGGGGGGATGACACATGGAGTACGTTATGATGAATACATAGAGTGTAATCAGTCTGTGGTGGCCCTGGGTCAGGTGGGAGACTAAAAAGCCTTTTTGAACAGGAGGGTTTTGAGGTGTTTCTTAAAGCTCTCTACAGAGTCCATGGACCGTAGGTGTAGAGGCAGGTCATTCCATAGATGTGGTGCCACAGCTTTAAAAGACCTGTCACCGCGTGTGCTAAAACAGGTGTGTGGAACCATCAGCAGGTGCTGTCCTGAAGACCTCAAGCTATGAGTTGAGCTGTAGGGCTGGATCAGGGAAGCAATGTATGCAGGGGCCTGGTCATGTAGAGCCCAGAAAGTTAGCACAAGAATTTTGAAATGAAGACGATATAGAACAGGGAGCCAGTGGAGAGATTTGAGGATGGGAGTGATGTGGGTTCTCCTGTTTGTGTGGGTCAGGAGCCTGGCAGCAGAGTTCTGGACAAACTGTAGACGGGCCAGCTCCTTCTTGTTTAAGCATGTAAACAGGCTGTTGCAGTAATCTAAGCGAGAAGATACAAAAGGGTGAACGATCATCTCGAGCTCATTTATGGACACCATAGATCTGAGTTTGGAGATGTTGCGTAGTTGGAAGAAACAGTTTTTGACTAGGTGTTTGGAGTAGAATTCTAAAGACATGTCCTGGTCAAAGATGACACCCAGATTCCTCAGTTTGGTCTTTACCTAGGAACTCAGGTCTCCAAGGTGATTCTGTCACGCTACGACCACAAACATAAATATATTTTAGTGGAATTTTATGTGAAAGACCAACACAAAGTGGCACACAATTGTGAAGGAGAAAAAAATAATATATGATTTTAATATTGTTTTACAAATAAAAAACTGAAAAGTGTGCCATGCAAAAGTATTCAGCCCCCTTTTCTCTGAGTGCAACCAATTGCCTTCAGAAGTTGCCGAATGATTGCTGAATGATCAAATGTTGACCAAATGACTAAATAGAGTCCACCTGTGTGTAATCTAATCTCAGTACAAATACAGCTGTTCTGTGATGGCCTCAGAGGTTTGTTAAGAGAATATTGGGAAGCAAACAGCATCATGATGTCCAAAAAGAACACACCAGACAGGTCAGGGATAAAGTTGTGGAGAAGTTTAAGGCAGGGTTAGACTATAAAAAGATTTCCCAAGCTTTGAACGTCTCACAGAGCACTGTTCAATCCATCATCCAGACATGGAAAGAGTATGGCACAACTGCAAATCTACCAAGACACGGCCATTCACGTAAATTTACAGCCCAGACAAGGAGAGCACTGATCAGAGATGCAGCCAAGAGGCCCATGGTGACTCTGGACGAACTGCACAGATCCACAGCTCAGGTGGGGGAATCTGTTCACAGGACAACTATTAGTCATGCACTGCACAAATCTGGCCTTTATGGAAGAATGGCAAGAAGAAAGCCATTGTTTAAAGAAAACAAGAAGTCTCTTTTGCTGTTTGCCAGAAGCCATGTGGGGGACACAGCAAACATGTGGAAGAAGGTACTCTGGTCAGTTGAGACCAAAATTGAACTTTTTGGCATAAATGCAAAATGCGTGTGTGTGGCGGAAAACTAACACTCTGAACAAACCATCCCCCGTGTCAAACATGGTGGTGGCAGCATCATGCTGTGGGGGGGCTTCTCTTCAGCAGGGACAAGGAAGATGGTCAGAGTTGATGGGAAGATGGATGGAGCCAAATACAGGGCAATCTGGGAAGAAAACCTGTTGGAGTGTGCAAAAGACTTGAGACTGGGGCGGAGGTTCACCATCTAGCAGGACAATGACCCCAAACATAAAGCCAGAGCTACAATGGAATGGTTTAAAACTGAACATATTCATGTGTTAGAATGACCAGGTCAAAGTCCAGACCTATTTCCAATCAAGAATCTGTAGCAAAATCCTAAAACTGCCGATCACAAACGCTCTCCATCTAATCTGACTGAACTTGAGCTGTTTAGCAAAGAAGAATGGGCAAAAATTTCAGTCTCTGGATGTGCAAAGCTGGTGACACAAACCATCAACTGATCTAAACTGTTTAATACTTGTTGATCCACTAATCTTATGAATACATGTAAATAATTGGTGTAAAATGCAGTTTGTCATCTTTTCATGGTCATCAGATATGATCCATTTTTCAGAAGCTCCATAGTGAATGTGAAAACACCATTATCTTCTACAACATTGATTCACTAGTAAAACCCATGGAGTTGGACCAATGACAGTGTTTGGAGACACTTGGTTTATGCTCAGTTAAAGACAGATTTTGTTGAAAAAGTCATTTTGTCTTCAGCTTTCTCAGTTTTTTCCCCTGATGATGTAATAACCCTTAACTTTACTCCAAGCTTTTATGAACATCTACATGGTCAGTCAATTAAATACAGCAAAAACCATTATCACCAAAAACGTACAAATACAGAGCATAATATTATAATAAAGGGTGATGAATCATTTACAAAAAGGTTAAAATGAAGAAAAAATTTCATCTGGGAACTGACACAAAAGTAGCACTTGGTCCTTATGGGTTAATGGAGAAACAAAAAGTTGTTTGGAAATGGGATGCTGAATTAAATCAAAGTGTATGTGTTTACTGATTTACCACACAGAAATTTAGAAATATACTGTACAACATTTTATCCCAGTCTTTAGATTATGGCAAATATTCAGTTTCAAAAGGTAACATGCATTTCATTCTCACCATCATAGCAGAAAAAGTTCAAACTTCGGGAGCATCTTGTTGTGTTCCATCCTCCTGACGGTCCTATGCTTGTACAGCGGCCCAGCCCAGGATTACCTTTTGTCCAGGCTGAGTAGCTCTGTTCACCTTCTTTGTGGTCATCATTTTCAGACAACGACCAACTCCATGTCAAGTACAAACCTAAGTGGACAGGTTGATGCCAAGGGTACACCAGACAAGCGAGTTCCCCCAAGTCTTGTTCGTCATTGACTGTGGCCATCTCCGTGTACTTCACTCGACAGTAATGCAAAGCTTCATTCCAGGTTTTTAGGGTTTTGATGAAGTGGAAGTGCCGACGAGGAAGAGCCGAAGAGAAACCACACAAGCCTGCAGATAAAGCTGGTAAGAATATAAAACTCAGTGTGGTTTAAGTTTATTTGTATGATGTGCATACAGTGGTGTGAGAAGAATGCATGCATTGTTTTAACCCCTGAGACGTTATTTCAGGTAAATGTGCAGGTGTGGATTTGCATCTGTTTCAGTGTCACAAAAGCTGCTGCGAATATGTGCTTGTTTTGTTTTGTTTGTTTGTTTTTGAAGCGTCTTTGAGCGTCCAAAAAAATGCTGCATAAGTGTGATGTATTATTATTATTATTATTATAATTATTATTATTATTACCTCCGCCAAGGAGGTTATGGTTTTGCTGGCGTTGGTCTGTCTGTCTGTCTGTCTGTGCGCAAGATAACTCAAAAAGTTATGAACGGATTTGGATGAAAATTTCAGGAAATGTTGATACTGGCACAAGGAACAAATGATTAAATTTTGGTGGTGATTGGGGTGGGGTGGTGGTGGTGGTGGGGGGGGGGGTCTGGGCTCTCCAATTGCTTCTAGTTATTATTGTGTTCCTTTGCTTCAGTAGCTTTGCTTTACTGTGTGTTTTAGTGTCAAAACAGGGTGGAATAACAGAAAAAGACAAATAGAGGAAACTCAGAATGTACATCAATAAGAGATTTAGGATGCTGAACAATAACTGTGAACTGGAACATACTGAATAACAAGTATTTGAATTTGGGCTCAGTAGTTTTTGTTTTTGGGGCTCTTTTTTTCTGAATCAGTCCAGCTGCTTTTTGGCACCTGGTTGAACCCCAAAAAGCAGTCAAAACTCAGTAAAAACACAGTAAAAAAAAAAAAAAGAAAGAAAGAAAGAAAGAAAGAAAAAACGAAAAATCATGTCAACACTGCAAACAACAGTGAAAACAAAAAACAATAAGGAAAACAGGTAAAAAAAAAAAAAAAAAGAAGAAGAAGCCCAAACCATCTATTTTTAGAACAAGTCGATCTCACTCACTGCTCTGTGTTTTGCCCTGCATTACACAGGTGACGGGGAGTGCACTGAGCATGCTCACACACAAGAAACACAAGGTCAATTCTATCAGCATGTTTTGAAGTTTTTCTTATTGAGTAAACAGTTGAATTTGAATGAATATTTAAAATAAATCATACATTCAGAATGCTTACCATAGACACCTCAGGGGTTAAAGGGTTAATGTAAATATGAATGCCACACTCCAAAAACACTCCAAAACAAGTAGCAGTTTTGCATCCAAACCCTTACTGAAATACAAATATGTGCGTTCATCAAGAAAATGTAGTTATTGTGCAGTGAAATTGTCCCTGTCAGTGTTTTCCTGTTACATATGGTGCATTCAGGGTCATTTTACTATTGCATTCATGTACAGTATATGTTACATTTTACTGCTATTGACATTTAATACTGAACTCGCTTGAATTGGCTTAATTTATAGCAAAAACTCTCTAAAAAGTGAGTTTCATTAGAAAAACAGCCCTGTTTTTATATTTGTTATAATGTATTTTGTAGCTAATTCAAGGGGGTTTGAAAGAATTTATTTATTTATTTATTTTACTGTCAGACTGAAGCTGTTGGAAAAGTAATGGAATAAAGAGGACAATATTTGGCTGTGGTTATGTATTAAGCATTAAGTATGTAAAGTTACATAAAATGCAAATATCCATGTACAAGTAGTACCTCAACTTTGTTCTTAGGTGCAGAGCTTGAGAAAAGCCTATTATCCACAGAGCTCAAATGTGTTTTTCATAGGAGATATTCAGCACTATCTCACCTGACAGTAGCAGAATGCAGAGCTTTCCTTTATCCATGTTCTGTTGATGAAAATCAAAGATGATTATACTTAAGACAAATGTAAAGAGGTTAAATCAATCAAAATTATTCATATTTTCTTAACATAAAACTTACCTGTGATGAAGGCACCGTCTGATTTGTGATGTAAGGACTGGTGTCGTATTGCTCTGCTCTGTGCTGGTGCACTATAGTGCCTTTTACCGAAACCTTATCAAGGCTATTCAAATTATTCAGGGTGCGCACCATCTTAGGTAAATTCCTCTGTGCTTTTAACATGTTTTGTACAAGCGACCTCCTTAAGGTTTTACAAAGGTTGTACAGAGATTTTTTTAAGGCTTCACTTATCAGCAATGAAGCTAAACATGAAAGTAGTCACAAATAGCCATGAAGAATTCTAACATGCAAATCTGAATCAGAATACTTTATTAATCTCAGGGAGAAATTATTGGGTGTTACAGTCACTCCATTCCAGTAAAATAAAAGTTTTGGGAAAGAAATTATCAATACAACAGAAAAAGAAAAATATATAAATATATACATATATACATATATAAAGCTCTAAATCAGTGTTTTTCAACCTTGGGGTTGGGACCCCACGTGGGGTCGCCTGGAATTCAAATGGGGTCACCTGAAATTTCTAGTAATTGATTAAAATAAAAAATTAAAAACTTACTAATAAACAATATATGGTGAGTTGACAGAGACAATCCCAATCCATAACAGATATGACAAACTGTGAAGCTGAAACTGAAGCACTGTGGTTCTGTTTATCTGTCAAATGTTCATTGTGGTCAGTTTCAGATGCTGCAGCTCTTTCATAATTCATAGTCTGAGTTCTTGTTTGTTCAGTATTAATTGTCAGCCTTGTAAATCCAAGCTGGACTGACTGTACATGTCCTGACCAAGGAAAATAAAATTCTCCCTTTGTGCAGTAATCTACACCTGTCTTTTCTGCCTCTGTCCATAATAATATACATTATATAGACTAAATGTCGTCTAAAACTAACCTTTATCCTCAACATAGTATAGCAAACTACAGGGTGGGGAAGCAAAATTTACAATGAACATTTAGTTGTTTTTTCTCAGCAGGCACTACGTCAATTGTTTTGAAACCAAACATATATTGATGTCATAATCATACCTAACACTATTATCCATACCTTTTCAGAAACTTTTGCCCATATGAGTAATCAGGAAAGCAAACGTCAAAGAGTGTGTGATTTGCTGAATGCACTCATCACACCAAAGGAGATTTCAAAAATACTTGGAGTGTCCATAAAGACTGTTTATAATGGAAAGAAGAGAATGACTATGAGCAAAACTATTACGAGAAAGTCTGGAAGATACTATTAAAGAAGAATGGGAGAAGTTGTCACCTGAATATTTGAGGAACACTTGCGCAAATTTCAGGAAGTGTGTGAAGGCAGTAATTGAGAAAGAAGGAGGACACATAGAATAAAAACATTTTCTATTATGTAAATTTTTTTGTGGCAAATAAATTCTCATGACTATCAATAAACTAATTGGTCATACACTGTCTTTCAATCCCTGCCTCAAATATTGTAAATTTTGCTTCCCCACCCTGTATTACATGATTAACAATTCATATCTGCAAAAAAAAAAAAAGTCTCCGTTCTGGGGCCACCAGAAATTTGTGATGTTAAAATGGGGTCACGAGCCAAAAAAGGTTGGAAACCACTGTTCTAAATATACAAACATATACTGTATATATCTCTGTATATTTATATGTATGCCAAATATACATATTTGCAGTCTGAATAAGCACTAATCAGCCATACTGAACTGAGTGACTTTGACCAGGTCCAGATTTTAATGGTGATGAATGGGTCAGAGCATCTCCACAAGTGCAGGTCTTGTTGGGTGTTCCAGTCCAGGTGTACAAGGACTGCAAGAGTACAGTAGCTTTCATAATAAAAGCCCTTTTGGTATCTTTCCAGTCAAACACTAGAAGGCTTTTATTCTGAAATGTTGACTGGCTATTGACAGTGTAATACTGTAACTTTACCTGCAGTTCCGCGAAAACACACCTCCCCATACTTGGTGCAGAATGTGTACTTTTACTTTTTGGTTTCAATAAACATTATGAGAAATGCATTAATAGTCTTTATTTTACATTTGTCTGGACCTCAATGTACAAGTACTTGGTGCAGAGTTTAAAATATGTGGTAATTCACTGAATGTGGCCTCCAATGTCACTAGTTGGTGTAAAATATTTCATATGAAACTGTAAAACACATGGAAAAGAGATGGCTCTAGACTTTTCAGAACAGAACTTGTTTATTGGCCAAATTGAATCACCTTAAACAAAAGCCTTACAGTTGTAGATTTCTGACTATTTACTGTGCTGAGTACATTGTTACCCATGAAGTTGAAATTAAACAGTAAAATATTTTTACCTCTTCTCATGATATGATTGTGTCAATGTGAATCTATTCTTAACAAAGTGTAACTGGGACTCAGTATGTAATCATTGTACCTCAACAAAGGTGATTACTGATGTGTATAAATAGGAATCAAAAGAAGAATATGTCTGAAAACAAAATTATTCCAACTTCATGGTTAACAGTGTAGTTTAGCTTTGAATAACATATCAAAAATGGTTAAATGGTTGGCATTACAAATAAGACTGGAGTCTATGAACTTGCAAAGTCAATATAATTGTTTAAAACAGGGGTATCAAACACACAACCAGCCTGCCAAGGAGCCCAATCTGGCCCGCAGGATGAATTTAGAAGTGCAAAAATTACACTGAACATAACAGTCAAGGGTGTCGAACTCATTTTAGTTCAGGAGCCACATACAGACCAATTTGATCTCGGTTAAAATAATAGCATGATAACCTATAAATAATAACAACTACAAATTTTGTTCACGATTTAATGTGAAAAATATATATTATCACATTATGAAAATCTAAATATGAATAACCTGAACAAATATGAACAACATGAAATGTCTAAAGAAAATTAAGTGCAATTTTTGCAAACAATATAATGTTTGTTAGTAAATGTTTAATGCATTTGTAGATCCACTGCTATCTGTAAGTTGTGTTAATAACAAGATAATTTGTAATATTGTTGAAACTGTTTTCATTTTAGTTCCAAATTCCAAACAATAGTATGTAGTTACCAAATGTTTGTGTAACATTGTGTGTAATGCACATGTATAAATAATAAGTTGAGGCATAGTATTGTTAAAATTGCACTTATTCAGCTTCTTCAGGTTATTTACTTTTTTTTTTTTTTTTTTTCGAAAAAAAAAATGTTTTGTTTGTAAATGTAAATGTTTTCATAATTTAATGATATTGCAAAAACAAAGTTGTTAATATTTATCGGTTATAATGCTATTATTTTACTGGTCTGGCCCACTTGAGATCAAATTGGGATGAATGTGACCCCTGAAAGAAAATGAGTTTGACAACCCTGGTATGAAACAAGCATAAAAAAAAATAAAAATTTTTAAATAGTGTGAAGAAAAAAACATTTTACCATATGTCAAAGATGTTTTTCGCGCAAAGAAAAGAAGAGATAGAAATAGAAGCAATATTGTAAATAAACACAGCTTTTAGAAAAAATTTCTAGACAAATGTTTTCCCCCTTTTTGTTGATATGAGATGTGTATTTTAAATATTAATTAATTATAATCCTATAAAATATGCCTTTAAATTATGGTGTGATCATCACTAAAGCATCTTCGGCTTCCAAGAAGAACAAAAGGTTGAACTTTCTTCGTCCTTTTTGATGCTGGTGTACAGTAGATGCCTTGAATCCAAAGGCTTACAAACCTGTCAATCATGTGTCTGTGCCCCATGACTGACAGTTGTGAGGATCAATGGTGCGATATTCTTTCCATCATCACAAACACCCGGGCTGAAAAAGGGGAAAATCCTCCCGGAAAATGAACACCCAGTGAAGGTGTAGATGTGAGACGTCGTTTCCACGTTAAAGAAGGACACCGTCCCCTCTTCGTAATCTGCAAACACTCCCACAGTCTGAGGCTTGTCCTTCAGGGACAGAAGGATGGACGGGGACTCCAAAGCCCGGTACTCGTTCCCGCCCCTCAGTCGAACTGTCCAGAAACCGTTCTCGGGCTTGGAGGTGATCATTCCCTTCCTGTTCACTGACTCTCTGACCACACCCAGGTCCCAGAAAGTCTTTGCGCCAACAGCAACCTGATGAAAAATGATACAAAAGGACACAAGGATTTTTATATCAATTTCATGCAAGTGTCTCTTAGAACTGTAGTTTGAAGTTAAATAAGGACAAAAATGAATCCTGCTGCTTTCCTTTCACTGTTTTAAAGAAATTAACATGGAAAACTTGATTGAATGCATAAGAAATCAACCTGTTGGTGATAATAAAGGTCATGTTCTTTTCTGTCAGAAGCATATACTTAGACTGTAACATTATTCTCCTGCTTTGTAATTCAGCATGGAGTCGACCTGAATGCAGAATTTGTTTTTAACTCTTTAACCCCTGATGCATTATTGGCGAGCATTCAACACAGTTTGGATTAACCCAACTAACAGCCACTGTGAACCAAAACAATCTACTGATCTAAAATGTTTAATACCTGTTAATCCACTCTCCACTATCCACTCTAATCAACCCACATCAATAATTGGTGTAAAATATAGTTTGTCATCTTTTCATGGTCATCAGATATGACCCATTTGGACGTTCAGAGGCTCTGTAGTGAACGTGGAAACACCGTCATCTTCTTCAACTTTGATTCACCAGTAAAACCCATGGAGTTGGATCAATGACAGTGGATGGACACACTTGTTCTGGCATTCAGTTAATGATATATTTTGCCAAAAAAGTCACTTTTTCTTCAATTTTCTGTCACGGCCCACTTTGGCGTGGCTGCTGACCCCTCCCTCTCCTATCAGATCCATCACTTCCACCTGCTGTGTGCTGCACAGCCGCAACTCATCATTGGGAGAGTATTTAAAGATGCGGGAGAGTTTCGTGACCAATTTTTCATCAAATCTGTAAAACCTCAGTCATATCGGAATTTTGTTGTGATGTGCATTGTGGGAAAGGGAGGTTTGCATAGCCACCTGACAGTGGCAGTGGCAGTGCAACCATATGGTATTATATGAATGAAATAAACACGATGCGGAAAAGGCTGAAACGCGGAAACGGCTGGAGGAATATGCATAGAGGGAGGGGAGCTCCTGCCGTTTCTGCGTCTGTTCCAGCTGCTGCTGTTAGGTGGCTGCACGAGCCTTCACTTCCCACAATGCACGTGGCGAGAAAATTCTGAAGATGCCCGAGTGACCTCCCGGCTCAGTTTGTAAACAAATGGTATGTTTATGGTGGATGGCACTTCGAAATTGTTCACTGTAATGCAAGAGATTCAGGTGAGTAATCACAGAAAGACTTCCAGATTCTTGATACTTAGGCTATGACTGAGGTTTTACAGATCTGATGAAAAATTGGTCACGAAAGTCTCCCGCACCTTTAAGGCTTTCCTGTGCAGTCGTGCAGCGCTGGATTATTGTCTTCACTACATTCTCATCTCCCCACAATAACCTGGACATTCAACTCCATCATCCTGCTCTATGGACTCAGACTGACCCTTTCTCCCCTCAGGTTTTTTCTGTTTGTCCCTTGGTTTGTGTTCTGTTAATAAATTCTTTTCTCCCTTCAGCACCGTGCATTTGAGTGCTATCATTCACACCATCATGACATTTTCTCTGTTTTGATCAATTAACCTTTGAATTTACTCTGAGCTTTTATGAACATCTACATGATCAGTGAATTAATTATAGGAAAATACATGGTTTATACTGAAAAAACTCAAAACAAAGAGGATAATATTACAATAAATGATCAGTTAAGAAATAATAATAATAATGATGGACTAGATTCATATAATGCTTTTCTTTTAACACATACTCAGAGTGCGTACAGTGGATCCATTATTCATTCACTCACACATTCTCACTCTGGTGGTAGTAAACTATATTTGTATCCACAACTGCCCTGGGGGGGCTGACAGAAGCGTGGCAGCAAATTTGCACCTATGGCCCCTCTGACCACTACAACATTCATACGCATGCATACACCAGTGTGAGTAGCAGCACTGCTCTCTACCACAACTCTCTACTTTTGCCCAAGGACATAACAGCAGATGGCTAGGACAGAGTGGGATTTGAACCACCAACCCTTCGGTTATTGGATGACCCGCTCTACCTCCTGAGCCTTTGAAAGAAAGGTTAAATAGAGAGAAAAATTAATTTGAGAACTGCCACAAAAGTAGCACTGGGTCTTTATGGGTTAATTCAGTGATTGACCTGGAAGTAGAATCTGCCGGACAGGAAGCCTCTCTTGCTCAGGACGCAGATGACCGGGTCGAAGCGCTGGGGATTGTCCGGTACAATATGCAACAGTTCACCACGGCCAGCCTGCTTCCCATCAGCCGATAAGACAATGTTCGGATGAGCGGTGTCCGGGTCTAAAACCACATCGACTACAGAGAAACATGCAAAAGTTACATTAATAAAACAGTTGCAACAAATAACAGAGTAATAATAATAATAATAATAATAAATAGGTATTATGTTATGTTACAACATTATAATATGCTCAATATACATATATACATATAAAATAAGCAATAAGAAAAATAAAGTGATAATGATAACAAACAAACAAAAAACATTGCACAACTTCAATAATACAAAGCTGTATTGAACTGGAGGCCTTATTTACAGCATTGAAGAGAAATTTCCTTTTTGGATACATCTATTGATGGAACATTTTCCTAAGCATAGTGGCTGCAATTATTTCAGAATTCACTGAAGTTTGCAGATTGGAAATGATTGCAGAGACGTCATACCTGCATATTTCTGCATCCTCTTCATTTCTGTAATGAATGTATAGAATTATACCTCAGTTTTAGTATTTCAACAGCTGCATCAAAAGACAAAAAAAATTAAGTCTTGCAGTGCTTTGCCTTTCTGTTCCAGATACTTGCACTTACCTTCTTTCTTCATATTGTCCAGATCATTCTTTAAGGTGTCATCCAGCTTGGACAGTGCTCTCCTCAGTGTCCCCACGCAGAGCTCAGGGTAGACGCTGATCTCCGTCCATTCTTTGGAAGGTGGAGGTGAGGTGAGAGAAGGAAACCTCTAATACAGACAAGACATGTTAGTGTGTATTAATGCAGTGACAGATAACTTCTCCACCGTTGTTTGGTTGGAACCTGTAGGAGATGGAGGTGGTCCTCTGTGTCCCTCAGCTCCTCCAGCTCAGAGTTTCTTTTCTGGAGTTCAGTGATTTCCTGCTGCAGGTCAGTGATCAGTTCCTCTGCTCTCATCTCAGCTGCTTTCTGCTTCTCCTCAATGTCTGCGCTGACTTCGGTTTGTCTCTCTTTGATGGAGTTAATCAGAGATGAAAACAGGCAATCGCTCTCCTTCATCTCCTTCTCTGCACTGGCCTTAATGAATGCATAGAATAGAATAGAATAGAATAGAATAGAATAGAATAGAATAAGAACAGAGCGAATATAAAATTACAAAAACTAAAAATAAGATAAAAAATAGTAATATAGATTTTCCAATTTAACAAAGTAATATAAGAATAGAATAAAATAAAAAATAAAAATGGACAGAATATGAATAGACGCAATTTTACAGTATTAACAGTATGTATATTTATGAACAATATTAACAATATTAACAGTATTTTTATCTATTAAATATATAAGAGCATGTATACCAATAACCAAGTCTATATAAAGTAGTACATTTATATTTTGATTAATATTAAATAAATATTCTATTGTTATTGCAGAGCAATTTTCAATTCAATTCAGTTTTATTTGAAGAGCCTTATATCCAGAGGTGGGTAATCCCAGCTCCATAGAGTAAAAGTCCTGCCATGTATTCGTTCCAACCACTCACTGAACCAGCCCAGTTTGATGAGCACAACTCCTCATCCAGGTAGATGAAGGGATAATTAATGGAATCACCTGTGTCAAGTGAACAGGTAGAACCAATTCATGGCAGGATTTTTACTCTATGGAGCTGGGATTACCCACCTCTATGGTATATCACAACAAGGTTGCCTCACAGGGCTTTACAGAATTAGTTGGATATGAACAGAAGAGAGAGGCATATTTATGTAATATATATAATTTTTGACATAAAACATAGAAAACAAAGTTATGTTAAGAAGAACATTTATATTGTTATTCGGTTTGACAATGGAAAACTATTGAAATTATGGTGCCATTCAAGGGAAATAAAAAGACTGTAAAAAGTTTTATGTTAAAATGTATTTTTGTATCTAAAGTTAACAGTGATGTGAGCAAAACGTTGCCAAAAATGCATTTGGACGGAAAATGTATGTTAAAAGTATTACATTCTCACTGATATGTGATAAGAATAAATTTCTCTGAATTGCAATGAATTCAATTCCATTTCCTGTAATTCCAGTCCAAATTTGATTTAATATCCTGTAGGGTGGAGTCAATTCAAATTCAAATTCTTTCATTGAATTGAATTAAAGTCTGAAATTCTGAATTTTGTTCAATCCTGGAAAAGACATGAAGTTGTAGCAATAAAAAACACTCAGTGTTTGATTCTTTCCCTTTTTCCTTCAGGACTCACTGTGCTGAGCTTCAGTGAATCTGAGATCTCCTCCACTTTCTTCAGTCGCTCCTGAATCATCTGCTGAAATTCAGCTTCGGTGTTTTTCATCTGGACCTAAACAAGCACAACAGAAATGACAACTTCATCACAACAAAAGTAACAAGTGTATGTTCTCAGTTAGTGCACTGTTCTTGAATATAAATGTGAGGTATCTGGTTGTTATTTCAGTTTTTGTTGTATACTTCTGCTTTAGTTACTTGTTACAATGGATATTTAAGCACAACACGCTTTTCAAATGCTATACAATGTATTTTTAAGGATTACACCAGTTGTTTGCAACCTTTTTTGAATCTGACAAGCTCCATGAACCCTTTATCTTACAAGTGACTATATTTGGTAAATTCCATATGCATTACAAGACAATGACAGCAACAGTTCCAGTGAGGCCAGTGAGCCAACAATCTCAGGTCCAATGTGGTCTACAGGGTCTGCAAGGTCCACCTCTGCACGAACAGTGAGTGGACCTGCTTTGTTAGGTACCATGAAGTAATGGTACTAATGTAAGGAATGATGTTCAACGGGATCATGTGGATGTGGACAGGGGTCTGGATCAGCACTTATGTGGGTCTAACGTAAAAGTGATGTTCTAATGTTCTAAAATACACGTGTTTTTCTTGTATTTTCTTGTAATTTATTCTTTGTTGTTTATTTTGCCACTTATGGATAAGGAGCCAAATATGGTAACTTCATTAAACTTTGTTTTCTACATATCCATAAAACATTTTGAAAAATTCTACAAAAGTAATAAAGTCTTGTTGTGTCCTTCGATAACACACCATGGTTGAAATTTTGAATGTCAGACTATTTCTGAGTGTCCTATAAAGGGTTAAATAATGATGTTTCTCACTAAGCCTCTCATGTTGTTTCATTAAAAGTTCAAATAAATCAATATCTCGCCAAAATAAAAGATAATAGAAGAAGTTCAAATCTGACAACAGATTAGGTTATTAGGACTGTTTTTCTACTTTTCTCTCTGATTAATAACATGATATATAACATATATATCACATAGTTATACTCTGTTACTGCCCATACATCATATTGTTCATCTCTGACAGTTTGCACAATTACGCATATATTGCATGTTTATGTAAATATATATTTACATAGTAATTGTAGTTTATATTTTTATTTAGTTTTATAGTTTTTATGTTTACATTTTTATGCTCATTCTATTTGCATGCCATTCTTAAATGCCACTTTGTTTTTGATTTGTTTGTTTTCATTTACAAGTTAAATTATTCCATTTTTATACATCTTAAATTCTCTTGGCATTCAGTGTGGATGGCAAAGTACGATGTTCATTGTACAGGGAAACTTGTTTCTTTACAAAACACATGACAATAAAACACTTTGAATCTTGAATCTTTGAATGACATTCCCTCAGAAGTACCTGACATTCTGGTATTTACAACTGGATAGTTCATACTACTACCCCATTAGAAACAACACTGATGTTTCAGTATTAATAACCTAATATTGTCGATATAGTAATTCATTCTCCCCATGTCTGCATGGATTCTCTCCAGGTACTCCGGCTTCCTCCCACCATCCAACGACATGCACTGATAGGTTAATTGGCTAATCTAAATCACCCATAGGTGTGAATGTGAGAGTGATTGTCTCTATATGTCAGCCCTGTGATGAACTGGTGACATGTCCAGGGTGTACTCCGCCTTCGCCCATAAGTAGCTGGGATAGGCTCCAAGCGACCCCCATGACCCTAGTGAGGGTAAAGTGGGTTCAGAAAATGAATGAATGAATAATCATCAGTCAAAGGGACCAAACCAATTATTCTATTATTTTTAGCTACATTTTGCTGCTAATGCTAATGCACTTTCCCTCAGTGGTGTTCTTCATGCATGACTTTTACTTGTAATTTAGTATTTTTACACTAAATTGGTAGATTTAGGATCTGAATACATCTCAGACTTATGGGCAACATTATGAAATAATTAACTATACATCAGATCAATGATCTTTGTGAATAGACATCATACTTGTGATGGTAAAATTGTGCAGTCTTTGTTCACATATCTTTGTAACAGTATATGGTCAAAAATATTGGGACACATTGAATTCAGGTGTTTCATTGCTAATAGGGGGCTGGGCTACAAACAAATGTCATGATGTAATTATATATCCGTTAGGTATAATGTTTTTGTGTCACTTGTGGGGTTAATATGGGTTGTCCTGTCTTCTAAGATGTGCAAAATGCTTTAGAGTTTGTTTTTGCTTAATTTTGAAGTTTTTCTGTCTTTGTCTTTGTCATTATAGACTTTGACTTTGAGAAACTTTGTCATTCAGGTATGCACTAAGTGTATACAGAACGAAATTTCATTGTATGTAGGCTCAAGACAAGAATCTAATGTAAAGTGCTATGTTATATAGATAAATAATGATAAAATACTACTATACAGTTTTTAAAAACTTATGTACATGTGTGCAAAGAAGCAGGAATAAAATGCAGCAGTGATTAAAAAGAGAAAATGCAGCAAGAGTAAAATATGGCAGTTACCAAAAAAATACACCAATCTACAGTGGTGTACAGCAGGGACCAGTTAAGAGTTCAGCAAATGAACTGAAATGTTTTAAATGCCTCTAAATGTACCTCTAAATTTCCGAAATATTTATCATGTTTTGAACACAAATAATCATGTTGTATTTCAAATCAATGGAGATGTGAAGTCCTACAAGCCGTACACATTAAGTGTCCAAATATTTTTGTGCATGTTTGTACAGATCTGTTGAAGAAATTGAAGAGAGAAGTACAGTGGCCCAGATGTGCAACAGCCCAAAAAATTATCCACTATAAGAAAAAAACAGAGAACAGCCCAAAAAATTATCCACTATAAGAAAAAAAAGAGAACATCCCCAAAAAATTATCCACTCTAAGAAAAATAAAGAGAACAGCCCAAAAAATTTTCCACTACAAGAAAAAAAACAACAGCCCAAAAAAATATCCACCATAAGAAAAAAGAGGACAGCCCAAAAAATTATTCACTATAAGAAAAAAAGAGAACAGCCCAAAAAAAATTATCCACTATATATTTTTAGAATAACTTCATTTTTAGTGCACCAACCTCCACTTCCAGTGGGTTACTTCGTTACCATTAGCCACATTAGCTGAAGGCCTTAAAAAATTTCAGCCTATGCTTTTATTTTTTCTGGTGGCCTTAATTTTAAAGCAAGATACCTTTTAAATAAACAGCGCTCCCGTTATTGAAAAGGTTGATGATGTTTTGTTTTTTTTTTCATATAGCGGATTATTTTTTGGGCTGTTCTCTTTTTTTTTTTTCTTATAGTTAATAATTTCTTGGGCTGTTCTCTTTTTTTCTTACAGTGGATAAATTTTTTTGGGCTGTTCTCTTTTTTTTCTTATAGAGGAAAATTTTTTGGGCTGTTCTCTTTTTTTTCTTATAGTGGATCATTTTTTGGGCTGTTCTCTTTTTTTCTTATAGTGGATAATTTTTTGGGCTATTCTCTTTTTTTTCTTATACTGGATAATTTTTTGGGCTGTTCTCTTTTTTTTCTTATGGTGAATAATTTTTTTGGGCTGCTCTCTTTTTATTCTTATAGTGGCTAACTTTTTTGGGCTGTTCTCTTTTTTTTCTTACGGTGGATAATTTTTTGGGCTGTTCTCTTTTTTTCTTACAGTGGATAATTTTTTGGGCTGTTCTCTTTTTTTCTAATATGGATAATTTTTTGGGCTGTTCTCTTCTTTTTTCTTATATAGGATAATTTTTTGGGCTGTTCTCTTTTTTTTCTTAAAGTGGATAATTTTTTGGGCTGTTCTCTTTTTTTTCTTATAGTGGATTATTTTTTGGGCTGTTCTCTGTTTTTTTTTTTCTTATACGGATATTTTTTTGGGCTGTTCTCTTTTTTTTCTTATAGTGGATAATTTTTTGTGCTGTTCTCTTTTTTTTTTTTTTTTCTTATATGGATAATATTTTGAGCTGTTGCACCTCTGGGCCACCTCAGAGAAGAGATGAGGATGAAGCTTGATTGGGTGAATGAGACTGTATGCACCTTCTTTTCTCCACTCTCGTCTTCCACTTTAACAGTCTGGTGGTCTTTGTGCTCCGTCTCAGTGCAGAACAGACACACACACTTCTGTTCATCCCTGCAGAACATCTCCAGCAGCCTCTCGTGCTTCTCACACATCCTGTCCCGCAGGTTCTTTGTGGGCTCGATCAGCTTGTGCATGTTCAAGGTGGCGACCCTCTGGTGGGGCTCCAGGTGGGTTTGGCAGTACGACGTCAGACACACCACGCAGGACTTCAGGGCTTTCACCTGCAGCGACGTGGCAGCACAGACGTCACACACCACCTCACCTGGCTGGGCCGCTGACGGCGGTATGGCTGACAGGAGGTTGGAAACGGTCATCTTCCTAAAAGTATCTGACAGCTCTTTAAAGGCCGTGTTGATGCTAATTTCAGGCCTGGAGGAGAATGACTTGTGGCAGGCGGGACACTGGCATAATTCATTGCTGTCCCACACATTCTGGATGCAGCTTTGACAGAAATTGTGTCCGCAGGGTGTGGTGACCGGGTCGGTGAACACATGCAGACAAATGGAGCACAGGAACTGCTTTTCTGGAAGGGTGTTAGATGAGGAGGCCATTATCTGCAGCACAGCAGGACAATAAAAGAGGAAACTGAGTGAACTGTTAATATTGAACATGTTGACAGGGGAAGGGCATGCAAACACAGTTATCCATCAAATGAATACGATACTGGATAGATAGATAGATAGATAGATAGATAGATAGATAGATAGATAGATAGATAGATAGATAGATAGATAGATAGATAGATAGATAGATAGATAGATAGATAGATAGATAGATAGATAGATAGATAGAGACCGACAGACAGACACACAGACAGACAGATAGATAGAACGATAGAACGATAGATAGAACGATAGATAGAACAATAGAACGATAGATTGTTAGGTCCTCCAATAGATAGATAGATAGATAGATAGATAGATAGATAGATAGATAGATAGATAGATAGATAGAGACCGACAGACAGACACACAGACACACAGACACACAGACAGACAGATAGATAGATAGAACGATAGAACGATAGATAGAATGATAGAACGATAGAACGATAGATAGAACGATAGATAGAACGATAGAACGATAGAACGATAGAACGATAGATAGATAGATAGATAGATAGATAGATAGATAGATAGATAGATAGATAGATAGATAGATAGATAGATAGATAGATAGAGTCACTTTATTGCACTTGAATGTAATTTCATTGCATGACTCAAACAGTGTAAAAAAAATAAATAAATACAGCTGTCACATATAATCTCAAATATGAAAAGTGCTGTGTGCAAACTATAAAAAATTAGTCTTAAAATTCTAAAATCTGTTTAAAAATCTATAAAATTGTTGTAGCAATGGAGTTTTAGTGTCTTTCATTCCCCTGTTGGTGTTTGACTTCCTTTATTGAGAGTTCAGGAGTTTTATACTATTTAAATGCAACATGTTGAATAACGCAAGGCCTTTAAACTCATGAATAAGATGTTCATGTTGTTATTGTGCATTTCTGCAAACTACAGTATTATTTATCCACTACTTATTTCTACGATATACTAGTTTTTTTGTCCTTCCTCAGTACATATGAAATAGTTGGAGTCGACGGCATGTATGCAATCCAAGTTTGTGTCCCAATCTTTAACATTTAAAGTTTAGTAAAAGCAAGATTAGGAAAATGCTATTGCTTGTTTTCTATGACAAATATTTAATTACATCTTTTATTACATCTCTGCTGACTATTTCTGGATTCAAGATTGAGTGTAAAATCTGTAGTCAGATCTGCAGATTACAGTGAATACCCCACGCCTCACCCTCCTACAATGGCCACAAAAACATACTAGTATTTTCCACTTGTGCTTGGTTTGAGTGTTCTTTGAGATTAACTCTGGTCCACAGTGGAACAGCTTTGACTGTTATAAACATGGAACAAGGAAGAGGAAGTCTATAATGATCTACAGCATTGTATTGTATTTCATTTTGGCAGTCACTAAACATCAAAATTTCCATCTGTGGTTGAAACACTATAGCAGTGATATAGAAATGAAATGGGTTTTTTTTTAGCTCAGACATATTGAGAGTACACATAGTGTGGTTTGCATTAACATACAATGACAGTACTTTAATGTGGTGAATAGGTTGGTAAATATAGTTCAGTATGTAGAACTATGCAAGAGCTTGACGTTCAAGACTTATACACCCTGCACTGCTGTTGTATTAGTCATGAAGGTTTTGTGACCGAACACACAGACACACCCCATGCTTTAAGTGCATGTAATTATAGTAATACATCAACAACATCCAATGGAGATTCATTCAAATATTTTGCCTTACTAGAATACAAATCCACTTACCTGAGTTACCCAATGAACACATGCGCTCTGAAGCCATTACTCTGCCTGTAAAGGGGCCTCTTTAATTCTATAATTTACTGCTCACTGTGTTACAGAAGAAATTCACAATGTGGCAGGAACAGCAGTAGATAAATGACAAAACAGAAACTACTAACAACATGTTTTAAGTGGTTAAAAACATCCTTCAGCTGTCTGATAACCAGAAAGTGCAGTTTTTACAATTACGGTTGTGCAACGAAAAGCTCTATTTCTTTTTGGGTTTGTTTTTTTTAATTGGAGGAAACCAAGCCATAAACTGTCATAGTGAATGTAATATATATGTTAAAAAAAAAAAAAAAAAAACTGCTAAAAGTTACGTGTCAAAAACAGAACTCATTATGATCTGCTAAAGCAACATCAAAACAGGTGCAATTGTCTGTTTTCTCTTCATTTGCCGTGACAGAAAACAGAGTTGATGCCTTTTCTTTCAGTATAAATAGTGTTAAATACTCACAGCTACGTGTCGCAGGTGAAGCTGATCAGTCACACGTCCGCAGCAGGTGACTCCTGCTGTATGAATGGGTATGAATACATTACAGGTCTAGCTGTGAAACAGGAAAATGTAACGTCAACACAGTTATCTATCAGCGTGGCCCTCCCCTCCCTTTCCTGCCGCTGTGTTTCTGTTTACTTTACTGCATCTACCTGATCTGAAAATAACCACATTTACTCCACCAGCCTTATATTATTGACAGTATGCACTAGCATTACACTCACATGCAACTCCACTTTCCTCTGCATGCGTGTGTTTAAATGGATCAGTGGGATACATAATGGCACACTAGGAAAGAGTGTTTGTCTCACGGGTGTGGCGCATGAGTCCAATGGTTAACATTTTCCATTTATGACACACCTGAAGTTCAGCAAACAACCCCATCTTTGTGTGACCTGAGGAATGCTGTGGCTCTGCATTGCTTTACACGTGAGGCCTGATTGCAGCACACTCATGGTTTTATAGAGCATTTACCACCATGTTACATGACAATCAAACTTGACTATCTAGAGCAGGGGTGTCAAACTCATTTTAGTTCAGGGGCCACATTCAGCTAAATTTGATCTGCAGTGGGCCGAACCAGTAAAATAATAACATAATAATATATAAATAATGTCAACTCCAAACTTTTTTCTGTGTTTTAGAAAAAAAAAAGTAATTTTACATTATGAAAAGGTTTACATCTACAAACTATCCTTTCAAAAGATGTGAATAACATGAACAAACTGAGAAAATAATTGTAATTTTAACACTATTCTACCTCAGTTTATCATTTACACATGTTCATTATAACTTATAGATCACAGTGGATCTACAAACACACAAAACATTTAGTAACAGGCAGAATATTGTTAAAATTGTACTGACTTCTCTTAAGACATTTCAGGTTATTCACATTTTTTGCAAAATTGTACTTTGTTTTAGTGTAAATACCTGAAAATATTTACATTTACAAAGAGAATCATTTGGAGTTGTCATTATTTACATGTTATTATGATAGTATTTGACTGATCTGACCCACTTGAGATTGAATTGGTCTGAATGTGGAACCTGAACTAAATGGATTGTTAATATCTTCAGTGTCATTTTTGCATTTCACAAATTCATCCCAGGGGCCGGACTGGACCCTTTGGGGGGCTGGATTTGGCCCCCGGGCTGCATGTTTGACACCTGTGATCTAGAGGAAGTAAAAGCTGTTAAAAGTTTTCCGTAGGTGACCCTGCGGAAGGATCATTACCGTATTATTTTCCACTCAAAGGTGGGGTGTGAGATGTTTTCCTGGAGCATTTTTTACTATATTGCTTAAAATCCTTTTCACACCCCGATTACAACCAATTAATTAAATGCTCTAATACAAAAATTAAAAAAATTTAGTCACCTGTGGAACGGACAGGACTGAAAAAACACCATCCAATCATTTTGAGCGCCCAATCGAAATCATTGAACGGTGATATGTCTATCAGATTCAACTGCCATTTGCTCCTCCCCCCTCTGCGTGTACCCCTCTTCGTGCGTGAATCGTGCATTCTCAAAGGTTTGAAGCACTTGCACAGGAAACAAAGCCAGGGCCACAGCTTGGCTATATTAGTTATATTTGGATGGAAAGTTCATCGGCAAACTGTTTTGTCACTAACATAAATCAGTAGGAAATGTAAAATTGCCAGATAGGTATGAACTGGGGCTGTTCTGTAAGAGCGGGGGTGTTGGAGGAGACTGAATGAGGTATGCATGGAACGGGGCCACCGGAGCTGGGGGCCATTGCTGGGGTCGGAGCCCGAGTCGGAGCCGTATGGGGTTGGATCTGGGACCTGGGCTGGAGCAAATTGTTGCTGTGCTGCGCTCGTGAACCCTCAGGAACAAGCATTGCACGTGTCAGTAATCTGGAGGCGTGGCTTCTGGCAGGTGTCTGAAGAAAGGGGTTTGGACTTTTGAATGGACTCTATGCACAGCCCCACTACTTCCTGAACCTCAGGTGGGTCCTTTATTTCCTGTCTGTCATCATTGGACACACTGATTAATCCAGGTTTGCCTAATTAATCAGTGGTCACAACAAGAAGTAGCAGACGCACCTGGATTAATCAGTGTGTGTCCAGTAATGAAACACAGGAAATGAAGGACCCACCTGAAGTTCAGGAAGTAGTGGGGCTGTGCATAGAGTCCACTGAGTATTTTCAAAATGTAGCTTGCTCGCTTTTTCTAAGATCTCGTACCCCACCTTTAAGGAACAAGAATTCTGAGGGCTACAACTGAAACAAGAAAAGCAGTCGGAGAGCGTAGACCTCTGCCAAGACAGATCTGCCCCCCCCGATCACCACCAAAGGTAATGGATGACATCTTTACAGGACGAAGCAGCAGTGGTTATCCAATGAGTCATTATCGGGTTATCATGTGAGACTAGTGCAAAGAGACATTCTACAAGCTCTTAACCATTTAACCCTGACGTGTCTGTGATGAGCTTTCTGTATGTATGATTTTTTAACAATATTCATTAAGATTCAACCATTTACTCAATAGTTGACCCTATAACTGCAAACGTATTATATTTGATACATGAGTTTTGAAGCCCTATACATGACCAGTGTGATTTTTTTTTTCTTGAAAAACCTGATGTATACAATTGGATACATGCAATACACAGATAATCCACCAGAGGGGAGGGATTCCTTCATCAGAGGCCTTTCCAGTGACATTACAAGACTGTCATTACTGAGGAAGGAGGAAGAACTTTGGCAATTGTGAAAAGGAATGACCAATTTGTTAGACATGTTTGTGTTATATTATGTTTTTGTTTGATCAAAAATAATAATATTTGAGCATTGAGACCTGATGTATCAAATATGATACAAAATTGAAAGTCATAGATGGAAATTGATATTTGAAAAAAAAATTTTTTTGGTTGTTCAGAAGGCCCAATAAAGCCTCCAGGTTCAAAGAACTGGAATTTTCTGTCTGATTTAATGTTTTAGGCTTTACAGGGTAAAAATGTCAAAACGTGCTGATAAAAAGGACCTTGCATTTTTCATATAGGCATCTGAGCATGCTCAGTGCACCCCCCGCCCTTGCCTAAATAGACAGTTTAGGCTCTTTTTTTTTTTTTTTTTTTTTTTTTTTTTTTTACATGGTTTTTCTTGATGTATTTTGCTTTTACTGTTGTTATGATTTTCCTTTTTTTTTTTTTTTTTTTTAACTGTGTTTTTTTTTTTTTTTTTTTACCAAGTTTTGACCATGTAACTGCTTTTTGGAGTTCAACCAGGTGCCAAAAAGCAGCTGGACTGATTTATTTATTTTATTTTTTTTTAAAGGGCCCAAAACAAAATTTACTGGGCCAAAATTCAAATCCTTGTCGTTGTTCAGTGCGTTCCAGTTCACATTTCATGGTCAACATCCTAAATCTCTTATCGATGAACATTCTGAGTGTCTTATTTAGTAAAAACCTGTAAAACTTCATTTCATCCCTTTTTTTTTGTTATTCCACCCTGTTTTGACCCTAAAACACACAGTAAAACAAAACCACTGAAGAATTAAATCTTTACAGGACAAAGCAGCGGTGGTCATCCAATGAGTCATTATCAGGTTATCATGTGAGACTAGTACAAAGGGAAATTTTACAAGCTGTTAAAGGTCAAACATGATTTCCTTTATAGGCAACAATGGAGTGTAACATAACACTTTTACACAAGGACATAGAAGAATTTGTATTTCCGTTTTGTGCACATTACATACATATTTTACTTCTCATTCCACTACATTTGTGTGCTGCTGCAGCTCATTTTCAAATACAGTTATTCATCCCCTTTCCTGTTTAGTAAAACCATGTATCTCCAAATATCAGTATTTGTTGTAAACTGACGGATGTGGTGTTTCTTTAGGGATCAAATTAGAAAGTATCCTCTTCAACTAAGGGGCAGATCAAGCAAAAGTGAACATCAGTATCAAAAATTCAAGTTTCACCTTTCATTTTTTAAGCAGGCTCATTTAAAAAAAAAACAAAAAACTTATTTTATGGAACTGTTTACAACATTTCAGTATCACTTGTAGAAAAAAAAAAGATCTAAAGATATAATCAATATAAAATGAAACCTAACAATGACTAAAATATGTAAATGCACTATTAACTTTAACTGTAATATTTTTTTCTTGCTCGTATAATTGATATTTTAGGTCTGTCAATATGTAGAAACTAATTATTCAACAGTAAAAGGATATAAAAAGGTTGTGTATAATCAAATTATATGTAAAATATGCTCTGGTATAAGCTGTATATATCACTTCAGTTGTAATACAGATGTTAAATAAAAGTTTATTGGCATATTTGTAGTGTTTTAGTTCAAGCAAAGTCTTTTATTCTGATACTGAACAAAGTGACAAACTGCTGTTCCCGCGTCATAACATATCTGTGTTCATAAAAACTTGTGACTTAAACATTTTTTTCCAATATTGATCATAATTGTAGTTTAACATCATCGCTAAAGCCTTATGTTTCATTTAGTATCAATTTTTTATGAGAACAGCATGTTTTGTACATTTGCGTAAAGTTTGAGTCCCTGTGTCATCAGCAGTAATTTAAGTATTTTTACCTCAAGATTTTATTTCTGTAAATTGTAACATGTGTCATGTGAAAGTACTGAGACCTACTCATATATGTATTAAACATGGAGGTAAGTTATTTAGTTTTCAACACAGAACTTATTGAACAGGAAATGTGTCCCTGTGTCATGCTTGATCTGGCCTCTAAACAACTCTTGGATTTTGCAGAATTGGGTTGACAATGGAATACTACTTGTCTGTCAGTTATTTAACAAGGAAGGTCAGTTGTTTACTTATAGTGAATTTTTGTTAGAATATAAAATTCCTGTACTCTCAAGAGAATATGCCATTGTGTTTGACGCTATCCCTTCAGGTTTAAAACTTTGCTATCAGACCTTCAACAACCATTACCCCTCAAATTGCTCAATCAGAATTATACATAGGAAATTTAAATCCATTCTTGAATAAAAGAAAAAAAAAGAACTAATAATAAATGCATTAGAGAAATGATTCAAAGAGATACATTTTGTAAACCAGCTTCTATCTTTTTTTGGAATAATTTATATTTTGATGTGGACTGGGAAAAAGTATGGTTATTACCTAGGAAGTTTTTCATCTCTGCTAAGGTGTGAGAGGTATCTCTGAAACTGTTCCACAGGTGTTATCCAGTTATTTCAGCTCTGGTTAAGTATAAGATCAATGTCAACCCTCTTTGCTCATTTTGTCACAATACTGATGAAACATTAGCTCATCTGTTTAGGGAATGTGCCTTCAGTCAAATTGTTTGGTCTTTTTTTAAATAGAAAACTGGATATTTCTCTAAACTTCAAAATTGAAGATATTTTATTTGGTTTCTTTATTAATGATCTGCCTGTTAAGGAACTGTTTATTCTTAATCTCATTTCGTTATTAGCAAAATTTCATATGCATGCTAGCAAATTTGCTTAAACAGAAACCCAGCTTTGTGGTTTTTCAATCCTACTTAAGATCCTACTTGGACACTCTTAGCTTTTGCACTAACTCTAAAGCTGTGAAAACTAAAGCCTTATGTAAAGAATTTAAGTTGTAATTTTTTTTTCTTCCTTCTTGTTTATTCTTTTATTTTTTTATTTATTTAATTTACTTACCTATCTATGTATTTATATTTAATTTCTCCCTGCCTCACCTTGAGTATTTTGTTTTTTCCATGTTCTGTTGTTCTATTTGTATACAGCATTATGTAAATAAAGTTTAAAAAAACAAACAAACAAACAAACCTCTTGGATTTGCTGGGATATGCATTGTAACAAAGCAGAAAATAGGGGGGAAAAAAAAAACCCAAAATATTATTATGAGCCAATCACTACTACTTCTGCCTTCTAGTTGATGCTATACTGCACCCAAAAGTTGAGAAAAATCACCACACAAAGTCTTGTATTCCATCTGAAATTCAGCTCTTAAACACTGGGGGGGGGTGATGAAATTTTCAGGAAATGTTGATACTGGCACAAGGAACAGATGATTAAATTTTGGTGGTGATCGGGGGTGTGGTGGGGGAACTGATCTGCCTTGGCAGAGGTCTGCGCTCTCCGAGTGCTTTTCTAGTTATTGATAATTTTATGGGCTCATATGTCTCTTAACCCTTTATCAGGCAAGTGACTAATTTTGGTCATTCCTGCACACATTCACATTACAAGGCAGTGACAGCAAAAGTTCCAGTGAGGACAGTGAGGCTACAGTCTCTGATCCAATGTGGTCTACAGGGTCAAGGTCCATCTCTGCACGAGCAGTGAGTGTAATTGCTTTGTTGGGTACTTTTAACTTCACTGACCAAGATTTTCTGCATGACAAAACATTTCAAACATTTTTTACAAAAGTAATCAAGTCTTATGTCCTCCAGTAAGGCACGAAGGTTGAAATTTGGAATTTCAGAGTATTTCTATGAGTGCCCTATAAAGAGCTAATGTTCCCTTTACTGATGGTTATTGTTGAGAAAGTTGCAAATGAATAAAGTTGGGGGTGAATAAAGTCTGAAGTGGACTGTTTTTCTGAGCTCATGAAAAAATTGTCACGGGTCATTACACTGTGAACATATGATTATGAAATATGCTGCATTGTTGTAGATTCAACAATCAACATTTTAGTAGTTTAAGTGAGTTGAACCAGTGCGGTGAAATACAATGTACATGTGGTTGAATTAAAACAGTGTTTTTTAACCTTGGGGTCGGGACCCCACATGGGGTCACCTGGAATTCAAATGAGGTCACCTGACATTTCTAGTAATTGATAAAAGTGAAAAAAAAAACAACTTACTAATAAAACATATATGTTGAGTTGAGAGAGACAATCCTAATACATAACAGACATGACAAACTGTGAGGCTGAAACTGAAGCACTGTGGTTCTGTTTATCTGTCAAATGTTCATTGTGGTCGGTTTCAGATGCTGCAGCTCTTTCATGATTCATAGTTTGAGCTCTTGTTTGTTCACTATTAACTGTCAGCCTTGTAAACACAAGCTGGACTGACTGTACATATCCTGACCAAGGAAAATAAAATTCTCACTTTGTGCAGTAATCTACACCTGACTTTTCTGCCTCCGTCCATGATAATACACATTATATAGACTAAATGTCCTCTAAAATTAACATTTAGTTGAAACATAGTATAGCAAACTATTACATGATCAAAAACTAATTTTAGCGAAAGGAATGTCTTTGTTTTGAATGTCTGGGGTTATCAGAATTTTCTGATGTTAAAATTGGGTCACGAGCCAGAAAAGGTTGGGAACCACTGCATTAAAGAGTGTGATAGTAAAATACACCATTTGTGTTAGCTTTACTGAAATAAAAAGAGGTGTTTTATTTCAAATGTTCTATGCGTGACCACAAAAGAAGCACACTCTGGACCTCATGTTAGCATACCGTTTGCATCCAGCGTCTCTTTCCATCTGCTTTGCATACTTCAAACCTTCTCAAATACAGAGCTAAACTGGTCATGACTTTGTCTGACTGTGCAGTTGTTTTTTTTCTTAGATCAATGTCACAGTTACATTACCTTCTTTTCAGGAAACTTGTCTATCAGCTGTAATCTGTATGATCTGTTATATAGAATTAACCTGATTGAAATTAAAGCTTTTCTTTTCTTTTTTTTTTTTTTTTTAATAGAATTTTGAAAGAAGTTATAAAAATGTAACAGAAGTGCAAACCTGTGTAAATGACACTGAAATCAGTATTGTTCCCGGAGAAATGTACTAGAGACTGAAGGGTCTCTGGTCCAATTCCCTAAAATGGCAAATAAATTATTGGCTGATGTGCCCTTCAGCAAGGCACTTAACTCCTCATTTACACTGCTCCTAATCTGCAATGTGTGGTGTGTTCCTGCATGTTCAGCTAGTGAGGGGTTAAATGTAGAGGTTCAGTTTCAGTGTGTGTTGCATGTCAGTACATACAAAACACTGACAAATATTCTTCTTCTTCCCGTTTATTTGTTCATATTTGAGATAATTTCCAACTTGCTTTTGAGCATTTCCACTTTATGCATCTTTCTAAATCTACTTGATAACATCTCACTGGCGAATTTGACTGTTTTTGTGCTTCAGTACATTTATCTGACAGCTTTTCCTGATACTGTATTTCCAAATGTGTAAAATTGAGCTGAAAAATATTTTTATTTGTGGCCAGAAAACATAACACTAATACAACAGTGTATTAGGGCCACATAAAATAAAAACACTTGTCACTATGAAGTCGTAAAATAACAAAATTAAACCCATGATTTTATGAGAGTAAAGTCGAATACAAAAAGAGTCATAATTCTACGCGAATGAAGTCGTAAAATGAGAATAATGTTGTCATATTTTGAGATTAAAGTCGTAATACTACAAGAATAACGTCGTAATTGAAAAACAGGTGGGAAAAAAATAATTTACGAGAATAAAGTCGTGCCCACTCGTCGCAAAATGGAGAACTTGGAATATTTTGTGAGGTTATACTTTCATTTGGAATCTATCAGCCCACCATCAACAAATTAGCATCAGTCTAAGGACTTTGAAGCGAGTTTGTACATGTTTGGGTTTGTTTCGTTGTGAGAATCGAACTGATTTGGAGCAAATTGCCTCTTTTGTGGAGGAGGAACTGACTAGAAGTGGTCAGCTGCAGGGCTAGTGGTGGATACACTAAGATTTTACTCTCGTATATTATGATATACGAGAGTCCTCCACCGGGAGGAGACCTCGGGGAAGACCCAGGACACGTTGGAGAGACTATGTCTCTCGGCTGGCCTGGGAACGCCTCGGGATCCCCCCGGAAGAGCTGGAGGAGGTGTCTGGGGAGAGGGAAGTCTGGGCATCCCTGCTTAGACTGTTACCCCCGCGACCCGGCCCCGGATAAGCGGAAGAGAATGGATGGATGGATGGATATTATGATATTTTTCCTGCCTGTTTTTAAATTTGACATTATTCTCGTAATATTATGGCTTTATTCTCGTAATATAATGACATTATTCTCATAATACTACAAATTCATTCTCAAAATTACGACACTTTTTGCATTCGACTTTATTCTCGTGAAATTACGTGTTTTATCTCGATATTTTACAACTTTATATTCTTTATTACAAGTGGTTTTTTTATGTAGTCCTAATATGCTGTCGTACACTAATAAACCAATAAAGACTAATTCTATAAAAAAAACACACAACCAGGTTTCATTTCAAAGGTTTGTCGACGCAGACAAGATACTGCATTAGACTCTATGTTAGCATACAGTTTGCATCTGGTGAGGCAACGTCTCTTTTCATCTGCTTTGCATCTCTGAAGGGTCATCACAAGGCAGAGCCAACATTTTATAAACCATTCATGACTTTATTCGACAGAAGATAAACAGTGTGTGTCAGTTTCAGTTACCTGAGCTTCAGATACCACTCAAAATGTAGTCTTTATGTCTACTATGGATCCTTCACTTATACTAAATTTATGTAGAAATGCTAAAATCAATCCCTTCATGTCTGTCAATTATATTTACCTCCACCAGCAGGTATTGTGATCACTTTGCTTTGTGTGTTTGTTTGTGTGTTTGTGTGTTTGTTTGTTTGTTAGCAACTTTACGGGAAAATTATTCCAACCATCTTTACCAAATTGTACCCACAGATAGGCCTAGGCCCTGGGACAAACCCATTAAATTTTAGGCCAAGTAGGCCAAAGTTCAAGGTCACAGCAAGGTCACAAAATCTACAATTTTCCTATCTCTCATCATTGAGCAATTTTCAAAAATTCATAAAAAATTCAAAATGACTCTGATTAGCCTCCAATTTGATACACCTGTAGCTTATAGCAATATCTTGTATCTGACACAAAATTGTCCACATCCACTGTGGAATGTGGACTCTGTGGACATTTCCATTTAACATTGAAAATCCCATTTACGACACATTTTTCATTATAACTCAACAAATATTGATTGGAATTTAATCTAATTTGACATACACATGACTGGTACCAAGCTTCAACTTTTTCTGCTGCGTGGAACAACCTTGAAACTGTTTAATTTAAAAACAAATAGTCGATCCACACATGCACACTGTTCAGAGTGTTTGGCGGAGGTTTGCGTTCTCTGAACACTTGTTCTTTCTTAATTCTTAATTCTTTATGTAAATATTGTATTTCTGTATTGCAATCTGCATAGTATAACAAAAGGAATGTGAAGGTAATGTATTTAACAACTCCTAAATCTTAAAATGTCAACATCTCATTGTGTTTATCCAAGTAATACCTTTAATTTAAGAACATCAGTTTGCAAGGAAAACTATTCGTAGAAATATTCATTGTCATTGAATGAAGCTGTTGACGATAATTCTCCCACTGAAACTGTCTCAGAGTTGCGTGGTCCCCTAGGATATGCTAAATTGGGGTTAATACAAACATAAAGCCGGTTTCTAGATTAACTATATATTAATTTATTTATGTTTTTAATGGCAAAACTACTGTATAGGAACTTAAGGGTACTATAGACCTTTTAAATTACTCATATAACTTGCCATTGTGGAAACATCAGTGAAATCCCACTTGATTTTAAGCATAAGTGCAGCTTTCTGTACCACAAGTTAATGATGACAATATCATGTTTATGCCTTTTCTAGTCAAAACTTTCACAAAAAAAAAAAAAAAAAAAAACTCTGATTGAGAAAATGAATGAGTTCGGGAAAAAAATATTTATTTTTTTGCAGTGCAGTGAAACTTCCACTTAGTGGCAAAATGTTCAAAGGTAAGAAGACAATCTACTTCATGAGGAGAGATGATATGTTCTTTACTATGTGGCTGTTTTCAAAGTGACATAATACAAAAGATCAACACTGAAACTGAACCAGATATATGCAGTACAACTGTTTCTTTTCTTTCTTTCTTTCTTTCTTTCTTTCTTTCTTTCTTTCTTTCTTTCTTTCTTTCTTTGTCAATTTGGGATTGACTTGTTAAAATGCAGGTTATTTTGTTTAAAGTTCATTTTATATGTGAGAGAACATGTATTATAAATAAAAATATTTGAATATGTTACACTCTTAGTCTCAACAGATTAAAGGTCTGAAAGTCATTATTCACTGTGTCTGTTTTAAGTCCACCTGTGGGCTCTGTGTAGAAGTGCTGACCTGTGATTAAAATTGTCACTACTGCCCTCTGCTGGTGACAGGCTGTAATTTCAGAGAGTTTCACAAACGGTAACTCAAAACTGGAAACTCAGTCACTGAAACTTCTCATTCTGGCTTCAAAACCTTAGACAAAGGCGAAACAATATGAGCATTACACTCAGCTTAAGGTTCGGCAACAGACTTTAAATATTTCCTACATTTCTTTATTAAACAAAAAACTCAAAATTAAGTTTGTATTTATTTAATAATATACAAAATATAGATGTAAACAAAACTATTACTCCTACTCCTCCAACTACTACTACTACTACTACTACTAATAATAATAATAATAGTATAATTTATTTGTGTAGTGCTTCATAGTAAATAGACGTGGTCAGTATAGAGTAATTCAATCCAATTCCATTCAGGTACAAAAACAGAAATCAATATTTGACAAGATGCTAGATTTGATGATAATGTGACTTTCTGTTATTCTGTTACGGAAAAGTGAGGTTACTTTGTGAAGCTACAATATCAAGACACACACTGTAAAAACAAAAATCTGTAATTTAACAGAATTTTCACTGTTTATTTTACAGATTTTTCCTGTATTTTTAAGATACGGGAAAATATCAATGACATGACAAAAATAGACTGATTTTACATTCATTCATTCATTTTCTGAACCCGCTTTATCCTCACTAGGGTCACGGGGGTCGCTTGGAGCCTATCCCAGCTACATAGGGGCGAAGGCGGGGTACACCCTGGACAAGTCACCAGTTCATCACAGGGCTGTACATATAGCCCTGCTATACATGTCAACACAAAAAAAACTTTAACTGTGAATAACCATAAAATGTCCATTTTTTTAAAAGAATTTTTTTTCTTTTTCACAGAAAAATACAGTTGAAATACATTTGCAAATATATCGTAATTTCACAAATATTTATTTTCTATTCATGAGATTAAACTGTTAATTTAAAGTTTAATACTGTAAAAAATAATTTAAAATAAATAAAACGAGTAGGGATGTCCGATAATATCGGCCCACCAATATTATCGGCCCGATATTGGCATAAAAATGTAATATCGGTGAATATCAGTATCGTTTTTTTTTGCCTATCATTAAAACTGATAAAATAATGCCTTGATCTCACCAGCATTTACCGACGCGTAAATGAATCATTGTCTGTAGCTGGAAGAAATGTGCAGTTTTCAAAATTGTACAGTGGAGTTGCCACACTGTAATAGACTCATGGAGGGAGGGAGAGAAAATAAATAAATATGGCATTTTTTCCACAACTTAACTCTTTCTCCGCTAATGACGAGATTTTCCGTCACTCCTTGTTTTCACTGTCATACTGTAGTTGAAGCTGTTGCGGATCGTGTGAATTACTTTCCTTAGTCCAAAAACAAACAATTAAGCAGTTTTTTCGGAAAATGAAGGACCGGGTTTAACGTTTTCGCACTGGAGTCTCCGTATCCCATGGCAACGCATCCAGCGTCAGTCACTGAATGAGGAAATGCAGACTGTGCAGGAACCGCGCGCAGTTTCAAAAGCCTTAAAGATGATTATGGAGACAGAGTCTGACAATTCAATATATGATGGAGCTACAGAAGAACCATTTAGAGACAGGAACAGAGAAATAGAAGGTGAAGGAGACGGACATGGAACACGGGAAACACGGAGCGGCGAGGGTCCGACACAAAGTGTGTGTGTGTGTCGGGGGGGCACAGAGCGACACGGAGAAAATGACAGGAGGAGGAAGAGAAAAGAAACATTTATAGAGGACATTCAAAGAGAAGACAGACACACAGACATGGGACAAGACAAAGGACAGCTAGTGTTCATCTGTTAGAGTGAGTTCAGATTCAGACTGAGGACACAGAACAGATTCAGCTGTATAATGTCAGCAGGGACAGAGGTGAGACACTGTTTGATGTGGCTTTTGTATGAAATAAATAAATAAATACATAAATTCATACATAGATAAATAACAAGATGTCCATATAATTATTTACAGCTCAAACACAGCAGGTGGTCCAACAGGAGGACCTGGTGCAGCCAAGGAAAGGCCAGAAATCTACAGTATTTAGTGCATTTGTTTCTTTTTTTCTTGAAAATGAGGAATATTGAAGTGTTTATATCAAAAAAACTAAACTACTATGTGTTAGACCTATAACTGATGTATGTAAATGTGATAAGTTTAGAAGGAACCTGTTGCTTTAGAAGATGTTTGGTCTAAAGTTTGGTGTAGATTCCTCTAATATTTTGTGGAATGATGGGATATCTTAGAGCTGTTTGTTATTATTATTGTTGTTATTATTATTTTATTTTGTGATTTGGAATACAGTGTTACTGTTGGTAAATGAGAAAGAGTCAAAAATGTAAATAGGAAATCAATTTTATCTTGAAAATCAATATCTTTGGAAAAAAATGCAGTTTTCTCAGTTTTTTGCTCAAAATTAATTTTTTTCCTGAAAATGACCAATATTCAAATGGTCATATCTCACGAATGAATGAAGATAGAATAAAATTGTTTCTTGTGTTTAAAAGTTGAAGTTCTGTTCTTTCTTTTGATGTGTTCAGTGTTCACATACTCCTAACACAACATTTTCAGTGAGCCTCCAAAGATTAGTGAAAATGACCAAAAAGGCTGGCGCTGGCTACCAACTCACTGGAAAATGCTCTGACGGGGAAAGAGTTAAGTTGAAGTATGTATTCTTTGCACGGACAGTGTTTACATTGTAAAAGCCTTGTTGCATTTGAGAATGCATCCAATGGGGCATCACAATAAAATTAGGCATGATGTGTTAATTCCATGACAGGAGATATGTGATGTTACCTAAAATTAGTTTAATATCCCACAAATATCGGCAGCGATATCGGTAGATATTGGAATCGGAAATTAAGCATTGGACAATATCAGCATATCGTTTTTTGGCAAAAAAGCCAATATCGGACATCCCTAAATACGAGATAACATTACTGGCAATTAACCATAAAAGAAGTATTTGTTCTGTAAGTTTAACAAGACTTATTTGTTAATTGACAAATATCTTGTGTAATTACGGGAGGTTTCACAACAAAAATGTTGAATAAATGTATTTTTGTAAATGTATAACATGTATAAGCACTGATAAACTGTCAAAATACAGGTTTTATCAGTGGATTGTACAATTTAGTCTCACTGAAAATTATTTATACATACACTGAACAAAAATATAAATGCCACACTTGTTTTTGCTCCCATTTTTCATGAGCTGAACTCAAAGATCTAAAACTTTTTCTGTATGCACATAAGGTTTATTTCTCTCAAATATTGTTCACAAATCTGTTTAAATTTGTGTTAGTGAACACTTCTTCTTTGCTGAGATGATCCATCCACCTCACAGGTGTGGCATATCAAGATGCTGATTAGACAACAGGATCATTGCACAGGTGTGCCTTAGGCTGGCCACAATAAAAAGCCACTCTAAAATGTGCAGTTTTATCACACAGCACAATACCACAGATGTCACAAGTTTTGAGGGAATATGAAATCGGCATGCTGACTTCAGGAATGTCCAGCAGAGCTTTTGCCTGTGAATTGAATGTTAATTTCTCTACCATAAGCCATCTCCAAAGCTGTTTCAGAGAATTCATGAAGAAGACTGTGTGAGGAAAATGGTGGTCACACCAAATACTGACTGGTTTTCTGACCCCCCTGGACCACCCAATACAGTAAAACTGCACATTTTAGAGTGGCCTTTTATTGTGGCCAGCCTAAATCACACCTGTGCAATAATCCTGCTGTCTAATCAGCATCTTGATATGCCACACCTGTGAGGTGGATGGATTATCTCAGCAAAGGACAAAGGAGAAGTGCTCACTAACACAGATTTAGACAAATTTATGAACAATATTTGAGAGAAATAGGCCTTTGTGTACATAGAAAAAGTTTTAGATTGTTGAGTTCAGCTCATGAAAAATGGGAGCAAAAACAAAAGTGTGGCATTTATATTTTTGTTCAGTGTATATTTATAGGTAATTTGATTGTTTTAATACATGTAAATATTCTTTATTAAACATTAACAAGTCAAAAAAAGCAAAATCTCATGTAAAGTTAGGGCAAAAAACAGTTCTTTAATGATGGAAAATTACTGTATTTTTATGAGATGGTTATTTTCCATTATTTTACAGTATTTTTTCAGCACCCCTTTATTTATTTATTTATTTTTTTTTTTTTTTTACAGTGCAATCTGTAGCATTTAATTAATTCACTGTCATCCAGTGTTTGGAGAATATCCCTCCCTCCTCTTCCGTCGGCCATTTTGTCCTTTGCCCCTTAAAAGTCCTCTTCCCTGCTCTTAACAGATCTCACCTTAGGAGCTCTCTTAAGAGCTAAGATTCTTTAGGAACAGCTTTTATCTTTACTAGGATCTACTCTTCATTTTTAGGGGAAATTCTAAGAAAACATCATGATTCTAAGAATTTTCTCAGAATTTGGCCACTAGGAGAAACTCTTTGCACTAAGAATCTTTAGGAATACGGGCCCTGGACACACAGGTAAAGAGTAGATGCAGGTATTTCATGTCCTCTAAGAACACTTGAATCACAATATGATGAAAAGGAATTGTAGAAAACTAAAGGAGTTGCCTCCTTCAGTAAAAGCAACACATAGAAACACTTTCATGAATAGTGAGTGTTGTGTGGGGCCATGACATCATTTACTGTGTAACCCTGTTTGTGGCTCTTTCAATCAGGCAACACACATGCAGATGATCAGCGGAACCAGCTACCCTGATTGTCATCCAGCTAGAAAAGGCAGTAAGATGAACACCTCAGCAGACGCAGCAAACCTGTCCAACCACAGCTGAAGCCTTAGGCTAGGGCACCTTCTTTCTTTTTAGTTAGTTAACATTTAAGTTAATTTCTTTTAGTTTGGCCTAGGGATGGCCGGTGGTCAAACTTTTCATTTTAGATTTAGTTGGATAAGTTCTTTTCAGTTAGGGAGGGGGAGCAGCTTCTCTGTCCCTATAGGGGTGGCCTGCCTTCCCCCTTCATTTTATTTATTTTTGCCGGCACCTCCAGGTCCTTTTGGTTCGTTGGGTTCATTTTTGGTATGTATTGCCTTTTTGAATTTGTTACTTTGGTAAATGACTTCATTGTTAACTAACTGGGTTACTTTTGTTTAATCTGATTAATAAAATCCTTGAAGTCATTTAATTTCCATGGTGTCCTTTCTTTATGTTGGGGTCTCCTTTTCCTTTGAGCTGATTTACTTTCTTATTGTTTGGAGACCGTAACAGTGAGCTACAGAAAATAAAAGAAATTCAACTAAATTTATAAGTGTTTTGAAAAGCAAACATCCCCTTTATATTATTTTTACATTTGTTCACCAAGGTTTCACCTTTTTGACTCCAATATGCTTCTACTCTTTCTATTTTTTCCCTGTTATTTTAACCATACCTGTTTTTACCCTGTTCATAGCTTTCTGGAGTACAATTTAGAGCCTGTACTTTCTCACTTTTTACCTAAAGAAAGAAGTTAAATCAGTACTAATAAATTCACACCTACAAGAGCCCTTTTTTTTGCTCTAGAAATTTAGTTTTTTAGTTTATTATGAATATGCAACAAGACAAAGTAATCTTACTTAGTCTTTAGAAATAAAACCGGTTGTAAGAAGTCATGGAAGAAAACAAAACATACATATACATGACTTCATCTGCACATTCAAAAAGGAGTGGGAGGAAGTATAACTTATTTAATCCCACCCCTTCTCCACACAACAGTCTATCCCAGGGGTCAGCAACCCTGGTCCTAGAGAGCCACTATCCTGCATGTTTTAGATGTATCCCTCACCCGCACCTGATTCAAATGATAAGCTCTGCAGAAGCCTGATAATGACCATCAGGTGTGCTGGAAGAGGGGAAACATCTAAAACATGCAGGATAGTGGCTCTCTAGGACCAGGGTTGCTGACCCCTAGTCTATTCTTTAGCTTCATATCAGCAGAATATATAAAGAGTCAAGTCCCTTAGATCTTTTGTAAGTAATTAACCTCACTTATCATCCTCACATACACATACATACACACCTATACTGACATATCAGAAAAGTAAATAAGTATATATATATATATATATACATATACATACATACAGAGTGTCCCAGAAAATGTATACACACTGGTGTTTATTAAAATTCATTTAATTTTCAAAATGTAACAGAATTTACAAACATCATTTTATTGTTTTGCCACCACCTGTTCTCAAACTGACGTCCGTTCTGGTCCAGACACTGCTGACAACGCAGCAATGGAATCACACACATCACCAAACAATTCCCTTGTTATTTACGTGCATTCATGTTCAATGGCTGCTCTCAATTCAGCGACTGTTGCAGGTCTCATAGCGTAGACTTTGTCTTTTAGGTATTCCCATGAAAAAAAGTCTAGTGGTGTGACGTCTGGTGAACTTGTCAATCAGGTGGATTGGACGGAGGGGTTTCGTTGAATACCCTCCACATTCACCAGACCTCACATCACTAGTTTTTTTTTTAATGGGGATACCTAAAACACAAGTCCTTGAAGGCAACACAAATGAATACACTATAAAGTAAACAATAAGACAAAGTAAAAAACAACAGCAATCAAACAACAAAAAAATCAACAAACAAAAAACAAGGAACAAACAAAATCAGACAAGACAGAATATTAACGTGACATAAGTATTAGGACCCTCTTATCTTTGTACTGGGACCAGACCATCTGTTTATATGCCACTTTAAATCTGTGTGTACTTGGGCTTTTTGTGATCCACTGTAACAACCAGAATCATGTTAATGTCACATTCATTCACAATGCCACATGCAGTTATAAAAACAGATGCTTGTGTGTTGTGTAATAAAATACATAAGGACTTGCAGTCTTCAGTCTGCAGTGAAACTCCTCTCCCAGCACTGTTCATTGCAGGGCGTGGTTCAGTACAAATCTGCAGGCTGCCAGTTCACAAGCTGCTCATTACAGGCGTTGATGTCACACTATTAGACTAGAGTGACTCCTGGATCGATTTGAGCTGAAGTGCCAACACCTAATGAAGTTATGGAGTTATGGTTTCTGTTATAATTGAGGCCCCTGCATCCTCTCAGCTGTCCACGCTGCATTAAGTGACACCACAGGTTGAAGCTTTCCATCTGTTCAGGCACAAAAACGATTCACAAAAACTGTGGTTCATTTATTCCCATAAATGTCCCAGACTGATTTTATGGTTTGGCAATGAGACAGTTCTTTTGTTAAAAGATGATTATAGGTTGTAGCGGGTTATTTCAGTTCCCATTTTAAAATTCATGAATGTAAAAATCAATCATAATGGCTCAGATTGTCACTTCATGGCAGCATCATCAGCTCAGAATGTTATGTGATGCACTAGATGTACCTACATTTGACACAAGTAAACAATCACTCTCTATAAAATGTTTTAAGACAGAAGAGAGGAACAAAGATGAACTCTAAAATGAGACCATTGTAGAAGTATTTATGGGTCAATATCACTATGAAGTATTAACTCCTTGACACACAAAAAGGAGGACTCAAAGTACACGACTCACAATAACTGAAGGTTTTAACAAAAGTATTTTAATAATAAAAAAGTGATGAACAAAAAGCGCTCTCAAGGAGGATATATCAAACTAAAAAACAATCTCTATGACGAACAAAAAGTCTTTCAGAAAAAACTTGAAACAAAAACCTGATGAACATGAAAAAACACGTGAATGCCCGCTTGACGTGAACACCATGACGGAATCAGATGAACTGGCACAAGATAAAGGGAGACAGGACTATTTATGAATGAGGAAGGGGAACACAGGTGACAACAATCAGAGGTAAAGCTAACAATCACACTGGTGGGAGAACACACAAAGGGAGGAAGTCAGGGTCTGAAACAAGAGGGAAGAGATGTACAGGGTGGGGAAGCAAAATTTACAATATTTTGAGGCAGGAATTGAAAGACAGTGTATGACCAATTAGTTTATTGAAAGTCATGAGAATTTATTTGCCACAAGAAAATTTCCATAATGGAAAATGTTTTTATTCTATGTGTCCTCCTTCTTTCTCAATAACTGCCTTCACACGCTTCCTGAAACTTGCGCAAGTGTTCCTCAAATATTCGGGTGACAACTTCTCCCATTCTTCTTTAATAGTATCTTCCAAACTTTCTCGTAATAGTTTTGCTTTGGTGTGACGAGTGCATTCAACAAATCACACACTCTTTGACGTTTGCTTTCCTGATTACTCATATGGGCAAAAGTTTCTGAAAAGGTATGGATAATAGTGTTAGGTATGATTATGACATCAATATGTGTTTGGTTTCAAAACAATTGACGTAGTGCCTGCTGAGAAAAAACAACTAAATGTTCATTGTAAATTTTGCTTCCCCACCCTGTATACAAAATAAAACAAAGTGCAAGACAGGACAAAATGTGAAACTCTAACTTAACATACCGTGACTAATGAAACAAAGACAAAACACTGAAAACCAAAGACGAGACATGAAACACTAAACATTAACATAATTAACAAATCTGACGAGACATGACATGAGGTGCCTTTCAGACTTCAAAATGTCAAAAAAAACCTCTTGATATTTCCCCCTTAACTTTCTGTTCAATGTACTAACTCAACTGTAGGCTCTTAGAAATGCATGTTGATCAAGCTCCCACATTTTAACCCATAAACACCCAAACAGCCACTGGCAACCAGAACCATTTACTGATCTAAATGACTAATAACTTCTGAACCTTAAATGTATCAATACACTAAAATAATTGGTGTAAAACACAGTTTGTCATCTTTTCATGGTCATCAGATATGACCCATTTGGATATTCAGAGGCTCCATAGTTACTGTGGAAACATCTTCTACAACATTGGTTCACCAGTGAAACCCATGGAGTTGACAGTGGATGGACATACTTAGTTTACGTTCAATTAATGATATATTTTACTGAAAGTCACTTTTTTTTTTCCCGTTTTCTCTGTTTTTGATATAATAACCCACAACTGTAAACTGAGCTTTTATGAACATCTACATTATCAGTAAATTTAATATAGGGAAATACCTGATTTTCACTGAAAAAACACAGAATACAGAGCATAATTTTATAATAAGTGGTGATAAATCACTTAAGAAAGGTTAGATATAGATAAAATTTAATGTGGGAACTGTCACAAAAGTAGCACTGGGTCTTAATGGGCCAATTGGTCCTTTAGTTAGTTAGTTAGTAAGTAAGCAGGTATATGTAGGGACACTATACATAATACATTTGAAGTATGTTACATCCCAGCCTAGGGATTATCCAGGACCCACATAATGTGATCCCTTTGTCTTCTCCCAACTTCCAAGCACAACACCAGACTAGAAAACTACAGTCTAAAATGTATTTATTTTAAATAACTCAAAAAAAAAAAAAAAAAGGGTTCAGGAAGGGCTCAGCCAAAACAACAAACAAAACATCTTCAAAGTCAAATGAAATTTCCCCCTCAAAAATAAATTCAAGAAATTCAAGAAAGGTTTTGGTATAATAACCCACAACTTTAAACTGGGCTTTTATGAACATCTACAGTATCAGCAAATTACAAATAGGGAAATACCTGATTTTCACTGAAAAAACATAAACTACAGAGGATAATTTCATAATAAATGGTAAGAAAATCACTTAAAAAAAAGTTTAAATATAGAGAAAAATTAATTTGGAAAGTGCCACAAAAGTAGGTCTGGGTCTTTGTAGGTTAAATATGTTTTGATCTACTCTATACCGACCAGTCACAAGTCTGAGGGGCAGGTGTTCCACAATGTGTCATGCGCACCGACCTCTTGTCACAAGTCAAAGTCAGTTCCAAGTCCACAAATCTCTTTACAACTGTTGTCGGTTGTTTACTTGATTCAAAAATAAGGATTGAATTGCAGATTACACCCTGTGTTCTTAAATTTACACCCTGTGTTCTTCAGTTTCTCTCTCTTATGACTTATTTTCTTCTCTCAGTATCTCATTACTTTCCAATTTTATTTTTTTTCTCTGGATGTTTCATGTATTTCTGTACTTTTATAAGCTGATCAAACTTTCATTGTGATTGTAATTCAATATACAATGAAATTAAATGTACCTTGCCTTGCCCAGTAATTATACTTGAATGTGCACTGCTAAAGCAACATGTTCCTCATTCTTTTCTTCAGTTTTATCTGTGGTTGTGGTTGGAGCTGTCTTTTTAACAGATGCAGAGGATCTATCAAAACATCATTGTTGAAATGTACAAAAATGTAGTAAAGTAAGTAAATAAAGGCTCTACCTGAAAACTTCATTTAAATATAGCAATGAATTTGGCAGTAAATACATTTGTTAAATAAACTCTTTGGTAAACTAGAAAAAGAACCACGAGCGTGTTTTGTGAGATCACAACAGCTTTGACCTTTGACCTTTGCCCATCACAATCTAATCAGTGTCCTCCTTGAGTCCAAGTGAACATTTGGGCCAAATTAGCCAAAAAAAAAAAAAAAAATACCTGTGTGAGGTGAATGACAGACATGAGGTCACTTTCAGTTCAAGTTTGCATCTGAGTAGAAATTTGATCCAAATATATATAAATAAAAAAGATGGGTTAAAACAGATCTGAAAACGTACTACATATTTCAGGGCAAAGGTGCCCAATATGTCGAATGAGCAGTAGATCGGTAAGGTAACATAAGTGGATTGTGAGACTTTCAAAAACATGTTTAATGTTAGTCCATCACCTGTCCTTCCTCTGGCTTTTGCCACTTGATTGACGTACAGAGTGTCCAGTCTGAGGTCATCATTTCTAACACACACACACAGTTCCACATGTGAACTACTGCTAAACTGCTAAACTAAAGTTAGGGGAACCAGGTAACTCTGTTATTTATATCTACTTAAGAAAGCTTGTAAATGAGTGGCGGAGATGGATCAAGTATTAGACAGCGGGAACTATAGAACTGCATGGACTGAATATTAAAAATCTTTGAGTTGCTGTGGAACACAGCCAGTGATGTAATGAATCACACACAGTTGTCAAACATAGGCCTATACCTCTACTGTATCCTGTTGTTACCTCCGCCAGGAGGTATTGTGATCACTTTGCTTTGTGTGTTTGTTTGCGTGTTTGTTTGTTTCTTAGCAAGATATCTCAAAAAGTTATGAATGGCTTGTCATAAAATTTTCATGAAATGTTGAGAGTAGCACAAGGAACAACTGATTAAATTTTGGTGGTGATCGGGGAGGGGGTGGGGTGGGGGCAGGCAGATCTGTCTTGGCGGAGGTCTGCGCTTTCCGAGTGCTTTTCTTGTTTATTTATTCCTCTTCTTCCTATCTCTTTGTGCTGATTGGAATTTCCCCTGTGGAGGATGAATAAATGTCTAACTTATCTTTTTAAAAAAGTCAAATTAATTTAATTATCATTCATCACACCTGGTTATTTTGACAGACAAGTCCCAATTTTAATGGAAATTTGAATTTCCTTATAAAATATTAAAAAAAATATAAAATACATTATAAAATTATTCTTATAAAATACAAAAAAATACAAAACTGATTTGACTTTTTCCCTGTACTGGGGAATATGTTGAAGCATCTCTGTAGCACCACAATGCTCCACTTAAAATTTTTACCTTTATCATAAAATTGAAGTTTGTGCGTCTTTTAAAGTCAAGAGGAGTCAAGTGTTCTTAGTTTTAACTAAGGAATTATAGTAATAGAAACCCCCCCCCACCCCATCTGTGACTTTATCACCTCCGCCAGGAGGCACTGTGATCACTTTGCTTTGTGTGTTTGTTTGTTTGTTTGTTAGCAAGATAACTCAAAAAAGTTATGGATAGATTTGGATGAAAATTTCAGTAAATGTTGATACTGGCACAAGGAACAAATGATTACATTTTGGTGGTGATTGGGGGTGGGGTGGGGGGCTGATCTGCCTTGGCAGAGGTCTGCGCTCTCCAAGTGCTTTTCTTGTTTCTAATTGAAACTTATTTGGAATGCAATGGAATTCAATGCCATAACTTAGGACAACCATATTAAAGTAAACTCTTCGCTTTGGTTTCAAAAGTGGTCACATGAGTGAGGTTAGCTTGTATTTATTTAATTAGTATAGGAAAAAAAAATGTTTTATGTGATTTGAAGCATTTGTAATGCTGATTTTACTTCGCTTCACTTCCTTGAACCTCCACTGAGGGTCCGACCCTGGACCCCACCATTCTCCTGCACTTTGACAGCTTCAGAAGTCCATCCTCTCCTTACAGCAGGGTTGCCAAACTCATTTTAGCTCAGGGGTCACATACAGCCCAATATGATCCGGTGGGCCGGACCAATAAAATAATAACTTATAAATAATGTCAACTCCAAACTTTTCTCTGTGTTTAAGAGTGAAAAATGTAAAATTACATAATGAAAATGTTTACAATAATAAAGTGTCCTTTAAAAAGTGTGATAATATGAACAATCATGAAAAAAAATGAAATTTATTTGAAAAATAAATGCAATTTTAACAATCAACTTCTCATTTCCACATGTGCATTACAACTTACAGACCACAGTCAATCAATCAAATTAATCAAACCGTGGATCTACAAATACACAACACATTTAATAACAGGCACAATATTGTTAAAATTGCACTTACTTCTCTTAAGACATTTCAAGTTGTTGTTTATTCAGATTACTCACATTTTTTGTGAAAGGGTAGTTTGTAAATGCAAACATTTTTGTGTAATTTTGCGCTAAAGCAAATACAAACTAAAAAAAATTTGTCTGTATTGAAGTAAAATTATTTTAACATCATTGATTGCTAATATCTTCACCTGTCATTTTTGCGTTTCACATACTCATCCCACAGGCCGGACTGGACCCTTTGGTGGGCCGGTTTTGCCCATGGGCCGTATGTTGAATATCGTTGCCTTACAGCCTTAAGCCTGATTCTAAACATGGAAAACCGGTGGAACACAAATCAAGACTCACATGCCCACATTTGTCTTATCAAAGAGGTAAAGTTTGAAAAGTTGTTTTTCTGGATGTTATGCACAGCAGATTCATGTAGACTCTGTCTGAGTACTGATGATAAGATGTTCCTCATTTAACAGCAAATCTAGTTTTTCTACAAGTTTTTGAAGTTCTCCTAGAGTTCACCTATGAGGAAAACTAAAATACGAAAAGTGTCCGGTTACTGGCTACTCTTTCCCTGTAGCTGCTTCACTACTTCCCTGTTTATTAGTATGAGGTCATCTATTGCTTCTAATTGTTTCTAACTGTAAAAAGTGAAGAACTTTTGTTTAGTTTGAATACATTATTTTGAATCGATTGCACTCCTAATTTGTAGATCAATATGCATAAAATACAAAGAAGTTGTGTTTAGTCCCTAATAAATAAAGTATGTAGTTAAGTACGGTAACACTTTATTTGAAGGTCTAGTTTATAATGCATTAAGCGCACATTCATAAGACATTATAATGCATTTATAATGCATTATAAAAGTCATTACAACAGTTTATGATCATGTACAACAACTTATGCCAAGGTTAATAAAGTATTAGAAGTGTAGGCCTAATGTATTATAAATTCAGCTTTCATTATGTTTTATACATCCATACCAAAGCAGTGTGAAGGAATTTATTTTTTTAGGTGGGGAACTTTTGTTAGGTTTTGTCACTGGTCCATATACCCATCTATTTTAGGGATTTCATGTTTATTAAAAAAACAAAAAAAAAAAAAAAAGAACTGTGTGTTTGAATTAACAAAGATTTAGAGCTGCCACGTTATTTTTTATTCATGCATAAAGCAACATGTAACACTTCTATTTACTGTCTCTGTTCTTTTAATGTTTTGTTTTGGCAAATAAAGAGTTATTAAGAACACTTTGATGTATAATTTTTGACTTACACTTTACTCAGAACCAGCAGATACTGCTCATACGTCATCATCCTTGTGTTATAATATCATCAGTCATCCTGTAAATTATTATTGATATTTATAAGGCATTATTCAGTTTCAGAAACTACATGTCACAGCAGTTGTCTGTGTCTTTATAACTGGCTACAGTTATGATGGTTATGTTCTGTAACCCAGGACTGGAGATTCTTCCTTCAAACACTGTTGTCACTTTGGTATGGATGTATAAAACATTATGAATGCTGAATTTATAATACATTATGCCTACACTTCTAATACTTTATTAACCTTGGTATAAGTTGTTGTAAATGATCATAAACTGTTGTAATGACTTTATATATATATAGATATATATATATAGATATAGATATAGATATATACACACACACACATATATATATATATATATATATATATATATATAGAGAGAGAGAGAGAGAGAGAGAGAGAGAGAGAGAGAGAGAGAGAGAGAGAGAGAGAGAGAGAGAGAGAGAGAGAGAGAGAGAGAGAGAGAGAGAGAGAGAGAGAGAGAGAGAGAGATGTCACAGTAGAGATTGAAATCCAGTAGGATTCCTAATCCTACTAGGACAGATTGAAATTTTAGTTTGTCTTAGGACAAAGGTGCTACATACTACTCAATAGTGACAATGAACTTAGTCTATAGCTAACTTCAAAATTTCAAACAAGTAATACTACAGAGGTTTTGTCAGTTATTTTTCTAATACTTAAATGTGCTACATACTACTCAATAGTGACACTAACGTTAGTCTATAGCTAACTTCAAAATTTCAAACAAGTAATACTACAAAGGTTTTTCCTTACACTGATATAGATATGAAAGATAAGAAAATAATTCAGCTGGAATAGTGATGGCGAAATTGTATGCTTACCTATGCTGAAATTGACTGGAATTTTGGGTGTGAAATGATTCAGTCTATTTTCCATACATTTTGATATAATCTGACATTCTCCTAATAGAATTCGAGATTGTCCTGACAGAATTCTTATATTTTTTGCCGTATTTTTCCAATCTTCAGATCCCACTTCCAAATAGAATTACAATCTGTCCTAGTAGGATTGCAAATTCTCCTAGGACAGATTGGAATTCCAATCTTCAGATCCTAATGTCTTGTAGGATTTCAGTTTGTCCTAGGACAAACTACAATTACTATCTGTCCTAGTAGGATTAGGAATCCTACTGGATTTCAATCTCTACTGTGACATATATATATATATATATATATATATATATATATATATATATATATATATATATATATATATATATATATATATATATATATAATGCATTATAAATGCATCATAATGTCTTATGAATGTGCGCTTAATGCATTACCATATAAACTAGACCTTCAAATAAAGTGTTACCGTAAGTACTGAGTAGCTTAAGGTGAAAAGTTACACCTGCAACAGTATTTACCTGGTGAAAAATGAAAAACATCAGTCTGATTTCTTTTAGGCTTAAACAGTAAATTCATGGCCTTGTATTTGGTTGCAGTGACAACAGTCTCCCTCCTCCTGCCATAAAATACCTGAGCAGCACTTGCTAAAAAGTAAACACGTGCAATAAAACAACTGTTATAATGTCATAAAGTGAAAACAAAATCACTCGTATTCATTATTTACAACTTCAAAATTTCTATAAAATCTCTCTTAATCACTGTATAGTTTGTAAAAACCAACATGCTTCTCTGAGGCACAGGATTGGCCCCATATTTAATGTTTGTGGAAATTACCAAAAAATAGTCATTTGCTTGATAAAGGGTGAATAGGATCTGTTAATCTGCTCAAACATATCCTGTTTTGGGTCAGGTTATGCTTACAGCAGTGAAGCCTGGGGAAAAACCCTCAGGGTTAAAACTGAGCACTAATGACTCCGAGACGGACTGGAATTTCCCGTTTAACAGTGTCATTGAGGGAGGGGTTTTAGGACATGTTTTAGGAGGACATCAAGACTGTCGCTTTTTTTGATTGTCGCATTTACCATCGACACATCTGTGCATCAAGCCTGTCAGGTAAGAGATTCTTCATATCAAAAAGAACAGAGACAACAGTGGCCTATAAATCACTATGTATCAGTTGGATTAACTGGACATTTGTAATAACTGTTGAGAAGCAAAGCTGTCAGAAGGGGAAAAGCCATGGCACTTTGTAAAATGTTAACTTCTATACTTACTTAAAATGCTGTTTAAATCATCAATACAGTAACAAATATGTATTCTGTATTAGATTGTCATATGTTTCATTTGTTATGTTTTTGTTATGTGTCGCTCACAAAATATAGAAGGAAATACTCTAAAAATAGCAAACATGTGGATCAGAGGTTTTATGTTGCACTGAGATACCAGGATGTTACCTTTCTCCGTCACATGTTTGAAAAATCAGGTGCATCTCTGTTTGCACCTGCGTAGTAACATTCCTTCAACTTTTTTAGTATTTCACCTGCTGAATCTGAAAAGAGGTCTGTCTGGTTTGTCAGTCCACTGTTGTGCAGATGAAGCCGTTTGTGTCATTAACTCAAGCACAGCAGCTTTAGGCATTTAGGATTTATTAAGACACAGTAGATCATACAAAAATAATGCTTTGCGCATGGACAATAGTTCTTTGATCTGACTGAAACTATTTGTATGGATGCAGTGATCAGACAAAATATATGCCTACATGTCCCCAAGCATTGAAACTGAATATATAGAATGTTTTTAACAAGCATTTCCATGTGCTATGAAACATCTGATTTTTATAAATCATGTTTGATCAGGTCATTTTTTTGGTGGATTCTGGTTTTTACTTACTTTTTTTTTTTTTTAACTCTTTATTGATGAAAGTTTTTTTTTTTTTTTTTTTTTTTTTTTTTTTTTTACAGATTCAAAAACAAAAACCCTTTACTTTTTGCCAGACAACATTTTAATGTAAGAAACACAGTTCATTAGTGTGTCGTTTGTGTTGGATGATCATATAGAAATTATTAAAACAAACCAAACAGAGGTGGTTATGTAGTCATAAATACACAACACAACATAATTTAGCTGAAATAGTTCATTAGATTATAGTGATACTATTAGAGTACAATTTATATTTTTTAAATTGTGGATGTTTGTTCTGTGCAAAGAGACCAAACACCTGTTGAATGATTAAAAAAGCATGTGCGCATATAACAGATATGGTCTATTATTCTTCATAGTAATCACAGTGATTGTGCCTTATACTGTAATTGTTTATTAGTCCCAATTCACAGTGAGGTATAGAACCTAAAAATCAATGTGAACCTTGGTTGTGAGAATTCCCTATTCAGAGTGTGAATTAGTTGAGATTAAGTGAGAAAGAAGACATTTTTGTATTCTGATACATAAAACAAATTTTCATCTGCATATAATGACATTTTGTTTCATTTCATCTACCAGAAACATGGCATCCGTACTGTCTGAAGAGCAGTTTCGTTGCAGCATCTGTTTGGATATTTTTAAAAACCCTGTCTCAACCCCATGTGGACATAATTTCTGCAAAAGATGCATTAAACGGTACTGGGATTCGAGACATAAGTCACAGTGCCCTCTTTGCAAACAAACCTTCAAAACCCGTCCTGAACTGACAACTAACATCAACCTGAAAGACATCACGGAAACGTTTAAAAGGTTGATTTGATATATTTTGCTTCTTTGTGTATTATTAACATTTTTAACCCATAAAGACCCAGTACTACTTTTGTTGCAGTTCCCAAATGAATATTTTTCTCTATTCAACCTTTTTTAAATGAATTATCACCATTCCTTACAATATTGTCATGTGCATTTTTTTTTATTTTTGGTTGTTTTTTTTTTTCCAGTGACATTCTGGTATTTTCCTATATTTAATTTACTGATCATATAGATGTTAAGAAAAGCTCATATTGAAGTTGAGGGCTATTATATCAGAAACAGACAAAACTGAAGATAAAAAATTACTTTTTCAGCAAAGATATCAATAGCTGAATGTAAAAACAAGTGTGTCCATCCACTGTCATTAATCCAACTCCATGGGTTTTACTGGTGGATCAATGTTGTAGAACAGGAGTGTCAAACTCATTTTCTTTCAGGGGCCACATTCAGCCCAGTTTGACCTCCAGGGGGCCGGACCAGTAAAATAATAGCATAATAGCCTAGAAATAATGACAGCTCCAAATTTTTTATAACCAAAAAATAACATTAAATTATTAAATCCTTTACATTTTACAAACTATCCAAACAAAAAAGATGTGAATAACCGGAAAAAATTGAAATTTCTGAAGAAAAATAAGAAGAAATAATAAGAAAAATTGATCAATATTTATACGTGCATCTACCAAGACACAAAACAGACAGAATATTGTTAAAATTGCACTTATTTTTCTTTAGACATTTCAGGTTGTTCATATTTGTTCAGGTTATTGACGTTTATTATTAAAGGATATCAAAATTTAATGTTCTTCGCAATAAATCAAAGAGAAAAAACTGGTGTTTTCATTATTTATAGGCATGATGTCATATTATTTTTTTCACATTAAACCCAGAAGAAAATTTGGAGTCATTATTTTTAGGTTATTATGCTGTTATTTTCAAGTTTGACGCCCTTGACTGTTAACAGCTTCTGCACTTTGCAGTCATCCGGATTGGACCCTTTGGGGGGCCAAATTTGGCCCCCGGGCCGCATGTTTGACACCTGTGTTGTAGAAGATGACGGTGTTTCCACGTTCACTACAGAGCCTCTGAACGTCCATATGGGTCATATCTGATGACTGTGAAAAGATGACAAACTGCATTTTACTCCAATTATTTACATACATTGATAGGATTAGTGGATCAACAGTTATGAAACATTTTAGATCAGTAGATGGTTTTGGTCGCCGATGGATGTTTGGGTCTTTATGGGTTATAACTATCTTTAAAACTTTAATCTGAAAATTAACTTTTTATTTAGTTTTGACCTGACATAACCTTCCTTTTGTTCAATCTAAAGCTCTCTGAAGGAAAAAGTAACATACAAGCCAGCCCCTCTGAAGAGACAAAACCCAAGACTCTCCAAATCGCTTTCTAGTTCAGATGAGGTTTTCTGTGACACGTGTGCCGGGAACAACATCCGAGCAGTCAAGTCCTGTCTAGTGTGTCGGGCCTCTTACTGCGAAGTTCACCTGGTGCCTCATCTACGGGATCAAGCATTGATTACACACACACTGACAGATCCGGGCACTTTCACCACCAGCCACGTCTGCCAAAAACACAACATGCTCCTTGAGATGTTCTGTAAGAAAGATCAGGTACTGGTGTGTGCAAAATGCATTGACAGGGATCATAAGCACCACGAGATCATCACCATTGAGAAGGAGACCAGGAGGATCAAGGTGAGACAGATGTCTGAGTGAGTAATGTGTTATTTTGCTAATGTGGCCATTAACCCTTTAACCCCTGGGAAATTATTCCAGGTAAACATGCTGCTGTGAATTTGCATCTGTTTCAGTGTCATTAAAACTGCTGTGAGCATGTGCTTGTGTTCCTTTTCTTCAGTGGTTTTACGTTACTGTGTGTTTTAGGGTCAAAATAGGGTGGAATAACAGAAAAAGACAGAGAGGAATTGATGTTTGACAGGTTTTGACTAAATAAGGCACCCAGAATGTACATCAATAAGAGATTTAGGATGTTTAACATGAACTGTAAACTGGAACACACTAAACAAGTATTTGAATTTTGGCACAGTAGTTTTTGTTTTGGTACTCTTTTCTAAATCAGTCCAGCTGCTTTTTGAACTCCAAAACACATTTACACAGTCAAAACTCAGTAAAAATATAGACAAAATAAAGGAAAATCACAACAACACTCCAAACAACAGTAAAAAAACAAAAAAAAAAGGCCGAACATAATTTTTAAACAAGTTGGTCTCACTCACTGCTATGTATTTTGTCCACTATTCTACAGACAGGGTGGGAGGTGAACTGAGCATGCTCAGATGCCTATGGAAAGCACAAGGTCAACTCTATCAGCACATCCTGAAAATTTTCCTATTTAGGAAACAGTTGAATTTATGAATATTTAAAACAAATCATACAGAACGCTCACTACAGACGTGTCAGGGGTTAAAGCAGGGGTGTCAAACTCACTTTGGTTCATGGGGCACATTTAGCCCAATTTGATCTCAAGAGGGCCAGACCAGTAAAATAATGACTTAATAACCTATAAATAATGACAAATCCAAGTTTTTCTTTTTGTTTTAGTACAAAAAAAACCCAATTAAATTATAAAAATATATACATTTTACAAAAAAAGATGTGAATAACCTGAAAAAACAGAAATTTCATTTGAAAAATTAGTGCAATTTGAACAATATGATGCCTCGACTTATTATTTATACATGTACATTACACACAATGTTTCATAAATACTTGGTAACAGGCAGAATATTGTTAAAACTTTGGAGTTTGGAACTAAAATTTGAACAATTTCTACAATATTACATCTCTTATTATTAACACAACTACAGATCACAGTAGATCCATAAATGCACAAAACATTTAGTAACAGGCAGAATATTGTTCAAATTGCACATTTCGAGTTGTTCTTATTTGTTTTTATTTATGTATTTATTTGCATTTTATTGTGAAAGAATAGTTTTGTAAATGTAAATATTTTCACAGTGTAATGTTTTTTTTTTTTACTTAAATTTTTTCCACATAATTTTTCCCAAAGAAAATTTGTAGTTGTCATTATTTATGGGTTGTTGTGCTGTTATTTTTGCTGTAGATCACATTGGTCCGTATGTGGAACCTGAACCAAAAGGATTTTGACAACTTTGACTGTTCAAATTAATTTTTGCACTTTCATCCCGCGGGCTGGAATGGAACCTTTGACGGGCCAGATTTTGCCCCCAGGCCGCATGTTTGACACCTGTGGGTTAAAGGGTTAACATGTCATATTCATATAATTATCTTTAAAACACAACATCTTGTGTTGAAATCAAGAATGAAGCAAAAAGTATTTTGGTCTCGGCTGCTGTGATCTCAAAAAATGTATATTTTTGCTCAGAATTGCAAAAAATATGTAGAAATGCATGAATCAATAATGATGCAAAGAGGTCAAAGGCGTTTATACTGAAGTTATTTTGACCATTTCAAACCTGTTATGTGCAAATGCTGCATGTGTGGCGTCTTCATCTCATACTACAAACACAGGCAATGGCCACAAATTTATATCCCAGGCAAAACTCACTAGCAGTTTTATTGACTTGAGCACTTGCTTCCCTGTGAAATCCATCTCACTGAATCTCAATCATATCTGACTTTTGTAGGCTGAGATGAGGAAAGCTGAAGCAGAGTTTCAACAGATGATCCAGGACCGACTCAGAAAGACGGAACAGATCAAAGATGCAGTGGAGCTCAGCAAAGTGAGCATGACCATGTACATGTAGATATGTTCAGATATAGATCATTACATCAAGGTACACATATTTGTTACTAAACATTTGTGATCTGGTAACACTGCTTCTGTAATTTCCCTGAGTTGGATTAAATAAAATACATCTACATCTATCTATCTATCTATCTATCTATCTATCTATCTATCTATCTATCTATCTATCTATCTATCTATCTATCTATCTATCTATCTATCTATCTATCTATCTATCTATCTATCTATCTATCTATCTATCTATCTATCTATCTATCTATCTTCAACGCAGCTCCCAGTGACTTATTGCTGCATTTTAAGAAATCAAGGAAGTGTTCTTGTTTTTCCCTGATCTGGTCATGCGCAGGTCATTTTTATATCCATCCATCCATCCATCCATCCATCCATATGACTGAATGAGAAACTTTGCGTTGCCTATACAGCTACATACCAACATAATAAATAAAGTTTTCTATGATTATTGTGATAAAATAAATATATATCATTGATTTACGTATATTTGCAGACAGTTAAAGAAAACAACATAAAGACCACTGTTGAGGTCTACACAGAGGTGATAAGTGCAACTGAAAGACATCAGGCTGCACTCATTGAGGAGATCGAACAGAAGCAGGAAGCAGCAGAGAAGAAAGCAGAGGATCTTCTCAAAGAGCTGAGCAGTGAAATCAATGAGCTGCAGAGGAGACGCAACGACCTGCTGCATCTGGAACTCAGCGACGACCCCATCGACCTCTTCCAGGTTAGAGAGAACCTCTGAAAATCACAATTGGATAAAACAAAACCAACTCTACAGCTACTATTTCACATAAAAACAAGTAGATTCACATGTAATTTTGAATATTTTTCTATTTCTTTTTTTCAGAGCTATCCTTCTTTGAGTCCTCCACTGTCCACCAGGGACTGGTCCAAAGTGACGATCCAGTCAAACAACAGTATGGGCTCAGTGAGGAGAGTGTTCACCAAACTAGTGGACGTCTGCCGGGAACTGGAAAAGAAACTGTCTGCAGAGGGTCGGTAACGTCTCCACTGTTTTGTAATGTATAACCCAGATACTCAGATGGATTTCATATGAATCCCCAGAGCAGTGGTTCCCAACCTTTTTTGTCCTTTTTGACCCCATTCTAACATCACACATTTCTGGTGACCCCAGACATTCAAAACAGAGACATGTTTTTTGCTAAAATTAATTTGTTTTTGATCATGTAATAGTTTGCTATACTATGCTACAAATAAACCTCAATTTTAGACACATTTAGTCTATATAATGTAGGTTATTATAGACAGAGGCAGAAAAGCCAGGTGTAGATTACTGCACAAAGGGAGAATTTTATTTTCCTTGGTCAAGATATGTACAGTCAGTCCAGCTTGGATTTCCAAGGCTGACAATTAATACTGAACAAACAAGAACTCAAACTATGAATTATGAAAGAGCTGCAGCATCTGAAACCGACCACAATGAACATTTGAAAGAAAAACAGTACCACAGTGCTTTGTCATGTCTTTTATGTTTTGTGATTGTCTCTGTCAACTCACTATATATTTTTTATTCGTAGGTTTGGCTTTTTTCTTCAATTACTAGAAATTTCAGGCAACCCCATTTGAATTTCAGGCGACCCCATTTGGGTTCCCTACCCCAAGGTTGAAAAACACTGCCCAGAGGAACATGAAATCATCTGACACTACCAACCTGAAGCATCTAACTTCATTATCTATTTATCTGTGACTAAGTATTTTTCTTTCCTTTTGTAGAGGTGAGCAAGATGACTCAGTACGCAGGTATGTGTAGCAGAGAAAAGGAAAAGGTTTTAAGGTCTTTTAGGAAAGTACTCACTATGTAGAAATATTCAGTTAGACATGCAGAACATTCTTAGTATTAATGTTTGAATAGAAAGTAATACACAATCCACATACAGATTGTATATATATATATATATATATATATATATATATATATATATATATATATATATATATATATATATATACATACATACAGTTGTCTGAATCAGCCATTGTGAGCTTCAGTTGTAAAAAAAAAAAAAAAAAAAAAAAAAAAAATAGGTTGCTGTGTCAAATGTTCAACAAAAACTCACTTGTATTTGTTTATTTGATTTCCATTTTGTTACAGCTGCCAAAAAAAAAAACAGATATGTAACAAAAATAACTGAAAAGAGAAGAACATTTCTCTTGTATTTACACATTTTATTTCCTCTTTTCTGTGTCCAGATGATGTGACTCTGGATCCTTTGACAGCTGCTGCCTGGCTCGTCCTATCTCCAGATGGAAAAAAGGTAGTGTATGTGTGTGTGTGTGTGTGTGTATATATATATATATATATATATATATATATATATATATATATATATATATATATATATGTCATTATAAATCCAATAACTATCTGCTTTATCTGCTATTACTATCTGTTAATAGTTTGAGATGTTTTAACAGGAAATGCACAGGTGTAAATAGTGTTTATAATATGTAGCTAATGCTGCCTTCAAGTGCTATCGAGAAGATGAGCCTTTCCAATTGTGAATTTGAAATTACCAGTGCATTGTATTGAAGTGCTTTTCAAGGTTCAAGGTTACTTTATTTCTACCCGTGGGTAGATTTGTTTAGCAGACGTAGTGATTGCTTTTGGCATTACAACAAAACATACATTGAACCTGTAGGCAGATACTTGTCCAGACAGGACAAAAAGTGCTCAGTGTTCCACCATTCATCAGTATAGCAGCATGGATAAGTAAAAGAATAAAATAAATAAATAAGATCAAATAAACAAAAACAAGATGCAATAAAACACAATAAAAACCCAGAAAAGATAAAAACAGTCTGGGATAAAAACCAGGATAAGAACATAAAATTCAGAAATTAGAAGTCACAATAATAATAAATAGAGCAAAGAAATAGGATAAATAACTAAAATAAGTTAATAAAGTGCAATGTCACTATTTCTTATTGAGCTCAGTGACGGCGACACGAACAAAGCTGTTTTTATAACGCTGTGTCCTACACCTTGGGACTAAAAACCTCCGTCCAGAGGAAAGGAGCTGAAATTCACCTCATAAAGGATGGGAGTCATTATTAAGAATTGATAAAGCCATCTTCTTTACCTGTTTAATGTACAGGGAGTCTCACGTTCACACCAATGGGCAACTTAGCTTAACCAGTTAACCTATTAGTACATGTCTTTGGAAGCCGAAGTACCCGTAGACAACCCACACACACACATACAGGGAGAACAAGCAAATTCCACTTTTTTTTTTTTTTTTTTGGAAAATTGTTTTTTGCAAATTGTGCACTTTAAATGTGCAAAATTATCAGCTAACAGCAGCAGAACATTAATAAAAGCAGTATTTATAATTTGCGATTAATCCCTTGTTGCGTTCCGCCATGTTGAAAAGTTGAAAGGTTATTTTCACCTCAGCAACTCGTGTGTCACATTTTTTTCCACAGTTCTCCAGTGGAAAATACAACATGAGGGGATGTTCATGTGCAACTTTTGAGTTCTTAAGTAGTATTATCCATAATTCCCATAGCACATGAAGGCAGCATCATTCCTTTAAAGGTGCCGTATGTAGGAATTATGTTCTCAGTACTTATAAAATGGCCATGACTGTCACCAGACATTAAGGAATCATGTTCATTTCAAATACTGATATCACTGACAGTAGTAGTCCAGCTGGAATATTTGCATTTGAAAAGCTCAGTGTCAGCCCCGAAATGAGGTTTATGTTGTCATTGTGTGTTCTGGTCTGATGCTCCGCCCATCACGTGTCTTCCAATCAGAGAGTCAGTAGCCTTTCAGCATCCAGGTTGCCAGTTCCCAACGAGCTGCAGCTGGAACATTTCTGATCATAAATGTCTGACGTTAATAAACCTAAAAGGCCTCTTATTATTCTCAAATATGTCATGACAAAGTGACAAACAAAACATGGATATGTATGGAGATGATTTTGCATCCGTGGTTCGACTGGGGGGGGGGGTACGGTAACGATCCATGCTGCTTGTACTTTGCGTTCGTAAAAGTTAAACTTGAGGCTCATTTCCCTTTTCCCTATCTCCTGAATTTTCACAAACTTTCATTTGAGTGGGCAGGATGTTTGTCCTGGCCTATTATATATTAGACTTATGTATAATAAGTCTGGTGATGATTTTTTTGTATGAAATTTATGGTGTGGTGGCAAGGATTAGTGGAAACGCTAGTAGTAGATGCTCATGCTGGATTTGGCAACCCCTAGTCTGGGGGGAGGCGGAGAGGATACCACGCTCTACAGTATTTTGAATGTAATTGCAGTACTAGTTTTGGCCACAATCCTACATCCGGCACCTTTAATTGTCATAAAACATCTGCTGTACTGTATGGAGATTTTCCTTACATCAAAAACACAATAAAACTGTAGAAAATTAAGGATGACGTTGGCTGTAATAACTCTATATTGTCTTAAATGAACAAATAAACCTGTAATCGGAGCATTGTCGTTGATCATGAACAGGTGAGCCTTGGTTTTCACCCGAGGAAAACTGCAACGGCCGATGAGCCTCGCAGATTCGATTCCTGCGTCTCAGTTCTGGGGAAACAAAGCTTCACCACCGGCAGACACTACTGGGTAGTTCAGGTAGGACTCTAACATCCAGGTACATGAACTGAGCAACACACAAAGAAAATACTCAATTTCAAATAGAATTGTTCAGGAAAAGAAACCAGACCAGCAACATAAACCTACTTGTGAGCAAGTGGTCTGTCCGGTCAAGTGGGCCGCACATTAAAAATCTAATGCACCTCTATTCTAGACTTTATGGTAGATGCAAAAATGAATGCTTGATAATGGAGACTGGATGTAAGCAGTTCATAATTCCAGCGGATTATTAAGTTACAAATTGCATTTTACATTTAAAAAAAGAATACTGTGAAAGTTATTTATAATATAAAAATAAAATCCCTGAAATAATAATTACCAACTGGTTCATTTCTCCATTTTTACACCTTCACAAAATCATTTTCTTTAAAGGTCAAAAGATAATTCCAAAATATGTAATCATTCCAATATATGACTTTTCAGACTGATTAGCACTATGAGTCTGATACATTTTCAAAGAAATTACTGTCAAAATTTATGATATCTCTAATATAAATATCATAATGACACCATGTCAGGAGTTCTCTCACTTCTACCCTGCATATAAAGCCAATGCCTCCCCAGTGATGCTAAACTGACAGGCAATCGGACACTCCCTCCTTTAAAAAAAAAAAAAAAAAAGAACAGCTCTTTACAAAGACTCGGTTCCCATCGTTCGTTTCAAAGAGCCATTCAAAAGATTCGATTCATTCGTGAACATCACATCACTATTACACTGACCTATCTATATATGTAACTTCCATCCACACTTCAATATATATTATGTTGAATAATTTCTTAAAGCAATCCAAATTGCGAGAGATTTAAATGTAAATCAATATGGAAATGAGTACAATGATCTGATGATATTAAGTTAATGATTATACAAAGCAACTGACATTGCAACAAATTTTAAGTTAAATTAACTTGGCATTTAGTGTGCTGTACTTAAAATAGCAATTCCATTCAAATCAAGCATTTAAGTTTAATACACTCAAGTTTTCATTACTCATTACTTAAATTTTTTAAGGCAACCGGTTTACTCCAATTTTTTTAAGTAAACTCAACTTAATCAGTTTTACAGTGTAAGTAACTGAAGACAAAGATGACTTTTGGGCCTTTTAGGATTAAAAAAAAACTTTATTAGCTGCCAAAAGGTGAGTGTACCTGCTATATATGATCCAACAGGAACTATGACCAACAGACAGACAGATAGGCAGACAGACAGACAGATTGTGTTGATCCCAATCTGGGAAATTACTGTATTACAACAGCATTTGACATAGTAAAAAATACACTACAAGAATAAAAGATAGGACACAAGAGCAAACACATAATACATAGTAAATTCCTAATAGAACTGGGTAAGAAATCTGGATAATTCAACAGTAAGGTGCAATAATAAACTGCAATGTGCAAGTGAAATTGCCTTTCCAGTAGGATGGATCCTAATGTGCGCAATCCAATGTGCCTTGTGTCATGGTTTTGGTTTTAGTTTTTCGGGCAAAACACAAAATTAGTCCAAAACATCACTTACCCTGAAGCCCAAAGAGGCCTATAGATTCTCCCTGACTCCTAGTTCTATCCCATGTGTTTCAGGTGGGGGATAAAACAGACTGGGATCTGGGGGTGGCCAAAGAGTCCATCAACAGGAAGGGGGTCATTACGGTGCGTCCTGACTGCGGATATTGGGCGATCTGTCGACGGAAAGGTGGCAACCTCAACGCCTGCACAGGACCCTCCATCCCCCTCCACCTGTCAGAAATCCCTCAAAAAGTGGGCATTTTTTTGGACTACGAAGAGGGAATGGTGTCCTTCTACAATGCAGAAGCAAAGACTCACATTTATACGTACAGTGGGTTGATCTTTATGGAACCTCTCTACGCGTACTTAAACCCCTGTCTTCATGATAATGGGAGAAACATTGCCCCATTGAACATCTGTCCCGTGGAAGTAGAGGTCCCTGAAGAGGCTGCACGAATGTGAACTCAACACTCTTCATCACAGTTTAAAGGACAGATGCAGAGAAACAGGCAAAGTCTAGAAACAACAAACAAAAGGCTTCACTTCACAATTAAATTCACCCAATACGCAATGAATAATGTTAAGCTTGCACTTTATTTGAGGTGTATCAGTGAGATGGGTCTGGCTCAATCCATGATCATTCTGGAATTGGGATAAAAGCAATCTGTTTCTTTCTTTCTTTCTTTCTTTCTTTCTTTCTTTCTTTCTTTCTGTCTGTCTGTCTTTCTGTCTTTCTTTCTTTTTTTACCATTTAGTATTTCTTCAAATCAGTCACACTCATTTTTCAAAAGAACTACAGGGCATTTGCAAAATAGTGTCAGGGTGAACTTGTTTTGGTGGAACCTTTACAAATGTGCTATTAAAATGACTTATGCTCATCCACACTAATAAGCTTTGTCTATAAATTACATAACATTTGCTATGTTTACATCAAGTATTCACACAACGTTTATTATTTTAGAAACACTAAAACTAAAGCAGGGTACACACTTAACCCATAAAGACCCAAACTTCCACCATCTACCAAAATCATCTGATGATATAAACTGTTTAATACCTGTTGATCCACTAATCCATGTAAATAACTGGTGTAAAATGCAGTTTTTCATCTTTTCATGGTCATCAGATATGACCCATTTGGACGTTCAGAGGCTCCATAGTTACCATGGAAACACTGTCATCTTCTACAACATTGACTCACCAGTAAAACCCATGGAGTTGGATTAATGACAGTGGATGGAGACACTTGGTTTATGTTCAGTTAATGATAGATTTTGAGGAAAAAGTCACTTTTTCTTCAGTTTTGTCTATATTTGATAGAACAGTCCCCAACTTTAATCTGAGTTTTAATGAATATATTCATGATCAGTGAATTAAATGTTAGAAAATACCTGATTTTCACTGAAAACACACAAAATACATAAGATAATATTAAGGTAATTATGATAAACCACTTAAGGATGATTAAATATGGAGAAAAATTCTTTTGGGAACTGCCACAAATGTCACAGTGGGTTCTTATGGGTTAAAGATAATTGGGCTGTTTTTGTCGCCATTTTCCCCCTTCCTGATCAAACGCAAACGCCAAATTATCTTATGTCTCATGAAGTGGGGTACACACATAAGCATCTTCTAAAACTGAAGAGATTTTTTTGGGGCAGCCGTGACTCAGATGGTAGAGCGGGTCGTCCAATAACCGAAGGGTTTGTGGTTCGAATCCCGCTCTGTCTATGTGCTGTTGTGTCCTTGGTCAAGACACTTCACCCCCCTTGCCTCCAGTGCTGCTACTCACACTGGTGCATGAATGTGTGTGAATGTTCGGTGGTGGTCGGAGGGGCCGTAGGCGCAGATTGGCAGCCATGCTTCCGTCAGTCTGCCCCAGGGCAGCTGTGGCTACAGATGTAGTTTACCACCACCAGAGGGAGAATGTGAGAGCAAATGAATAATGGGTCCTCTGTATGCGTTCATAGAAAACCGCTACATAAATCTAATCCATTATTATTATTAGATTTTTTATCCGTTACAGACCCCACACATGAAAACAAAAAATCAGGCATTCAACCGTTTCGATCATACTGTGTAGTGTGCTCCGATAATCTCAACACAGCACACCACACACATAACGATTCTGTCCCACCACCGATCTAGAATCTAGTCCTCCAAGCCAGAAATCTCCTGTGATCAAACGTGATGTAACAAAAACGAATAAGAACGAAACATAGCATGACTCTGGAGGAGAGTCCTGAATCATGTTGGGTAACCCCCCCCCCCCCAAAAAAAAAAAAAAGGGTCGGGTAATCCACAAAAACATGCAGGGACGAGTAAAAAAAAAAAGTGATGAATTTTCGTGGATACAGGCACAGGTAAAATTAAATGAAATGCGGGTGGGTAGCGGGAAAGGAAGTGAAAAAATAAAAATTGATGGATGAAAATAATTTGCAGGACATTTAATGATGATACTCATCAATGCTGGCATCAATGATCAATACTTCTTTGCTAAATGCTTCCAAGAATGGAAGTGAGATGTGGTGTTAAAATCACTTAAAGTTGATCCGTGCTAATAGGTTTTTGTTTTAAAATGCATAACTTGCTATGTTTACATCAATCAACATTTTAGAATCTACAAAACTGGGACTTTTGGAAACACTGATTCATACAACTGCATTTGCTGCATCCTGATTCTCAAACCCACTGTCACATGATAATTTTGGACATCAACCTTGACAACCAGCTGCTATTTCAATGTGATTTTTCAGCATTTCCTTTCTTTTTTTCTGCGCTAACAGCTTTTATGCAGTAAATCAGACTTTTTAGCATTACACTATCATTGTAGTAAAAACTGTCAGTCAGGAAATCTGTGACAATTCCTGTGTTCATTGGTTTTATCATTATTATTATTTGTTTCATTTGTGTTAAAATGCACATTAGGTGTAAAAGCTTTCTGGGTTGTTTTAGTTTCACAGTGACAGTGACTTTGAAAATGATCATAGGGGGAGAAGTTGTTTTATTCGAATAACTGCATATGATGAAGCATGTTTTAGTTTTAAAATAACAAAATTATCATGAAAGAAAATGCCAAATAAAAGGACTCATGTTGATATGTAGTTTCAGCTCAGATGTTGTTGATGTCTGGTCATGGTCCATGTGAGGTTTCATACCTGCAGTTTTGGTTCAGATCAGACAATGTATGTAGGAGGGCACCTTAACTCTGCTATTCCCAATATTATCAATATTTCATGATAGTTTAGATTGTACCATTAGGCATTTGGCTTTTTGATACTTTTCTGTTTTGTTTTCTTGTTTACAAACAGATGATTTGACTTCTGTGTGTTTTCTTTTATTCTTGGTTGCAGGTCTATGTAATCCTGACCACTTTTATTGTTGCTGTTGTGACAATTATTTCCCAATATATACAGTATCATATGGGATGAACAGGAAACACTTAATCAAGAACAGAAGTTTTGAATGTTTGTTAATATATTTGTCCAATTATTAAAACTTTTCCTGCTTCCTGGAAGAATAGAGTTCAAAATTAAGCTATATTTGTTGTATTTTATGTAACCTTTGTACATTATATTAAACCATGTGTTTATTTACTATTTCTGTTCACGGGGATTTAGACTGTATTTCATTCTGTCAGAGTAAACTTTGCATATAATTGTGATCAAATCAAATAAACTAAGGAAAAAATTTGTTGTATTCTTAAGTGACTACAGCATTTATGATGGCACGAGTCACTGTATGTCAGGGGTGTTAAAGTCATTTTAGTTCAGGGGCAACATTCAGCCCAACTTGATCACAAGTGGGCCGAACAAGTAAAATATTATCATAATAACCTACTGACAATGACAACTCCAAGTTTTTTTCTTTGTTTTATCCATCCATCCATCCATTGTCTGCCACTTATCCGGGGCTGGGTCGCGGGGGCAACAGTCTAAGCAGGGATGCCCAGACTTCCCTCTCCCCAGACACCTCCTCCAGCTCTTCCAGGGGGACCCCGAGGCGTTCCCAGGCCAGCCAAGAGACATAGTCTCTCCAACATGTCCTAGGTCTTCCCCGAGGCCTCCTCACGGCGGGACATGCCCAGAACACCTCCCTGGGAAGCGTCCAGGAGGCATCTGAAACAGATGCCTGAGCCACCTCAGCTGGCCCCTCTCGATGTGGAGGAGCAGCGGCTCTACTCCAAGCTCCTCCCTGGTGACTGAGCTCCTCACCCTATCCCTAAGGGTGCGCCCAGCCACCCTACGGAGGAAACTCATTTCGACCACTTGTATCTGGGATCTTGTCCTTTCGGTCATGACCCAAAGCTCATGACCATAGGTGAGGGTAGGGACGTAGATTGACCGGTAAATCGAGAGCTTCACCTCTCGGCTCAGCTCCCTCTTTACCACAACCAACCGATACAGTGACTGCATCACTGCTGACACTGCACCGATCCGTCTGTCAATCTCACGCTCCATCCTTCCCTCACTCGTGAACAAGACACCAAGATACTTGAACTCCTCCACTTGGGGCAAAGACTCTCCACCGACCCGGAAGGGCAGACCACCTTTTTCCAGTCGAGAACCATGGCCTTGGATTTGGAGGGGCTGATCCTCATCCCGCTCACTTCACACTCGGCTGCAAACCGCCCCAGGGTACGCTGAAGGTCCAGGTTCGATGAGGCCAACAGGACAATGTCATCTGCAAAAAGCAGAGACAAAATCCTGTGGTCCCCAAACCAGACCCCCTCCGGCCCCTGGCTGCGGCTTGAAATTCTGTCCATAAAAATTAGGAACAGAACCGGTTTTAATGCAATAAAAATCATTAACCCATAAAGGCCCAAACATTCACCTGTGACCAAAACCATGCTGATATAAACTGTTTAATACCTGTTGACCCACTAATCCTATCAGTCCTTTCAACTGGTGTAAAATACAGTTTGTCATCTTTCATGGTTACCAAATATGACTCATTTGGATGTTCAGAGGCTCCATAGTTACCGTGGAAACACCATCATCTTCTACAACATTGATTCACCAGTAAAACCCATGGAGTTGGATCAATGACAGTGGATGGAGACACTGGGTTTATGTTCAATTATGGATATATTGTACTGGAAAAGTCACTTTTTCTTCAGTTTTCTCTGTTTCTGATATTAAAACCCTCAACTTAAATCTGAGACTTTATGAACATCTACATGGTCAGTAAATGAAATATAGGAAAATATTTTATTTTCACTGGGAAAATGCAAAAATACAAAGCATAGTATTAGAATAAATTATGATAAATCACTTAGGAATGGTTAAAAATAAAGAAAAATTCAATTGGGAACTGCCACAAAAGTAGCACTGGGTCCTTGTAGGTTAAATTACGAAAATATTTACATTTACCTTTCACAAAAATGATGTGAAAAACCTGAAAAAAAAAAAAAAAAAAAAAAAAAAAAAAAACTCTGAAATTTCCTAAGAAAAATAGGTGCAATTTTAACAATATAATGCCTCATCTTATCATTTGTACATTACACACAATGTTACACAAACATTTGGTGGCAGGCATAATATTGTTAACACTTTTAAGTTTTGAATTTGGAACTAAAATAAGAACAATTTCTACAATATTGCATCTCAGCTTATTATTAACACAATTTGCGGATCACAGTATAAATGGACAAAACATTTAGTAACAGACAGAATATTGGCAAAATTAGACTTCATTTTCAGGTTGTTCACATTTTTTTGTTAAAGGGCTATTATGCTTTTATTTTATTTTAGAGGGTATTGGTCTGTATGTGGAACCTGAACGAAAACGAGTTTAATGTTCTTGTTTGTTAATATCTTCAGTGTAATTTTTCATCCTGTGGGCCACATTGAACCCTTTGGAGGGCTGGTTTTGGCCCACAGGCCACGTGTTTGACACCCCTGCTGTATGTGCTTGTGGGATAATGCACTTTGCCATCTAACCACTAGAGGGCTCTAAAGATTAAAACTAAATCAAATAAACAGAACTGAAGTTGGTTAAAAATGATCACCAGGTGGCATGTAAGTCATAAAAGAACTAATTTCACCCATAATGACCCAGCGCCACTTTTATGTCAGTCCCTACATGATCTTTTTTCTTTTCTAACCTTTCTTCAGTGATTTATCACCATTTATTTATCATAGCGTTCTCTGTATTTTATATTTTATCATATCAATATATATAAATCAGGTATTAGCTCAGAGTAAATTTTAAGGTTATTATATTAAACACAAATAAAACTGCAGAAAAAGTGACTTTTTCAGTCAAATCTATCATGAACTGAACATAAGCCCAGTGTGTCCATCCACTGTCATTGATCCAAATCCATGGGTTTTACTGGTGAATCAATGTTGTAGAGGATAATGGTGTTTCCAAGTTCACTACGGAGCCTCTGAACGTCCAAATGGGTCATATCTGATGACCATGAAAAGATGATAAACTGCATTTCACACCAATTATTTACATGTATTGACAGGATTAGTGGATCAGCAGGTATTAAGCAGTTTAGATCAGGAAATGGTTTTGGTAGGTGATGGATGTTTGGGTCTTTATGGATTAAGAGGACTACTTCAGATGATGTTGGGGCTATGCAAGTCAACCTCTACACCAGGAAAGTAATGTGTCAACACTTCATGATTTATGACTTTCAAAGACAAAGCTTCCATTGGAATGTTGTTGTGGCACCATGAGCACAAAGTTGGTTTCATTTCTGAAAAGGCTTCATAGGTTTCATTCTTACAGAACTGTAAGCAGCAATACTAAAACAAGCTTTGAAACTAATTACAGCAATGGTTTCCACCTCTTTGTTAGATAATCTTATACAGGGCTTGGACAAAATAATGGAAACACCTTCTATGATGCCACAACGTTAGGTGTTTCCATTATTTTGTCCAACCTCTGTATGTCCCCATTGGGTAACTTAGTTTAACAGTCTCCGGCTGTGGCTCAAGAAGTGAATCATAAATACGATGTACAAAATCGGCCACAAACACATCATGCATTTGTCATAAAAACAAGTAAGTCCACAAACTTGTGCAGGTTACACCTGACTCATTCGCTTGGAAAATCAAGCTAAAACTGAGGGTTTTCTCTGAATAAGAACACAGTATAAAAACTTCCCAAAGGGTCTGATTTGTCATTTAAGAAACAACACAACAGTCACCCCAAACATGTGTCAGTCCTGATGAAGAACTACCTCCAGAAGGCCAAAGTGACCGTTACTGTCTTGAATCCCACCGCAAATCTGTGGTGTGAACTGAAGACCAAGTTCCATGCTAGAAGGCCATCAAATCTGGAGGAGCCTGAGAGATTCGCCAAAATAGAATGTGCTGGGATTCTTCGGGACACTTGTTGAAAACTCCAAAAAACAACTTCAAATAACAAAAAGGATAAACAACTGACTATTCAAACCAGGACAGTAATTATTTTGACTCTGGTAATTTTTTGTTTTTTTTTGTTTTTCTGAAATAATTTTGTTTCTGTGTTCAAAGTAAAATAACATGAGCACCTAAAATTAAAGTAGGATGTTTGAAAAAGTTGTGTTTAAAAAAAATAAATAAAATTTGTTCTGTGTAACAGTATTAGAGGGCTACTGACATTGTCCTCATCTATAGGTTTTTGTCATAAAATGCATAACTTTTGTCATGTTTATAAAATGCAACCATGTTTTAGGTTTTCTAAAACTGAGACTTTTGGAAACAGTGATTCACACACAGCTGCATCCCACTGTTACATGATCCTTTTGGACATCAGTTAGTTCAACTTCAGTCATTCATCTTCTGAACTGCTTTATCCTTGAGAGCGTCACGAGGTGCTGGAGTCTATCCCAGCTACATATGGCAGAGTACAACGCATGTCACCAGTTCATCACATGGTTGACATATAGAGACAAGCAACCAATCACTCTCACACCTATGGCCAATTTTAGCTTAAGCGATTAACCTACAAGGTGCGACAAAAAAGAAACAAGACCATGACAGCCATGCTCATGACTCAATGCCTATTGGCTAACCGCTTGTCCCATTGTGTGGCACAACTTCTTGGCAATAGTCCGCTATAATATTGTTCACTTATCTCACACCATTCTTCTGTTGCAGGCTTTTGTGTAACATAGTGCTGTTAGGCCTTATTACACAACTTTTGTGAAGCTAAAGTTTGTTGAAGATAACAAACATGGAGCAAAGAATTAATTTGAAATTCCTGGTTAAGTTGGGGAGGAGCCCAACAGAGTGGCTCAAACTTCTCCATGAGGCTTACGGAGAAGATGCAATGTCGCGGCCGTGAGTCTTTGAGTGGCATAAATGCTTCAAGAGAAGCTGCGAGGAGGTGGATGATGACCCCAAGTCAGGACAGCCTTCCACGACAAAGACGGAGTGAAGCAGCTGGTGCGAAGTGATTGCAGATTGACAGTGACAATAGAGGAACAGCTCAGCCTGAACAGGGAGTCAGTGAGTACCATCTTGGTGGAGGAGCTGGGGATGCGAAAGGTGTGTGCTAAGATGGTGAACAAGGTTTTGTCAGATGACCAGAGGGAGAAGTTTGAGACACTCTGTTGGGCTCCTCCCCAACTTAACAAGGAATTTCAAATTCATTCTTTGCTCCATGTTTGCTATCACTGTGCTATACAGCTCTCCAACATATACCCAATAATAAATTTATATAAATCCAGGGCCAGATGGTTTTCCACAAAGAAAACCAGATGGCCAGATGGTTTTCTACAAAGAATTCTGGACTATTCTGGCACCCACTTTCTACAAAATGATACTAGAAATAAAGGAGAAAAACAAAATACCCACAAATATGAACTTAGCTAACGTTACTCTATTATTAAAACCAGGAAAAGACCCTACACTTCCATCTAGCTACCGCCCAATTTCAGTAATCAATATAGACCTCAAAATAATCAGTAAAGCTTTGGCCAGAAGAATAGAGAAAATAACTCCTTTCATAATACGAGTACATCCAGATCAAACAGCTTTTATTAAAGGTAGACACTCTTCAATTTACACACGTAGATTAATTAACCTCATAGATTATTCTAACATACACAATCTGGAAACCATAATCATCTCTCTAGATACAGAAAAAGCATTTGACCAGGTAAACTGGAAATTTCTATTCACAGCGTTGAATAAATTTGGGTTTGGATCAGCTTTCATTGACTGGATTAGGATTTTGTATAACAACCCACATGCGTGTGTGAGGACCACTGATCAAACTTCTCCAAGCTTCAGTCTGCACTGAGGCACCAGACAGGGCTGCCCAATCTCTCCCTCACTTTTTGCCATCTTTATCAAACCTTCAGCAGCTGCCATTAGACAACAAGAAGAAATAAAAGGAATCTGTACCAGAATATTATAGCAGACTATTGGCGAGAAGATGAGCAATACAATGAAATAAGCAGTTAGATAATAGGCATCGAGTCATGGGCATGGCTGCCACAGTCTCATTTCTTTTTTGTTGCACCTTGTATTAGTGCATGTGTTTGGATGAGGAGAATAAGTCGTATTGCACAGAGAGAACCCACACAAACATGGGGAGAACATGCAAACTCCACACAGAAAGGTCTTGATGCTGGAATCCACTAACCACTGCACCACTGTTCAAAGTGAATGCTTTATTTCAAGAAGTTTCGCCCGTGTTTTATTTCAAGCATTTCCATCCTTGTTTTCTCTGTTAACACCTTTAGTGCAGTTAAATTATGGTTTTTGTAACATTTTTAGCATTATACTGAAGCATTCACTGCAGGAAAAGCTGTCATTCAGGGATTCTGTTCCCTGTTCCTATGTCTGTTGTATCAGGCCCTGTGGCCATGTGACATTCTTTCAAAAGTACATTCAGCTTGGTTCCATTCACTATCATAGAGCAGACGATTACTTTCACCTCTGTAAAGGCTTCTAAGGTTTCATTGACAGAATGAAGACAAAATATGTCAGTGACGTGCAGTGGGGTTCATGGCTGGGGAGGCACTGACTCTTTCAGAGCCAGATCTACAAATATATGGTGGCCTGAGAAACTGGAATAGAGAGAGTGAGCAAAAGGAATGGCCTGGTTATACGGGCTCTGCATCAAGTCAGCATAGGTAGACTGGCAGGAATTCAACAGGAAACCTTCAAAAAGAGCCATTTCAAACTAAAAATACAAAAAGTTTATGGTCTTACCTTTATTTGTACATGAAATGTAATCCTCCATTTTTGATGAGGTGAATTAAAGTGTATAAAAAAGAACGAAGAAGATTATAAGCGCATGAATCTGTGGACTCACAGGCGCCATCTATCATGAAGCAGGGGTACTGTTTGCCTCCCCTAGTGACTTTTTCACTGCGGTTTTATGATTAATCTGCGAGCCTAAACACATTACAGAAAAACATTCCATACGTTATGCAGATTATGGAAGTATAGAGCATATGATCAGAGTGTTTAAAAGCATTTTAACTGCGATATACAGAGGGACAGCGACATAATATTTTCATGGGGTACCAGCAGAGTTCATGAGGGGAGTAGACAGTTGTCCAGGAGGCACACCACAGCACTGCCTCACAGCGCATCTCCTCCCTGTATTTGAACGGAGCATGCGGAAATTCTGCTATTCTAATTGACAAAAAAAAAAAATAAAAAATAATAATAATAATAATAATAATAATAATAATAATAATAATAACTTGAAGCACTCGGAGAGCGCAGACCTCCGCCAAGGCTGATCAGTGGCCCCCCCCGTGGGCCCCCCCACCCCCGATCACCACCAAAATTTAATCATTTCTTCCTTATCCCATTTCCAACAAACCCTGAAAATTTCATCCAAATCTGTCCATAACTTTTTGAGTTATGTTGCACACTAACGGACAGACAAACAAACAGACAAACAAACCCTGATAAAAACATAACCTCCTTGGCGGAGGTAATAATAATAATAATATTGGATTCGAACGGAAAATGAGTTTATAGGACATACCAGCTGACAACTATCAACATTTATTATATTTTATTGTCAAGTTTTTTTTCTTTTCAAGATTGACAAGGGAGGCTCTGCCTCCCCTGCCTCCTCTGACTGCACGTCACTGAAATATGTGTGCAACTATCTGTGTTGATCTATGGTGTTTAGCTTTGTGGAATGTTCTTTGTTTTGGTATGTACTTGGCATCAAAACAAGACAAGACAGAGCACTAACGCTGAACAAGTTTTTCCATTGTGTGGAAACATAGTTGGTACAGATCACTCACCTGGGCAGTGTTGTGCATCCAGGGGCAGACTGGGGCAAAAAAGCAGCCCGGGAATTTGTACCTGACCGGCCCATTCAGAACCAATGTTATCTGGCCTGTTGTGGGCCAATAGCCACAACCTTGTGCACCATCTAGGCCAGGGGTGTCAAACATGCAGCCCGGGGGCCAAATGCAGCCCTCCAAAGGGTCCAATCCGGCCCACGGGATGAATTACTGAAATAAAAAAAATTACACTGATGATGTCAAAATAAATTTAGTTCAATTCCATCTAAAGTGGGTCAGACCAGTAAAATACTATCATAATAAACTATAAATAACAAAAACCACATATTTTTCTTTTTGTTTTAGTGTAAAAAAAGTAAAATTACACAAAAATGTTAACATTTACAGACTAGCTTTTTACAAAAAATGTGAAAAACCTGAACAAATACGAACAACCTGAAATGTCTTAAGAGATTTAAGAGTAATTGTACCAATATTCTGTCTGTTATTAAATGTTTTGTGTATTTGTAGATCCACTGTGATCTGTACATTGTATGTAAAAATGAGAAGCTGAGGCCAAATAATGGCATAAATTGTTAAAATTACACATTTTTTCTTAATAAATTTCCTTTTGGTCATGGTTTGTTCATGTTTTTCCATATTTTTTAAAAGGATAGTTTGTAGATGTAAAAATTTTAATAATATAATCTTACTTTTTTCACTCTAAAACCTAGAAATTAGACATACAAATTTTGGAACTGATATTATTTATGTATTATTATGTTATGATTTTAATGATCCAGCCCACTACAGGTCATATTGGGCTTTATGTGACCCCTGAACTAACACGAGTTTGACACCCCTGGTCTAGGCAATGGCATCAGCAGTTTTTTTTTTCCCACTCACTGGCCACACCAGCCCACTGACCCAGCGGGCCACCAGGACAACTCCACAGTACTCCCAATGGCCAGTCCACCCCTGTGTGCCTCCTTCAGGCTTGAGTCCTCTACCAGAAGCCTGGGCACCTGAGGTTTCTGTCCAGGATCTTAGCTGTTCTCCAGACTGCTCTCTTTTGGATAGAGATCTCTGATGTTGTCCCTGGTATCTGCTGGTTCCATCCACCCAGTTTGGGGGTCACTGCCCCTAGTGCCCCGATCACTACTGACACCACTGTTGCCTTCACACCCCACATTTTCTCCAGCTCCTCTCTCAGCCCTTGGTATTTCTCAAGCTTCTCCTGTTCTTTCTCTCTGATGTTACTATCACTTGAGATTGCTGCATGTACCACTACCACTGTCTTCTGATGTTTATCGACCACCACTATGTCAGGGTGGTTGGTCATCACCATCTTGTCAGTCTGGATCTGGAAGTCCCACAGGATCTTGGCTTCTTTGTTCTCTATCTATGTCGTTCCACGTATGCCTTCACTTTCAGCATCTTACACCCTGCTGTGATGTGCTGGACTGTCTCAGGGGCTTCTCTACACAGCCTACACCTGGGGTCTTGTCTGGTGTGGTAGACCCCGGCCTCTATTGCTCTGGTGTTCAGGGCCTGTTCTTGTGCAGCCATGAGTAGTGCCTCTGTGCTGTCTTTCAGTCCAGCCTTGTCTGTCACATCAGTACCGGACTCTTTTATGTTTTGTCTGTCTTGTTTGTCACTTCCTGTTTTATTTTGTAGTTTTTCCCTCATGTGTCTTGTCTGGTGTTTTTACTTCCTTTTGGGTTCCCCTTTCACCTGATTACCTTGCTCCTCCCTGATTGTCTCCACCTGTGTCCAATTGTCTTCCCGCCCTCTTGTGTATTTAAACCCTGTGTCTCCTCTTGTCAGTTGCCAGTTCGTATTCCTTCCTAGTGTTGTGTTTACTTACCAGCGATTCTCTGAACCTGTTCGTTCCTGACCCGGTTTGTTTCCTCGTTTCCTGAGCCTGCCTGATCCCCTCCTGATACCGCCTCACTGGTTTTGACCTTTTGCCTGGACTCACGGTTCGTACTGTGCCTTTCCCCCATGTACCGTTGCCTGTTTTTTGGATCCTCTGTGTATGACCTGGTTTGTCCCCTGACTCTTCTCTGATTTATCCTAGTCGGGTTCCCCTCGTGTGCTCCCGACCCGGGCAGAGAGATTCCCTTGCTGGTTTCAGACGCCGTGACGAATTCACACAGTCTAACCTGCGAAGACTCCTTAAGGAAACCTTTTTGTGAACTGTTAATTCTGTCCGTGTTTAATAAACACCCTTTAACTTTATTCCTGTTTGTTGGTTGTGCATTTGGGTCCAAGTCTTGTGTCTCTGGTTCTAACATTGTCCTCACTCAGCAGATGGTCATTGGGGGTCATCTTCTTGATATAATCCTGTAGGCTTGCTGTTTCCTCCTGGACAGTAGCTCTTACTAGTCCAGGTCTAGTAACTAGTCTAGTAACTAGTACTAGACGCTTACCAGTCCTCAACCTCCCTCCTGTCACATTGTGGACAGCCTCAGGATACTGGACACTTAGGGTGAGACCTTCCATGCATGGAAAGGAGCTCCTTTGTCTTGATGCCAGTGGCCTTTTCTAAATTCACTTATGCTGTCAAAACATTTTCATTTCTCAAACTACTATCAGTTTGATAAAGAGCATAAAGATCAGACTGGGTTTCAATGTTTAAAGGTCATGTGATCTGATGAGTCCAGACTGATCCTGTTCTAGAGTGAAGGGTACATCAGGGATAAAAGAGAGATGGATGAAATGATTTCCCATCATGCCTAGTGACTACTGTACAAGCCTGTGGCTGTTTATCTCCCCGTTCTCAGTGTTTTCATTTTTTTTTTTTTTTTTTTTTTTGTGTTACTGGGTTACTATGCACCTTACTGCAGCACAGTTTGAGCCCTGATATTACACTGTTTCCTATAAAGTTGGAATCATTTTGTTTTCAGACAGATTCCTTTTTTTTATTCCTATTTATACACATCAGTGTCACCTTTTGACCAGGTGCAATGATTATAATGGGTCCCAGTTACACACTTGGTATATCGAGAATAAATCTCATTGCAGCAATTCTTTGATCAAAAGAGGTAGAAATTATTTATTCCAACTTTATAGGCAATTGTCACAACGGGGGGGGAAAGAGAGGACTCAAATGCACAGTACTGAAGAGAAAAAAATACAAGTTTATTTAACAAAAAAAATGAAAACCAAACAACGGAAAACCTAACACAAAAACTAAGACAGAGTCCATACAAAACCTGGATCAGAGTCCGTAGATGAATAAATGTCCGGGTTATGGAGTGAAATGGAAAGAAGAGAAGAGAAATGGACCAGCGCTGCATGGCTGCAAACCAAAGCCTTAAATAGGCTGGAGGTAATTGGCTGCAGCCACGCAGCGCCAGCAGGTGAGTCTGATGATGATTAGGAGAAGGAGGAGCTGAGGGTCACACAGGCACAGACCATGACCAAAAGGGAGGAGCTGAGAGTCACACAGGCACAGATCCTGACAGCAACATTGCCTCAGCCAAATGACTCTAATGCTCTCTGTACTATATTTTTATTTCTTGCAGCTATTTAACTTGTCTATAGTCTACACATTGGATTTAATCATGTTAAAAACATGTACGTTATACTTGGGTCCCTCTTGCAAATGAGATCTTTGTCCCAAAGAGATTTCCTGATAAACAAAAAACATATCAGCTGACTCCACGTCACATGCCTGAACTGAACTGCATAACACCAGACATCACAGAGTTCATTGTCGTACTTGGTTTCAAGACTTAAAGCTATACCTACCGATGTGGCATTTCTCACAGCACTTAGCAAAAGTTTGAACATGAACAACCCGCCTCCCTCCAAAGCCCCGCCTGAGTCTGAGTTATTCTAACAAAGGAAAGACACAGCACATGGGATTAGCAACTCTGAGCCATGTTTACCCTTGTGAGAAGTTGCAATAAATATTAATGTAGTTCATTTGCTAATCCCATGTGCTGTGTTTTTCCTTTGTTAGAATAACTCAGACTTTTGTGAGTCTTTAGGCATTGCCAACCTTTAAATCTCATTTGTAAATGCTTTAGATGGCATAGATAGGTCACACTTTAGATGAGCTCACACCATATACTTAATTAATGAATAGTAAGTGCTTTATAACCACCTGAAATAATGAATTCCTGTATTAATAACTGTTTATAGGACCTCTATTGGAAAAGAAATTTGTGAGTTAGTATAAAATACCTACTAACATATCCACTAACCATTAGTACCTGTCTGAATAGTGTACGTGTGAGCATAAATGCACATCATAACTGGTTTGTAAGTGATGCAATACTAATTTTTTATATGCTGAATCCATATATTATAAAGTATGAAAGTACAATTATTAAGCATATTGTAGATGAGCTTATTATTTATGAGTAAAACATTTACAACTGTGCTTATAAACCGTACACTAATGAGTATTCATGTCTGAAATATGCTTTATAAATGATGAATTCAGTATTTATTAATGCTTAACTAATCCTTCAAAGTGTGTACTTATTATAAAGTGTTACCCTAACTTTGTTACAAAGAAGAATCGCTAATCTAATATAAGAAAACGACAAAAACGAACATAATCAGTCTACTACGAGGTTCAGACCTATAAGCTTAAATCAAAGCCTAAAGCCTAAATCAAACAGAGCTGTGACTTCTTTACGATCTGTGTGGAATCATGTTTCTGCTGCGTCCGGTTACCGCTGTTTTTCAGGAATGCAGGTACTTTTGGTTCATTACTATGAAAGTACTTTATGTTGAAGTCAACCTGCTTCAATGTACTGAAATACCAAATACTAGATGTAAAGTAAATTGTGCTACTTCACTCATAAATGACCCTCATTAAAAAAAAAAATGGAAGCAAACAAAATGCATTTCAGTCTCTCAGAGCCTCTTCACTGAGCTGATTTTGTTCATTCCACCAAAGTTCACAGAACTAGTTTGGAAATGAAATATCCTCAAGCACTAGGAACAAACTGTACGACTTGAATCAGTGAATCACGTAACATCAACATGCGTGTTGTTTTTCTTTCATTACCTCAAAGGTGGAAAACATGAAACCAAATATAACCTGATCCTAAGGTTTATAGACGCCTCAACTAATAACCTGTCAAAGCAGAAAGAGTCGGTACGCTGCCAAAAAGTGTGAAAGGACAAAAAAAAGTACAACATGAAACTAGGACAAGTCTGAGAGTTAACCCTGAAGACCTGAGTAAAACTGACTCTTTCCTGTATTTGTATCTTAATTATCAATTTTCCTCATGAGTTCACTTTTATGAGGGGCTCATAAGTTCTTGATTCTTACTGATTTTTTTAAAGAATAATGAAATCAAAGTAGAGTACTCTCCACCAACAAAAACAAAAAAATCACAGAAAATACAGCAAAAGTAAAATAATATATCACAGAAAATATAATATACAATAAGAACTATATATAATAAATAACAAAGTTGTGCTGTGTGTAAGAATGTGACTAAATTTCTTTCTTTCTTTCTTTCTTTCTTTCTTTCTTTCTTTCTTTCTTTCTATTTCCAGTTTAATTTATGTAGTTAATGCTTGAATTAATTTCTCAAGAAAAGTGGTTACAAAGCATTTAAATGTAAATAATTTCAATACATACCAAAAAAAAAAAAAATCTTTCTATTCAGTTGTATGAAGTGTTTTGGGGCTTCAGTTTATTTATTTCCATTCTCTGTCATAATGTCATTCATGTTTCATAAGATTCACAATGAAGTTAAATGGCGTAAAAACTACAAAAAATTATGAATGATTCACATGTTGAAGATGTGTGCAACAGAACTCTTTAATCACACACTATCATATATTTATTTACGTCTCAAACATTGATGCAACAAAATGGGGTGGCCATGGTTCAGAAGGTAGAACTGAAGGGTTGGTGGTTTGAATCCCACTCTGTTCCAGTCATGTGTGTTGCCGTCCTTGGCCACGTTGCTACTGACACTGGTGTATGAAAGCGTCTGAATGTTCGGTGGTGGTCGGAGGGGCTATTTGGTGCTAATTGGCAGCCATGCCTCCGTCAGCCAACCCCGGGGCAGCTGTGGATACATATGTAGTTTAACACCACCAGAGTGTGAATGTGAGAGGGAATGAATAATAGATCAGTAATGTAAAGTGCTTTGGGTGCCTTGAAAAGTGCTATAGAAATCTAATCCATTAAAATCAGGTGGAAACTCAATCAGTGACTTGAAAATGAGTAAAATTAATCCATTTGTCTCAGTAAAACTAAACAAATTGTTTAATTAATTCATTAGTTAAAGTTCATATTCAGCTGGATATTTCTGAATTAACTATAGAGTATTTTATAAAGTAAAGGTTGATTTTGTCTATTGAGTAGCAATTCTCCACTGGGTCAGGAGGAAGAGTGGATGGTTCAAAAACCAGAATGTTGGCAAGTCAATCCCAGACTCTTGTCAACATATCGGAGTGTCCGTGAGCAAGGTACTGATTCACTGGTGTATGAATGAGTGCACAAATGGCTTAATATGACACAATGTAAAACACTCTGAGTAGGAAAGCATTACAGAAAAGCCATTGACCTCAATGTCATGTTTTACGGTGGCCTTTGTAAATGAAGTCTAAAGACTCTGGGCCAGATCTACTAAGATCCTAATTTGCGTGTACTAATTTGCTTGCGCAATCTAGAATTTTGTGTGTGGGGTGTAACTGCAGTTTGCGGGTGATTTACTAAGATTGCTTGTGCAAATTACAACAGGTGCAATGTCTTGGAGACCGGCCTATTTAAATGAGGGTTTTGTGTGAGCTACTGGAGACAATACACTGTAAAAACTGCTCTGGGATACAGCAGCACTAATGGGAACAGTGACTGAATGATCCAGACACAAGGAAATGTAACGCTGAAGGAGTTTTGTCATAGAAGGTATTGCATAAATCATTTTTCATTCATTTTTCATTTATTTTTCATTTTAAAGGTGTGTGTGTGTGTGGGGGGGATATACGTCTCAATTATTTTTTCTTCCGTCACTCCAAAAATGTTCACACAGGGGTGAAAAATGCATTCTCTGCATCTCGTTCCATCATTTCGATGTCTCCTAACCACTTCCATGTGTGCGCAATTATGCATCCAAACCGTTTGCACCTCCTTTTGGGACGTGGTAAATTAATATATTTACATTTTCTCTTCCCAGCACACACACACTTGTGAACGCCCCATATTGCATAGTCATTGTGTCAAATGTATTAACTGATGCAGACGCGCTATTTTGCACCTTTGAAAGACGCAACCCTTATTGCACACTGTTGGTAAATCAGTTTGTACATGTTTTTGTGTGTGCAATGAGTTTGCACACATTTTAAAACATGCAGACCTTTAGTAGATCTGGCCCAGTTATAGACACTTATTGTCATAAAATGTCTAAATCATAGATGTAGAAACAATTATAGGTTGAGGTTTAGGCGCGTGATGATACGATGTTTTTAATTATTATTCAATGAATACATGTGGGATATGTCAGGGGGTCTGTCCATCAGTGTCAACGTGATTACTCTTCACCTAATCGTCATATCTCCATTGTGTTTAGTATTTAAGTGCAACTTCAGAAACTCTTGGACTAGTTCTTTGGTCATCGACCTTGACCTTCACATTCAAGGTCAGATCAATCAGGTCAGATCAGTGCATGGCCTACATTTTTCAGGTCTATCAAGGTCAGTGGGTCGGTCATGGGGGCGGATAGGAGGAGCTAGAACAGATGAGGTGAGGGGATAGTGGAGCTGGTAGGAGAATAGGGAGCAACAGGGGAACAGGTGCACGGGGTCATTACAGTGTGGTCTTGTTTTGTATGTGTGAAAGCACAACATGAAACCAACAGTATGTGATTTCCATATTATTTCCAGGTAAATATTGCATTCTGCATGCTCTGGATACTTAGCATACATATGTGGGCAGCCGTGGCCTGGAAGGCTGCAACCGAAGGGTCACCGGTTTGATTCCCCAGTCTGTCAGAAAGTTGTTGGCTAAAGTGCCTTTGAGCAAGGCACTTAGCTCCCCAGGTGCTTGATATGGCAAGCCCATTGCCCCCAGTCTGCAGTGTGTGTGTGTGTGTGTGTGTGTGTGTGTGTGTGTGTGTGTGTGTGTGTGTGTGTGTGTGTGTGTGTGAGGGTGCGAGTGTGTAGGTGTGTGTGTGTGTGTGTGTGTGAGGGTGTGTGTGTGTCTCTGTGTGTGTGTGTGTGTGTGTCTTCCTGCATGTTCAAGTGATGGGTTAAATGTAGAAGGTCAATTTTGGTGTGTGGTGCATGTCTATGTGTCTATATACCCTCCCTAAGACCTAGCAAAGGTCAGGAAAGTACAAGTTTTGGCTTTTTTAAATTAAAAAATTGCCTATATTGGAAATATCATGATGCAGTAGTATTTTCAGATGCTATTTTTAAAAATGTTATGGAACGCCCTTAGTGATGGACACATTTTTATTGTTATTGTTTTGTATAAAGCTGTGAAACTCTTGTCCACAAACTTGGACAGAAAACCCATAGCCGGGTCTTATGAGGATACTGACAAAAAAAAAAAAAAAAAGAATCTTAATCTTAATGTATATCCCATAAAGTACTGGAGTCATTGAAACAGTGGACAATGACAGACAGTGAACACAGCCCAGCAACCTGGGTTAGTATTAACACACAGCTGCCATTATGGTCCGTAGTAATGGTGTGTGTGTCTACGTGCATACATGCACATGAAAGTATTGGTGAGATTAGATGGTCCAGGAAGTGACTGTATTCACACCACAACACCGAGATACATTCTACTATTTATTTACACAAACGTAAGCTGAATGTTAGTGTAGATGTCATGTACACTCTAAAAAATAATTCAGGCCCTTAGTAAATATCACAATACTGAAGAGGTATACTACCTTAATAAAATCTCTGAAAATCACTTAAGTGCTTATTTGAGTTGGATGTACCAAAATAAATGCTTTTTTGTCTTATATTTACATAAACAAGGAACGAAGGGTCAAATTTAAGTATAAATAACTTGACATTTTTTTTGATGTAAGCCAACAGTGACCTTCCCCTCTCTGAAAGATGAGCAGCTGCCACTGCAATCAACAAAATGCTCATAAAGAAAGCTTTGAGATGTATGTTTTTTACTTGCTTCAGTTTTTTCTTGCCGATAAAGTCTTTAGAATTCATTCCACTGTAAAACATGACACTGAGGTAAATGGTTTTTCTGTAACGCTTTCTGTAATCATATCAGACTCCAGTACAGAAAGTATGGGATCGATTCCCTGTCATTTTTTCTGCACATTTTCAAACAGGGGGAGGTGTAAATCTTCCACTGCATGGTAATGAACCACAACTGTTTCTTCAACTGACAACTACATGTATTCTTTGCATTCATATCCAAGTTGCATAAACCTGTGGGTGTAATCTACAGGTTGACGTTCTCAAGGCAAACATTGTTCTCACCTGCATTGAAAACACCAGTTGGCATGTCTCAGAACACACCTGGTGATTATATAAGATGTGAACGCACTGTCTATACTTGAGTCGCAACAATGTGTACAGTTGAGATCAGATTCTTTCAAAAATAAAGATGAATGTTTGAACTTAAGCTTGGGCATGTGTTAAAAAAGCAAAAGCCTCTTTATGTGTCTTACAATATGTTGTTAAGATCTTCTAAGTAAATAAAAACCCTGAAAATGCCTGCACAAATTGAAGCTCTTGCTATGTGAGTCCATGTCATGTTACAAATGAAATGTGGCTCAATGGAAAAAATACACAAAAGTTTTTTTAAAATGCAGTAAATAATGGTCAAACATAGTAGACCATCTTTCATGGCTCTAATCAGTGGACGGACATGAATACTGGTTCAAGTAAACATACTCTACCCAGTGTATTTTAATGGCCATTTGGAGACACAAACAGACAGAAAAGTTAAGTCTTGAAACCAAGTACAACAATGAACTCTGTGATGTCTAATGCAGTTCAGTTCAGGCCTGTGACGTGGAGTCAGCTGATATATTTTTTGTTTATCAGGAAATCTCTTTGGGACAAAGATCTCATTTGCAAGAGGGACCCAAGTATAACATACACATTTTTAACACTAGCGGTATTGTACCCATGGAGCCATTGTACGATAGTGCCTGCCCAACAGCAGCATTGCACCCATATGCCCTCCCTTGCAGCAACACGTGCCGGACATGTGTCGGACACGCGTCGGACAAAGACACACAGAACATCCATTATAGTTGGATGCCCTCCTGTGCTGCAACACACGCCGGACAAAGACGGACAAAGACGTGCAGAACGTCCATTATAGTAGGATTATTTAAGTTTATTTCACAAAACTAAATAAGTATTCGAGAAACAATTTATATTTTTAAGATCCATAATATTTTCATAATATTTTCTGTAAATACCAGGGAGAATATTTGAGTATGAAGCACTTAATACCTATCAGCTTCAAGCAAGGTTATAATCGTTTTGGATTTTTCATTATAGTTTAGTTTTATTTAGTTTTGACTACTTTTTTTCTCCAATTCAGTTAGTTTTAATTAGTTTTTAGAGCAGGATTACTAGCTTTTATTAGTTTTCACTTTTTTCTAAAGGCTTAGTTTTAGTTTGGTTTTAGTTTTTTTCATATCTTTTATCTTCTTCGCTGTCGTATTTAAAATAAATCCCGTCCAGGACTCTGCTGTTTTCTCCCAACTTTAGTCTCCATGTTTCCAGGTAGAGTGGGGGATGAGAAGACGACTCTAAACCACAAGTGATGAGAAGTGATGGACTGTTAAATATCATATGGTGCCGGCAACTAAAATTGCTTGAGGGAAATAAATCGATTTTGTATCAACCCAACATTGACAAAGATGAAAACGAAGGGAATTTTATCCATAATTTTTTATATGTTTTAGTTAGTTTTGTAAGCACACAATACAGTTTCAGTTAGTTATCATTTTTTTCTTTTAATTATAGTTTTTATTTATTTCAGTTGACGAAAATGTTTTTACAATTCTAGTTTTCGTCATTTCGTTAGTTTTCGTTAACGATAATAACCTTGGTTTCAAGAGCTTTAGTCTCATTCTTCTTCTTCTTCTCATTCTTACTCATTCTGACTCAATAGTCTTCATCTCTAACAACAACTTAAGAAAGTGAGTCTGTACGACTTAAGAAATTGAGTAAGTTTTGGAGCTGCAGACTGACCTGCGCTTCCCAGTGCTTTGCCTTTGGCTCCTCCTACTTTAAACTGTCTGGTCAGTCGGATCAAGTGGGGGTGTCATCGAGAAAGTCTTACTCAAAACTAACCCTAACCCTAACCCATAGATTGACCTGAAGCACTCCGAGATTAAAGAGTAAATACATTTTTAAAAAATTAAGTAAATGTGTTAGCCACATTGCACTGTGGGTATTGGGCATGTTGCTTGATTATGTGCAAATCTAGGACTGCTACTGACTTCAGCAATTAATCCGGTTTAAGGAAGTACAGATTTTGGCTCAGATTCAGACTCTCAGATGCACTGGTTCCTTCACATTGTTGAACTAAAGAAAACTTTCGAAATCGTGGCGTCAAACCACAGATATGAAACTAGAAGCACTCGGAGAGCGCAGACCTCCGCCAAGGCTGATCAGTGGGCCCCCCCGTGGGCCCCCCCACCCCCGATCACCACCAAAATGTAATCATTTCTTCCTTATCCCATTTCCAACAAACCCTGAAAATTTCATCCAAATCTGTCCATAACTTTTTGAGTTATGTTGCACACTAACGGACAGACAAACAAACAGACAGACAAACAAACAAACAAACCCTGACAAAAACATAACCTCCTTGGCGGAGGTAATAAAAGACTCTGAAATTGCATGCTATCACAAGTGTGTAAGAGTGCAGAAGGTTGGGGTTTCTTATTTGACCACAAGATGTGACATTCATGCATTATGGTTCATTAAAGAGACTATGTGTTTCTGTTTCTATGGGTCATTGGCTCTGACCTCCTCTCCATGGACACCATCTACAATCAGCGCTGCCGTAAGAAAGCACAGAGCATCCTCAGAGACCGTCACCATTCACCTCATGTTCTGTTCCAGTGGGTGGAGTCGGGTTACAACCTGAGACACTGCAGGCCGGTGAGTATCAGCGCTCGCAGGACCCACCTCCACAACAGCTTCTTCTCTGCCACAGTTAGACTAGTGGCACAGGACAAGTACCCCAGGCCACTAGACACTCACATCCCTCACACTCTTAAAGATATTTAACTTAACTAATACCATGCTTTTAATGGAATGTGCAATAACTTGTTCTACCTCCCAGTACTTTAATTATTATTATTATTATTATTATTATTATTATTATTATTATTATTATTATTATTATTATTATTATCATTATTATTATTGTTCTTGTTCTTGTTCTTATTATTTCAGTACTCTATTTTACAAGTGTGCATTTGTGTCTGTCTGTGCAATAACTGTTTTTAATGTTTTATAGTTGTGTTTATGTTTTGTTTCTGTTTTTGTTCTTGTCTTTTTTTTAACTCTGTGACTCAGGGAAATGCACAAGAATTCCAATGTACCTATACTGCAATGTATCTGTGCAAATGGCAAATAAAGTCTATTCTATTCTATTCTATTCTATTCTATTCTATTCTATTCTATTCTATTCTGACTTTAAGATAAGATGAGATGAGATGAGATGAGATGAGATGAGATGAGATGAGATGAGATGAGATGAGATGAGATGAGATAAGATAAGATAAGGCAAAAGACAACACTTTATTGATCCCACCATGGAGAAATTTCTCAGTTGACACCAGCAAAATACAAAAATAAACTACCGGAAAGATAGAAAATATACACTTGTGAAACATAAAATACAAAGAGAAAAAAGAAGTATTTATACACATTTTGTATTTGAATTTAAATATTATTTACATAGATATATATCCTCACCTCATAACCGTCACTGTATTACACTACTGTTGCTACTGACATGTACACTTTATCTATTCCTATTCTTATTCTGTTTTACCTCTTTGTTTTTCTTTTTTAAAGTGAATGGCATTTAACAAGGTGAGAGAGAAACAGTACCTCAGTTCTCAGTATGGCCTGTATATTTAGTGAATGGACAATAAAGAATATTTGAATCTTTGAATATTTACAATCTATTTGCAAATGCACAAGATATGGTATGGGTGGGTGTGCGTGGGGAGTATTGCTCCTTCTTGCACTGGGGGTGTAAAATGACTCAGGGCCAACAGATTGATGCAGGGGTTGAAGGGGTTTTTTCATGTTTTTGCCAGTCTTTATAAAAAATCCCTCTTAAATACCACAAGAATGATCATAAATATACAACTGGAACACTGCAAACCCTCGTGAGCAGAAACATTCTTTTAACAGATACCATGTGACACCACAGACACATGTACTAGTATTTTTTATTTACTGTAGTGTGACTGTCATACATGTGTCATCAAAGCAGCAGGACCAGAAATGCAAGAATAACTGTGTGATTTGAGAAAGTCATCTAAACTCAGTGGGAGGAGGCAAACGGTAAAAAGGTCTGACTTATCCAAACAGGGAGGGGTTGACATATTTAAATGTCTGCACATGTTGGCATCTTCTCAGAGCGATTTAACATGTCAACCCTAACAGGTAAGACGATTGTATTTTCAGAGAGTTCAGTATGAGAGTAACGATTAACAGGATGAGCACTTTCTGCTGCCAAGTAGTGTCGTGTTGCAGGAATTATGACCTGTTTAATATCACCAAATTTCCATTTAACTTAAGACAATTCAGCTAAATTGGGAACGCATCAAAAATGTGAAATTATTCAATATATATGCTCTGTTTAATGTATGTCTAAAAGGTATGGGTTACTACAGGGGGACCACAGGAGGATTTAATTGGGTCAATAGATACTTGTGTTTTTGATAGCTGTGAATTGTTTTTTAGTGTGAAATTACCTCATCTAGGATTAAGGTTTATATTAATGTACATATTTGCAGAATGGTTGTCCAGGATGATATTGTAATGTGGTTTTACTTTTATGAACGGGTTGTGATATTTTTGGGAACTAATGCTCTGTTCAGTGCTGCAGAGCTTGATTGGGGTTTTTTGCATCTTTGAGCAAAAATTCCAGTATTACCTTTCAGCAAACTGTATGTTAAGTGGTTTGAGAGGAAACGAGACATATACAAAATCTACTGCCTGCTACAGAGTTTGCTGAATTACAGGTGTTTTCAGACAGGTAGAGCGGGTAAATACGTGATCATCCACTGTAATTACTGAACTGTTTGGAAACATGACAGTTTTGCTATATTGCTTGGCTAAACATGGAAGCTTGGAAATGTTTTTGCTTTTCTGCAGTAGTGTAAAACAGCATCAGGTTATATATATCTATATGAAGTCTACTGATTTGGACTTTGTTTAAAAAAAAAAAAGCTGCAAAAGGATTCAAAGCGTTTTATTGTCATGTGGACAGTAAAGTTTCCCTGTACAATGAAAAGCTTACTTTGCCATCCACACTGAATGCTAAGAGATTTTAAGATGTATAAAAATAGAATAATTTAACCAGAAAATTTAAATAAACAAAACAAAGTGGCATGTAGGACTGGCATGCAAAGAGAATGAGCATAAAAATATGAACTATAAAAACTATAAAATTAAATAAACATATAAACTACATTATTAAGTAAATATATATTTACATAAATGTGCAATGTACGCATCATTTTGCAAACTGCCAAAGGTAAATGGTGTGTTAAATGTAAAATATATGATAACTAGAAAAGCACTCGTAGAGCACAGACCCCCACCAAGGCAGATCAGCCCCCCTGATCACCACCAAAATTTAATCATTTGTTCCTTGTGCCAGTATCAACATTTCCTGACATTTCCATCCAAATCCGTACATCACTTTTTGAGTTATCTTGCACAAGGACAGACAGACAGACAGACAGACAGACAGACAAACCAATGCCGGCAAACACATCACCTCCTTGGCGGAGGTAAATATGATACATGGGCAATTATTGAGTGTAAGGTGCATAAACATGGTGCAAAAATTCTAAAATAACATATGCAATTAATAAATTTTACAGACCTGGTTTCAATATTGAATCTTGCACACCTGTAATACCATGACTATGTTAATCCAAGCATTAATACAAGAGATGAGAGATGGTATTATTTACAACTTATCACATTTATCAGCCACCAGGCATCCAGCTCTTGCGGACTCTATAGATATTTTATGCTTTAGCAAATATGATTATCAGAGAAATGTTGTATTTTTTATGTTGTGGCAAGTGAATTTTTTCCAAAATCACAGAACTGGAGCTTTAAATATATGCAAAAATTTCAGCGGTAGCAATACAGCAACAAAAAAAAAAGGGAAAACCTGAACTGGTTTAACAAGGTGACAGCACGTGAGATTTCTCTGAGCTGCCATTGTTCTGGATCCTGCGTAGGAATAACACAAGTGAATAGGTTTAAAGAGGACATAAAAAAAACAGGTGGAACTCAACGAACAAAGAGACATTTCATCCTTTGTTTGTACAAGACAGAGGTAGCATTCAGAAAAGTATTCAGATCTTTGACTACACTAAAAATAGAAATGCTACAGTGTACAAATGTTCCAGTCCTGAGTTCAAAGTATTACTTCAAATGTACATTAAAGTATCTAAAACAAAACAATATGCATAAAGTAGTGTAGTAAAAATGTTACATTTATTGGAGTAGATAGAAATACTTTAGTGAAGTACACATATGTTTGGAACAGAACTTGAGTTGCATTCCATCTTTGGAATTAGGAAAAGTGATTCACATTGTGGTATTTTCTGTCAACTGAGTGACCCAGTAAATAAGAATCCACGATCCATATATGGTCCAGACTCTAGCTTTCAGGGACAGATTTAACCCATAAAGACCCAGTGCTACTTATGTGGCAGTTCCAACATAGTTTTTTTTCTCTATATTTAACTTTTCTTAAGTGTTTTATCACCATTTATTATAATGATATCCTGTGTATTTTGTGGTTTTCCACTAAAAATCTGGTATTTTCCTGTATTTAATTCACTGATCATGTTGATGTTCATAAAAGCTCACATTAAAGTTGATGGTTATTATATCAAAAACAGAGAAAAACTGAAGAAAAAGTGTACACATAAAACAAAGTGAGTCCATCCACTTCACTGATCCAACTCCATGGGTTTCACTGGTGAATCAGTGTTGTCGAAGATGACAGTCTTTCCACGATACCTATGGAGCCTCTGAACGTCCAAATGGGTCATATCTGATGACCATGAAAAGATGACAAACTGTATTTTACACCAATTATTTTCATGTAATGATAGGATTAATGGATCAACAGGTATTAAACATTGTGCATCAGTAGATGGATTTGGTTGCCAGTGGCTGTTTGGGTCTTTATGGGTTAAAATGATATCAGATGAACATTTGTCAGCGTTACCTGTATGAGTAATGCAGAAATCTGTTTTTACTGAGGTCGATTCATGACATATTTATTAGGGAAAACTGTGCATGTGTAAAGAGCAGGTGGAAGTAACAAACAAATATGCACAACTGAGTAAACAACATGTGTTTTTCCAGTCAATGCAATGGCCTCTGTGCCGCCTCAGGAGCAGTTCTACTGCTGCATCTGTCTGGACTTCTACAGCGACCCTGTTTCCCTGCCGTGTGCACACAACTTCTGCTTGGACTGCATTGAAGGCTACTGGGACACAAAGGACAAGCCTGAGTGTCCCCTGTGTAAAACTACGTTCAGCAGCCCCCCAGTCCTCAAGATTAACCACGGATTTGCTGATGTTATTGATTTCATTAAAAGGTTTGTTACTTTAGACTTTTCAGATGCTTTTTTTGTTGAGTTATAAAGCTCTTCATTTATTCTAAAGGCAAGAATTTTACTCAAATCTAATTGAATCTTATTTCAATTACAAGGTTTCTGTCAGCAAATAAAGACAGCAAAGCAGATGTAGTGGTGCCACCAGGAAGCATGAAACAATCCCCAAAAGGAAACTTCATAATCAATGAAGTTTTCTGCGACATCTGTCACACAAACCCACGTACAGCCGTCAACTCGTGCCTCGTCTGCCAGGCGTCTTACTGTGAAATTCACCTCGTGCCCCATCGGAGGGATCGGGCCCTGCAGAAACACAGGATGACGGATCCAGCCACCTTCTCCACAAGTCACCTGTGTAGAAATCACAACAAACCCCTGGAGATGTTCTGTAAGACCGACCAGACTCCAGTGTGTGTGGACTGTACTCAGATGGAGCACAAAAACCACAAGATAGTCTCCATGGAGAAAGCCAGCAAGAGGATCAGGGTAAAAATATGTTTGCTTTACTGTACAATGTTCTTTAACCCTTTAACCCCGAGACAGTATTTCAGTAAAACATGCTACTGTGAATTTGCGTCTGTTTGTGTCATAAAAGCTGCTGTGAGTATGTACTTATGTTCCTTTTCTTCAGTGGTTTTGTTTTATTGTGTGTTTTAGGGTCAAAACAGGGTGGAATAACAGAAAAAGACAAAGAGAGGATTTGACATTTGACAGGTTTTAACTAGATAAGGCACTCAAAATGTACATTAATAAGAGATTTAGGATGTTGAACATGAACTGTGAACTGGAACACACTGAACAAGTATTTGAATTTTAGTTTTTGTTTTGGAGCTCTTTTTTTCTAAATCAGTCCAGTTGCTTTTTGGCACCTGGTGGAACTTCAAAAGGTTGGTCAAAACTCAGTAAAAACACAGTTAAAAAAAAAAAAAAAAAAAAAAGGAAAATCAACACTGCAAACATCAGTAAAAACAAAACAAAACCAAAAAAATGACAAGGAAAAAGGGGTATAAAAAAAGGAGGAATAAAAAGCCCAAAGCATCTATTTTATCATGAGTTGTCTCACTCAGTATTACACAGGTGGCGAGTGATGCACTGAGCATGCTCAGATGTTTATGGAAAGAACAAGGTCTATTCTATCTGCATGTTTTGAAATTTTCTATTAAGGAAACAGTTGAATTTGTATGAATATTTAAAATAAATCATACATTCAGAATGCTCACTGCAGACATGTCAGGGGTTAAAGGGTTAAATTGAGAAAATATGTTTTGTCTTCATCCATAAATACTGAATTTTTTTTAGTTCAGTCTTTGAAGCAGTGAATATATTTCCCTAGAATGCAATATGACTTTCCTAAATCAACATGTGTATTTTACAGGCTCAGTTGAAGCAAACAAAAGCCAACATTCACAAGATGATTGAGGACAGACTGAGGAAAGTAGATGAGATCAAACATTCAGTGGATGAGAGCAAAGTAAGTTCTGAATTTATTCTAAGAAAGAAATAATGTTCTTATTTATTGGATTTCTTATAAAGGGTTTGTTAACATATGCATTATTAAAAAAAAGAGCATCAACAACTGCATCAAAACACTAAAGTCAATGCAGAAAGACGTTTGTGCCCAATAAATGCATGAAATATGACTGACTATGATCTAAATTATAACATAGTTTTTGATTTAACAGAAAACCACAGAGAAGCAGATCCAGAGCAGCGTCCAGGTCTGCACCATCCTGGTTAGCGCCATCGAGAGACAGCAGACCGGGCTGGTGAAGGAGCTGAAGAGGAAGCAGGAGGAGGTGGAGAGGAAGGCGGAGGAGCTGCTGAAGGAGCTGGAGGAGGAAATGAACAAACTCCAGATGAGGAGCAGCGAGCTGGGATACCTGGAGCTCACACAGAACCCACTCCACCTCCTGCAGGTAAAACACACCATATGACAAAGTATCAGTGCATCATGAGCTGAACAGTAGCTTCACTTAAACTTCACTTGAACGTCAGCTCAGAAGATTCTGTTCTCCTCACTGTCAACTGCACTTTATTATAAATATTGCACTACTGTCATCCCTGCTGCTGTTCTGACCTATCATTCACCTCATAATTGTTACTGATTGCACTACCGCTGCTATTGTAAATAGATGTACATATACACTTTATGTTCTATTACGGTTCATTTTTTATACCACCTATTTATTTTTATTCTATTTTTACCTCTTTTTAAAAAAAAAAATGCATGGCTTTTTATTTCTCAGTTCTCTGTATGTCCAGTGCATGTAGTGAACTGACAAAACAAAAATCTTTGAATCTTTGAGCTTTATTCCTCTAATTCATTACATCTCAGAGACAGTCACTTTTTATTGTATTTATTTGACTGCTTTTTCTACCTTAAGTTATATCAGGGGTGTCAAACTCATGTTAGTTTAGGGGCCACATAAAGCCCAATATGACCTGCAGTGGGCCAGATGATTAAAATGATAACATAATAATACATAAATAATATCAACTCCAAAATTTGTATGTCTAATTTCTTTGTTTTAGAGTGAAAAAAGTAAGATTATATTATCAAAATTTCTACATCTACAAACTATCTTTTAAAAAAAAATATGGAAAAACATGAACCATGACCAAAATGAAATTTATTAAGAAAAAAAGTGCAATTTTAACAATTTATGCCATTATTAGGCCTCAGCTTCTCAGTTTTACATGTTCATTACAATTTACAGATCACAGTGGATCTGCAAATGCACAAAACATTTAATAACAGACAGAATATTGGTAAAATTACTCTTAAATCTCTTAAGACATTTCAGGTTGTTCATATTTGTTCAGGTTTTTCACATTGTTTGTAAAAGGCTAGTGTGTAAATGTTAACATTTTTGTGTAATTTTCCTTTGTTTTTTTACACTAAAACTAAGAGAAAAATATGTGGTTTTCGTTATTTATACTTTATTATGATAGTATTTTGCTGGTCTGACCCACTTTAGATGGAATTGAACTAAATTTACTTTGATATCCTTGATTGTTAATATCTTCAGTGTAATTTTTGTATTCACTAATTCATCCTGCGGGCCGGACTGGACCCTTTGGCGGGCCGGTTTTGGCCCCCGGGCCGCATGTTTGACACCCCTGAGTTATATTGAATTTAACTACTTAGCACTGAAGAAACACATGATGTTTTCTTGTAAATGCTGCTTTTCTTTTCTTAGTTGGACCAAACAAACATTGTAATACCATCCTACTGAGTCTTGTGATCACATATTTCACTGTTTTCTCAGTTTTACCTGTGAAGAATTAATTATTTAATGGATAAAACAAGAAAAATGGTTATTTGCAGTCCTATGCAAAAAAATACAAAATAAGTTCTGTCTACGCCAATTACAACTGTATAAAACTGTACAACATTTACTTGTAGTGGAGAATTTAACCCATTAAGACCCAAACATCCACCATCAAACAACATCGCCTACTGTTGTAAAATATTTAATACCTGTTGATCCACTAATCCTATCAATACATGTAAATAATTGGTGTAAAACGCAGTTAGTCATCTTTTCTCGGTCATCAGATATGACCCGTTTGGACGTTCAGACGCTCCGCAATGAATGTGGAAGCACCGTCATCTACAACATTAATTCACCAGTGAAACCCACGGAGTTGGATCAATGACAGTGGATGGACAGACTTTGTTTTACATTCAGTTAATTTTTTGAAAAAAAAGTCACCACTTTACCCTGAGCTTTTATGAACATCTACATGATCAGTTAATTAAATACAGAAAAATACATGATTTACACAGAAAAAATTGCAAAATACAGAGGGTAATATTAGAATACATGGTGTTAAATCACTTAAGAATGTTTAAATAGAGAGAAAAAATTATTTGGGAACTGACACAAAAGAAGCACTGGGTCTTTATGGGTTAAATAAAGCATCTGAATACTTGTTCCACCACTGTTTGAAGGATGTAAAATCTAACATACCCTCTTTTCCTTTTTGTTTCAGAGTTTCCCATGTCTGAGTAAATTTTCATCCACCAGAAACTGGTCAGATGTCACAGTCCACTCAGATAACTGCATCGGGGAAGTGAGAAGAGCGGTCTCTAAGCTGATGGATGTTTGTCAGGAACTCATCAACAAACTGTCAGTAGAAGGTCAGTAAGTTTTAAACATTTATTTTTAATTTATGGATCAAATGGTGGAAAAAAGAAAAGATTGTGAAAACATCTATTTCCGATATGGTCTCAAGAAGTGAAAAGAACCAAACATTCAACATGAAAATATGAAGCATAACTAACTTATATCAAGTTTGATCTGTCCTTTTATAAAATCTTACTAAACTGATGAAATGCTGTTGGGATTACTGTGAAAATCAACCCATTAAAACATCACGTTGTCTCTGTTTTTGCAGAAGTAGACTGTCTGAATCAATACTCAGCCGATGTGACTCTGGATCCAGTGACTGCTTCAGGTTGGCTGGTTCTGTCTCCTGACCAAAAGAAGGTATGTTTCATATGTGTATACAGCTAAATATATACAGAACTACGCAAGTCTTTAGCTACCTTTAGCTTTGTTGTTTATGCAGGGTTGAAATGATCATACATATTTATGTCACATTCTGTTTCCTTCACATACAACAAGAAAATTAAGTAAATATGCACCCAGCCTTAAAAGACACACAAAAAAACTGAACTAAATGGGTTCTAAAGGTTAAAGTGACTATTTAGTGTGACCTCTGACCCCATGACAAGAAGCAGCATAAACAGTTAGAAACATTTGACGTGATGAACGAAACCTGGTATAAAACATCAGAAGATTATGCAAAAAATCTCATATTGTCCTCAACAAAAGGGTTGAAAACATGTTAAATGCAAACAGAGGTCACACTAAATACAACCACTTTGGTTTCTAGAAGCTGTTCAACCTGAAAGTTTTGTTTTTCCTGCTGTCCATCTTACACATATTTCAGATTTTATCTAAATACAGAGACTGAGAAATGTATATGTGTGGACATTAGAACTTTACTGAACCAACAAACGTAATGTTGGTCTAGGACTTTTAGACAGGACTGTACATACATTTAAAGAACAGGAGTGCTGAAACTGATGAGCACTTGGTTGTGTGTGAAGAATAAGTGAGTGATGATGATGTTGATTGCGATACACAGGTGCACAGCCAGAAGAAGAAGACCCCCGTACCAGACAACCCCAAGCGGTTCGACTCCTGCGTCTGCGTTTTGGGGCAACAAAGCTTCACATCTGGGAGACGTTACTGGGTTGTTCAGGTGAGTCAGAACCATTAACTTACACAAAACTGAATTAAACAGTCAAAAGCTGGAGAAAATACGACGAGAAAGCTCAGTTTGGGAATGTCAATATTCCTTTTCTTCTGTTCTCCTATTGGACAATGAGCAGCTCATCGGTTTATGGATGATAAATTGTAGTTTTTGTGTTCCTTGCATGCCTGATGAAGGTCAAAAGAACCTAAATGCTGTATTAAAATTAAGAAAAGACAGTGTCCAGGAGCTTTTCTTGTTGTTTCCAGAGTTTCTTCAACACATATCAAGGTGTAAAAAAATTATTTTCAAGTATAAGGTCAATTTGGAAATGTAATAGGTCACATACTATTAGTTATGCTATTAAATATGTGTTAAATGATGTTAACGATTGTTATTATTTCTTAAAAATCAGATGGGTTGCATTACTTTTTGGATACTTTACTTTTTAAAGCTGAAAAGTTGGAGTAAAATACATTTAAAGCCACACTGTACAGTAATGTTTGAGGCCTTTTGATCAAATTAATGTGGAATTTCCAGCATTCACAGGCATCTTTGTCCTAAAATAGTTCCAAATACTTTTGTGTATTCAGCTGTCATACTTAATTAAAGCCCAAAATTGTGATAAATAAGTGTGACTGAATTACATAGTTTTTCTTAGATTCGGATTCAGATTTATTAATTGTCATTCAATAAAAACATCCCAGATTCTGTTAAAGAACGAAATAGCAAAACGCACAGCACAAAATAAAAACACAGAAAAAGAATCCTAAAAACACAAACTAAAAACAACCCATATATATGATAAAATATTAAAAACTGCACTAAAATAAATACATGAATAGTTAGTAACTATAATTACAGTTATAGTTCTTAATAACACTGTTACATGAAATTAGATACTGACCCACATGCAAACAAAAACTGACCACCTGGTGCTTGTCTTCATGTTAATGCTGAAGTTTTAGAGTCAGCAACTGCAACCAAAAAACAAATACGGAATAACATTTGTATTTAATTTTTTTTTTTTTTTTTTTTTTTGTGGGCACTTGAAATGTTTGACTTTACATAATAAATAATGAAAATGAAGCATGTAATTTAAAACTACTGAATGTTACAAAGCTGAATGATCTTCCATGTTTGTCTAATTCAATTGTGTGTTTGTTGTGTTTCAGGTGGGGGATAAAACAGACTGGGATCTGGGAGTGGCCAAAGAGTCCATTAACAGGAAGGGTGCCATCAAAGTGCGTCCTGACTGTGGTTACTGGGCGATCTGCCGGAGGAAAGGCGGCAGCCTGAGCGCCTGTGCTGACCCTTCTGTCACCGTCAACCTGAAGGAAATTCCACAGAAAGTGGGCATTTTCCTGGACTATGAGGAGGGGGTGGTCTCCTTCTTCGACGCAGAAGCAAAGGCTCATATTTATACATACAGCAGCTGCAGCTTCACCGAGTCCCTCTGTCCATACTTTAACCCCTGTGTGCAGGAAAATGAGAAAAACTCCATTCCACTGGTGATCTGTCCAGTTGAGGGGCAGATCAGAGAAGGACCTGGACAGGAACTCAGTGTAATAACTGTGTGATGTATTATTACATTGTGTACTCTTAAGTTCTCATGTGAGAAACTTTGTGACTGGTTTTTCTTGTTACATTTATTGTACTGTATGAGTATTTTACAATCATTGGCCTGCAACAGGCTGAAACTAATACATGGGCTCTGTATTCCTTACACAAACTGGGAAATAAAAAAATAAAAGTTGTGGACAAACATGCGCAATTGTCTTCTTTCATGAACAATTTAAGGATAATTACACATCATATGCAGTCATTTTAATGTCCTCATTTTGCAATTTTTATACATGTCCCTCTTCATGATTAGATGCATTACAATAAAAGGAATTATTTTGATTATTCAGCATTTTATTTAGATCTTAGATAAATTCATCCTGAAATTGTAGTGGGGCTGGTTTTGCAGTGACCATTGTGGGGCCTTGGCTGTGGTATAGTTTATTTATATACTTGGTTTATTTGGCAGTGGGAAAAAAGTATCGAGGGGCATAATCTAATATTTGCAAAAAGTGATGCACTAAAGTGTGGATATGAGGAAGTGATCGCTGAGGGAAAAGTTGAAATGAAAATAAACTTACAGCTATTTATTCAATGAAAAAAAAATCTCCAGAAGAGCAATATGTCAGCATTGATAAAGCCTTTTAGATCCTCCATCTGTGTGATGTAAAGTAAAAAAAAAAGGCAGGGAGGGAGGAGATACAGGTGGGGGGTCGAGGAGCGGTGACAACAGAAGGGCCGCAATGCTTGTGATGTGATTAAACGTCTGCTTGAACGCAGGGGTTCCCTGGAACAGACAGAGAGACGAGGGAAAAGGTGGAGGACCAGGGATAAAACTCTAGTAAATAGAGGAACCGGGCTCTTGGGATGTTTTAATATATACTGAGGCAAACCGGCTGCATGTCACTGCAGAGACGACACTCCCACATACAGGTAGGCGTTAGTCTTTCTCTGTGGGCTTATTTATTTACTTATTTATTTATTTTTACTTTAAACCATTTCTGAATGGGTCTTGCAAATTACTTTTAATGCTTGTGCATGTCATTGCCGTCTGTTATTACAGCGCAAATAGTATGGATTCATCTAATTTAGCAAAATAACAATAGAAATGAGATTTTAAAGGTAACATACTCTCTTTACTTATCTACTTTTGTTGATAAAAATGTCAATAAAGTATGTTTTTTTTCATTTACTGAAGTCATCTGGTATATATATGGCATGTTGGTGTGATATTACTACCTGCATTTAAATAATTTCAGTTTTAAATTGTGAAATACATATTTGTAGTTTGTGTGTGCTTGTGTAAAGGAATGTAAGAACAAAGTCTGGGATTAAATTGGAAAGGTGCAGGAGGAGAGAGAGTGGGAGTATTTACCCACAGATGGCCTCTCGGCAGTGGGATAGTGATAGTCCTCTGTCCCCCCTCCTGAGTCCAGCTGGTAGCACTCACGCAGGCCATTTCCTGGCCAAAACATTACCTCATCACTTTTACTTTGACTTTTTTGTCTTTTATCCTGCTTTTTTTTTTTTTTTTTTTTTTTAATCAGGGTATAGTAGCTATTTTACTGCTGAGATGCTCAAAACAGTGTCTTGATGCATTTAATTTCATAATATATTAGACTGATACACAGTTAGCAGTGTTCATCAGTATTAGTCCTCAACACTTCCCTTAATCTATAAAATAAACATTACAATTTACCAGTTAACCAGTGTTCAGGTGAATACATTGATGTTCAAAGTAGGAGAAGAGTAGCTAAATATTTGTAAAATACAGTTCACCTCCTAATCTGTCCAACAGAAAAACATATTCATTGGAGAACATTAATATTAACGTAAGAACAAAATGTTTACAGATTGGCAGAGACAAAGAGATAATTATATAAAAATTCAATGGTTGGCTACTTTTACATGTTGGGAACTGACCTGTAATTCAGTCCTATTAGCTAGAGACAAGAAAACCAATGCTAGCTTTAAGAATTGATGACTGCTGACTTGATATAGTTAATATATACAGTTGTGGAAAAAATTATTAGACCATCAAAAGTCATCATAAATAATGGTTATGCAATGAACTACTAACTCCTGTCTGTATCATGTGACTAAAACATACAGAAAAGAAAACACAGAATGTCTAAAAGCACTGTTTTTGACAGTATAATGCCATAGCTACTGATATAAGAACTGAAGTGAGTTTGATTATTATCAAGAAAACCATGGATATCAGCTCTGAAATTAAACTCTTATGAACTATTTTTGTTGTTATCATTCTATTTGTCCCAACAAATGTACCTTTAGTTGTACCAGGCATTAAAATAAACAAGAAATTGAAGAAAACAAGGGGTGGTCTAATAATTTTGTTTTTTTCTACGACTGTGTAACCAACTTGAACTTAATGCTTAGGACTAGTACCTAAAGCCATAAAAAAGTGAGTAACTAAATAAGAAATGGATTGGAAAACACCAGCAAAAGGAAAAAGAGTAGAAGGACAGTTTGTACTATAGATAGAGATTACTTCCCTTTGTTTGCCTCTTTGTCTGTCAACAGGATTGTGCAAAAACTGCTGCACCCATTTGTACCAGACATTGAGACATTGAGACATTGAGGAAGGGCCATGGACTGAAAACAAATATCTTACGGGATCCACTATAAGGAATAGAGTGGGTTACAGTAAATTAAATTATATTCCAAAAATTGAAATGAAAAAATGAAAATAACAAGGTCAGTAGTTATGTACCATTATTACATAGCAATTAATAAACTACATTTTCCTGCTTTTTGTCTATTGGTGCCTGGGGAATTTCAACTTTCCAAAAACATCACAGGAAATATTTATTGCAATGTTGCAATGAGCTTGTGAAAACAGAGATTATGTAGTACAGACAATAGAATAATCAAGTTCTTATGTGTGCGTGCAGATGCAAACGTAGATTATTTTTTCAGATATGTGCCCAACCTTAAGGAAAGATAATTGATGCGGGTACTTACATTCCTACAGTTGACAGAAACAGAAGATAGCTTAAGCACCACATGTCTACAAACTTTTATCTAGATATAGAAGCAAAAGTTCAAGACCAAATGTTTTGCACACCACGACCTGTGTTCTGACCTCAGAATTAAGCCAAGGCAAAAACCACAGGTTAACATCCACTGGCAACCAATAGCATCTACTGATATAAAATAGTTAATACCTGTTGATAGACTAATCCTATCAATACATGCAAATAACTGGTGTAAAATGCAGTCGTAACCTGCACGAGTTTGTTGACTTACTTGTTTTTATGACAAATGCATGATGTGTTTGTGCCAATATTGTATAATGTATTTCAGTGGCGATTTCTCGAAGACTGCAAGGGAAGCTCAGCTTCCCCTAAAATTATGAAAATTAAATAGTCAAATATGTACGGTTGTGTTGACATTTCATTGACTACAAATATGTTAGAACACGTTCATCTGAAAGGCGAGTTCGTTCAGAATCAGCTTTATCACAAATCAATGGACTCGATGTTGTTAACTTCTCATACATTCCCGTTGTGCTGTTTTCTCTTACAATCGATGGTCAGTGCATTTGCCCGTAGACGCTCAGCGTCCATGCACTTCAATGGGACTGAGTGGAACAGTTTTTTTCATTGCCTCAAAACTGGACGCTCAGCATCTCTGAGGGTGAATGGAGCTGTGGGTGGACCTCGGCTGGGCTGTACGCTAGGCTTCCACGTGTTGATTGGAGGATCAGTCGAAAGGCTGAATCCCGTTTGATTGACAGCTATTTTGAGATCTACTCCTTCACTTGACAGAGTTCATTTTAATACCGTCATGCATTCTGCTGTGAAATCGAGAGAGAAACCACTACGAAATTACTTGTTCATTTCTTGCACTGTAAATACACAAATCACAAGGAACGGAGGGCCGAATTTATGTTTAAATAACTTGACAATTTTTTTGATGTAAGCCAACAATGAGCTTCCCCTCTGTGAAAGACAAGCAGCCACCACTGATGTATTTATGATTCACTTCTAGAGCCATAATCAGAGACTGTTAAACTAAACTATTTATCCCATTGTGGATAAATAAAGTTATCTAGCAAAGAGTTGGAAATCATTGTTGTAATTAGTTTCAAAGCTTATTTTATTATTGTTGCTTACAGTTCTGACAGTTTATCATGCTTCTCTTAGGTTTATTTCTAATTCTAAATCTAAAATGACCCATCATTGTGAGTTGTATTCCAGAGTCCGTTGGCCTGCCCTTTCCACTAGGAGGCTGGGACACTGGTATACATTTATTTACAAGGCCATACTTGGACGATTGCCTTCCTATATCTGTAGTTTAATAACAAGAAGAAGTGTTGATTCTTATTGTCTGTGATCAAATGAATATTTGTTCCTTTTTGTGCCATTCGCCCGTACAGAGCTGGGTAAAAGGGGATTTGCCTTCTCTGCTCCTTGCACATGGATTATGTTGCTAAAAGACTGGAAACTGACTGAATTGATTTCCTTGAATGCTTTTAAATCCAAACTCAAAGTGCTAGAGACTAACTCAATGACTTGCACTTGTTTTTCATAGTTTGAATTGTCCTGTAAATCATAAATTGTGTGTTGTAACTGTGTTGTATTTCACGCTGCATCTTGGCCAGGAATCCCCTGGAAGAGAGGTTCTTAATCTCAATGGGATCTTTTCTCCTGGTTAAATAAAAGTTAAATTAAAAAGATATGTAGTAATGACACCTATGAAGCCTTCTCAGAAGTTAAACCAACTGTCCGGCTCAGAAGTTAAAATAATTTATGTTGAAGGAATGTAAGGTTTAACAATGGAATAAATTACAGGGAATAAGTTAATTCATGTATTTGTTCAAAAATATATTGACAGTGTTAACCTAAATAACTATTTACATTTATGTTTGCAGAATAATTATTTACACATATACACATTTAATTATTTTCATTTGTTGCATATAACCAGCTAAAATAACCTGTTGAATGTGCCTGTCTAAATCACTTACATTTACTGATCTAGGTACTGTTAGCTCCTGATTGGCTGGTTCGGTCATGTGAGATGATGTTTCAGGAAGTGTTATGGTAGCAGTTACAGTAAATGAAAAGTAAAGCACTTTTGTGAGAAGAAAAGAAAGAATGAACTATTAACCACCAGAGAACCCTCACGTTACACAACTATATGCCAGAACAGCATTACAATGGAAGCTTTGTCTTTGAAAGTCATGAATCATTAAGTTTTGTCACATTGCTCTCCCGGTCATGAGGTTGATCTGCATAGCCAGCATCAGTATGTGTAAATAATTGGTGTAGAATGTAGTTTGTCATCTTTTCATGGTTTTCATTGGACATTCAGAGGCTTCGTAGTTACCCTGGAAACACCATCGTCTTCTACAACATTGATTCACCAGTAAAACCCAGGGAGTTGGATCAGTGACAGTAAATGGAGATGCTTGTTTTATGTTCAGTTATTGATAGATTTGCTGAAAAAGTCACTTCTTCTGCAGTTTTCTGTTTTGATATAATAACCTTTGAATTTACTCTGAGTTTTCATGAACATCTACATGATCAGCTAATTAAATATAGGAAAATACATGATTTATACTGAAAATGCAAAATACAGCAGAGGATAATACTGTATTATGATAAATGGTGGTAAATCACTTAAAAAAGGTTAAATAGAGAGACAGAAAAGGAGCACTTACGCCCAGTCCCAATTCACCTCTTAGCCCTAACCCTTACCCTTATCACTTGGCCTTTGCACTTGGCACTACCCCTTGAAATGGAGCTGCAAAGTTTAGGGGTTGAAACATTCTCCTAAATGGGACAACCCTTCATGACCTGTTACGTCATCAGCAGTCATCGATGCCACTATTAACAGATAGCACATAACTTTGTTTCTGAAAGTATTCACCATGCCGTCAGCAGCTGTAACCATATCTGTTGCATGGGCTTTGGTCATCTTTTTGTGGCTATCAACTATAAACCTCAGAAATACGAGCTATAACACATTGAAAGAACATTAAATGGTCGATCAAGTGATTAAGTTGTTTATGATGAAAATACGTACATTTGTGTGTTTCTTTCATCCCACTGCTGCACTTTTTTGCTGTGTTTACCTTCATCTTGCCAATGATTCAAACAGAATTATGGGAAATTTCTCCTACCCCTCCATTCGTAGTGTGTTCCTGAAATAGCTCCGTTTCGAGGGCTTTACAGCCCTCCACCCTAGCCCTTCCCCTCTGTCTAATCAAGAATTGGGACAACATTACCCCTTCATATGTATGCGCAAAAACCAAGCGGTAGGGGGAAGGGGGAGGACCAAGGGGTGAATTGGGATTCAGCCTTAGTCTTTATGGGTTAAGGTCAAATTTCTCTAACAGGTACAATCTCACATTTTCTGACATCATGAAGTATTTATAGCTCAAACAAATTCAGATTTTAACAAACATGTACGTCCACCCATGTTTTAAACTTCCATACTAGTTGTAAAATATATATATATGGTAATGGCTAATGTTCAGTGATGTATGTACTTCATATCTGTGCAGAAGTTCTATGCAAAAAGGTGCCACTTGACCTTGTGTTTTCCTTTAACAGGCTTCAAACAGCTTCAGTCTCCTTTGTCCAACTGGCTGACGGCCATTCTGGCTGCAGTGTGAGGACTGGATAACCTCCATACTCAACGGCTATATAAGGACTTCCATTCTGCTGTTATGGGAAGACGCCACCTTAGTGCCACCTAAAAGCATCTTGATAAACACTCAATCTTCACTCCTTGTTGGTATTTCCTGCATCATTTCATGCCTTGTAAAATGTACAAAACCCTTGGTTAAGTTATGTGTTCCAGAAGTGAAATTATGATTGTGTTGTTGAACTAAAGGACACTCCACTGAGACGACACAAGATATCCAGAGGTTCTACAGTCTGGGTGTAAAAACAAAACCCCAAAAGCTAACCCTCTTTCTGGAACTATGCCCCCTGTGCCCTCTGTCAGCCCTCACTCCTCTGTCTTCCTTGCACTGTTGCTTCTTGTCCATTGGGGGCCCTCAGAGGTCAGCTGCCAGAATGAAACAGAGCCAATCGTGCTGGAGGGGAAGTGTCTGGTGGTGTGCGACTCCACCCCCTCTGCTGAGCCATCGGGTAACGCTTTGGGCCTATCAGTGAGGTCAGGAAGTGGTCGGGTGGCATTCTCAGCCATACGCAACACCAACCATGAACCGTCAGAGATGAGCAACCGCACCATGACCATCTACTTTGACCAAGTGAGTTTTAGAAGTACATGTATGCACAAACGCAGAAAGTTTAGGACTTAGGAGTCATAAATGCCCATTTTATTCAGTTTTACTATAACAATAATTCTGCATTTAACTCCAAATGTTGTTAACTCACAACACTTACCCATTCTAATTGGTGGAGAATACTATTTCACTTTGAAATCATGCTTTAAATACTGGACAAAAACATTTCTCAGCCACAAGACCATTACTGATACCAGCCATTGTCGATCAGTGATGGGATGAACCCCAAAAAACATTGGACAGGATAGAGCTCAATGATCTGTGCAGCCTTAATCCCAAAACAACCTTGCAAAGTAACCTCGCATTGTACATTGTTACAGTATTTTCATGACCAAGTCCAAAACCTTGTCAGATGTTACCATCAGCCATGTCCTAGCAATCATCAAAATGTCCTTCTGTGTACTTAAAAATTTGGCCTGAACCAAAGGTTTGGTTTCCCACAAAGACTAAAAAGCTTGAATTTGTAGTAGGGTACACTATTACAGTAGAAAGCTGAACTGCTGACCTTATTTTGGAGAAAATCTGCAAAGTTCTCAATTACCAGAGACACATCAGATGTTTTAATCCTGCCATCAGTTACACATACACACACATATGATGCTGGTTTATTCAAAAGACAATTTTACAAATAAAAAAATCACTGGTTGCCATTAAACTGATCATTAAACTCTAACTCAGTGGTTTCCAACCTTTTTTGGCTCATGACCCCATTTTAACATCACAAATTTCTGGTGACCCCAGACATTCAAAATGGAGACTTTTTTATGTTGCTAAAACTAATTCATTTTTGATCATATCATGTAATAGTTTGCTATACTATGTTGCAAATAAACGTCAATTTTAGATGACATTAAGGCTATATAATGTATATTATTATGGACGGAGGCAGAAAAGCCAGGTGTAGATTACTGCACAAAGTGAGAATCTGATTTTCCTTGGTCAGGATATGTACAGTCAGTCCAGCTTGGATTTACAAGGCTGAAAATTAATACTGAACAAACAATAACTCAAACTATGAATTATGAAAGAGCTGCAGCATCTGAAACCGACCACAATGAACATTTGACAGATAAGCAGAACCACAGTGCTTCAGTTTCAGCTTCACAGTTTGTCATGTCTTTTATGTATTGGGATTGTTTCTGTAACTCACCATATATTTTTTATTAGCAAGTTTTTTATTTTTATCAATTACTAGAAATTTCCCATTTGAATTCCAGGTGACCCCATTGGGGTCCCGACCCCAAGGTTGAAAAACACTGCTCTAGCTGTATGCTGGTTGGAGATATGACATACCCAAAACTCACTCAAGTGACGTTGCCCTAAGTTTACCCCTGCAGTTGTCAGTACAACCAGACTTGTTAGTTGTCACATCAGCTGTTTTAATCCTGCTATCAGTTACACATACACACAATGCTTGTTTATTCAACAGACAATTTCACAAATAAAAAACAAACACTGGTCGTCATTAAAACCGATCAGACAGATGGCACGCTCAAAACTTACTAAAAGTGATGTCATTCTAAATTTATCTCTGCAGCTGTCAGTACAACCAGACTTGTTATTGTTTTAACTTTTTTTTTAACACTTACTCTGTATTCATTCACCATACCTGTACTAGATTATGGTATTGTGTGATTTATACGCATGGAGCGTCATCCTTACCTAAGAAACACAAACTCTGTGTAATATGCCACACTTCACTTTGTAACTAAGGCTGATTCACGTACTCACCACTGTATTTTATGTGAATCTTTGCAGTCATTGTCTCAGACTTAGAAGTATTGACGGGTAAACTCATATCTCCAGCCTCTTGTCTTGTCGCATTAGTAACTACAGCAATAAATCGACTACTCATAGTCCTCTGAAAGTCTGAGGTGAAACTCAGAGCTCAGCAAAACAGCCTTTTCTGTCTGTGCATCATACTACTGCTACCTATTTTAAACACCTCCTTTTTTAAATACCTTTGAAAGTTGCGTGATATAAACCTCTTTAGATAGTGTGAGTTATGGCTGTCATGGATATGCCTTTCTTTTGTTGTTGTTTTATTATTTTTCTTCGTTGAATTTATGTCCTTAGTGTATTTTATGTGTGGGATTGTTTTTTATGTTACTTGTTGCTATTTTGAGCAGCAGTGCAGTCTGTAACGTATGTCTTTTTAGTGTTGTGACATGTAACACATCTCTAGAGTTTCTTCACACTAAACTTAAAAGGTACCTTTTGAGATATTTACAGCAAAACATGAGATCCTTAACTTGCACCATTAGTTTTTAAAATGACAATACCTTATGTGTGATCAATGGTATATTTTCAGCAGTATCGAAAAGAAAATAAACACACATGATTCGTCTCTACCATGACTGCTATACATCATTTTCCCAGAAAAGGTCCTATGGTGTTCCACCAGGAGGGGTCTTGGGCTCACTATAACCTTCTCACCAGCCTTCCCAAAAACACAAGTAACCTGTTGTAATCCACTACCACAACTCATTAAACCTGTGCTACTATGCTTCAATTAACTATAAGTGATCACTGCGTTTTGATGTTTTGTACTAAATGGTATCAAAGCTAGGTTAAAACATTTGTTTTTGGGTGAGAAATTACTCAATGTCATTCCTCTTTTTTCTCCACCATGTTTTTTTCTCACACTCCTCTGGCAAAAATGTAAAAAAAAAAAAAAAAAATAAATTATTAATTAAAATAGAACCTTTAAAAAGTTCTAGAACTTAGGTCTAAAACTGGCCACATATTCTTAATACCCTGTATTATTTTTTTTTTTTTTTTTTGCTGTGATTCTGGAGTATTCTCAACTCAACCCACTTTTATTTCTAGAGCACTTTAAGAATAACCACAGCTGAAACAAAGGGCTGTACATCAATCATAATTATATCGTAATATTCTCATACCTCCTTTTAATTGTATTTTCTATCTCTTATTGTTGAAACACTTTGTTTTTTTCTCCATGTGGATGTTTATTCTGTTTCTGTTAAGCATACTGAATTCACAAGACAAAACTAAAAATATACACCAGCACTTGGACTGGATTCACATATTAGTTTATCCCTTACCTGTCATTTATTCCCTCTTATTATCAAACAGCATTGATTCAGTTTCTCCAGTTCCTGATTAATCACTGTCTACAAAATGCTGCTTACACAATAGTTTAAATCGTCACATCCGCAGTTAGTTTCTGCATGTGACTCAACACTCAGTGGTGAGTTTTTAGTGTCATATACTTTCACCAACCATTCAAAAACACACTACAAGTGGAATAATACAGTTAGTGCAGTGCATCTACTGAGTCAGAGTATTGCACAGTTTAGACACTGATGAGTCATGCTTTGTAATCAATGTCTAAATATGACAGATGTATGTAATAGTCAGGTGTCAGATATTACACATCCTGCTCCCTTTCAGCTTTCTGCCATGATGAGTAAACAGGATGCGTGGCAGACAGAACATGGATAAAAATCTACGAAATGTGAAATTTAGACATAACCCTGTAACTTTCCAGAGTTACACATCATTAGCCTCATAGCATAATTGCCTAAGTCATACATGATATGGACAAAAGTATATGGACATGTTGAATTCAGGTGTTTCTTTTCTAACAGGGGTCTGGGATACAAAACAATAATGACAAATGTCATAATACAGTTTTATATTGCGATACATATCATATTGGTAATTAATTTTGATTGTTATATGTCAAATCAGCATGACCAGGACATCTTACAGCTGTAGTCATGATGTGTCCCAATATTTTTGTCCACATAGTTTATAAACATCAATATTTCCTTAAAGTTTAATGGGAGATTTTTCTTCCTAAGTGAGATGTGAAGAAAGTAGATGGTTAGTTGTGGTAGAAAATTATTATTTACAGTCAGAACACAGAAAATATTTAAGAAATTTAGAGATAGAACATTTGAAATTATAGTTATGGATAAAAAAAACAAACAAACAAAATCAATGTTGAGAGAAATTAAGTAAAAACCATCTGAGGCATTTTGGAAGCAAAGATAACAATTTAAACAAAACTAACCAACGCAATGATATTTATCACAATTTAAAACTATATAATGAAATGTGTCATTATTGTTTTGTATCCCAGACCCGTATTAGAAAAGAAACACCTGAATACTTTTGTCCATATAGTGTACGACTTAGGCAATTATGCTATGAGGCTAACAATATTCTTTCATTCATTGATCCAAATATGTCAGCTTGGAGTCCAGTGCCACTACTAACACACTGTTTGACTCTTAACAGATCCTTGTAAATGTCGGCAGCCATTTTGATCCGGCGAGAAGCATCTTTGTGGCTCCAAGAAAAGGAGTCTACAGTTTCAACTTTCACGTGGTCAAAGTGTACAACCGCCAGACAATACAAGTAAGTACAATGGTCTCTCTCTCTCTCCTCTCTCTCTCTCTCTCTCTCTCTCTCTCTCTCTCTCTCTCTCTCTCTCTCTCTCTCTCTATATATATATATATATATATATATATATATATATATATATATATATATATATATATATATATATATATATATATGATAGAGAGAGAGAGAGAGAGAGAGAGAGAGAGAGAGAGAGAGAGAGGCTGAGTAGATTTTAGTATTTTTGTACTTGTTAGTGCCTTGTGAAGCAACAGGTTTTTATGGTGACAGGTAAATTTAATTATAATTCCATATGTATATAAATACCAAATGTGTTATTTTTCTCTTTATATTTCATTTTTCACTCATTTATGGTTTTTTCTACCTGTCATTTTCTCTTTTTTTCTCTTTTCTCTACATTTATCTTATCTTATTACAATTATCTTAAAAAACTAATGTTTTCCGATTTTCCAGGGCCCCTGTCAGTCATGGGCCCCTGGAAACATCATCAATTTTCGCCCCGTTTTTTGGACTCATCCTAAAATTTTTCCCCATCATATCAGTCCTCTCACAATACTCCACTATGACAAAACAAAACAGGATTTTTGGACCACTTTTTTACTTTAATAAAAAAAAAACAAAAAAAACCTAAGACACACCTTTAAAGAAGCCTTTATGTCTTTACATAATAGTTATGATCTAGTGTATTCTACTTCTGTTAATCATGTCTGAACTGGTTCTCCAACTTGTTTGGATTTCACCTGGGTCTAATGAATGATCAATTGTATGAGGTTAAGACATCATGAGTAACACTGCCAGAAAACTCCATTAATGCTGCTGTGATGGGAAAAGGAAAAAGACAGATGATAAAAATAGGTTAACACGAGTTAGTATTTCATAAAGTGACTCTATTTCTGTTAAATAATTGGAAACCTTTTCAAAATAACAAGACCGTGTCTGAAAATGACAAAACAACATCACAAAACAGGTCTGAAGATATGGTCGTTATTTGATTATTTGATGTTTGAGTGTCATTAATAGGCTTCCATATGCAGCTGAACGTGAATGGACTATTAAACTTGTCCCACTTATGTCAATTGGATGGGTCAGTTTCATTTAATCTATTTACTTTTTATTATGAATTAACAAAACACTCCAAAAAATTTTTTTTTTCTCTGTAAGTATTTAAATAAAAATTAATGAATTCTAAGATGAAGTTAAAACATAATAAAATATGGAAAACTGATTCTTCAGTTTTTTGTTTTTTTTTTTATTAATTAATTAATTTATTTTATAATTTAACAAAACTCTCCAAAATATTAGTTTTTTTGATCTTGTAGCATATTATACGTGGACTGATTGGATAAAAATAAATGTGTTTTTTCATAAATTTGAAATATTATAAAGTGTGTTAGAGTGTTTTCAGATTCTTTGTTATAACAGCCTCAGATGAGATCCAGGGCAGCCTTTTCCCGTCAATCCTATCTGAACTGGTTCTCCAACAAAATTCCATGTCTGCCACTGTGACGAGAAAAGAAAAAACAGTAATTAGTTAAATAATCAATCAAACTTTATTTATATAACACTTTTCATGCAGAGTGCCACACAAAGTGCTTCACACAATAATAATGATAAAATACGCACACACACACACACACACACACACACATAAGGAAAGACTTTGTAGTGGTAAAGACTAAAATAAGAACAGCCTTCATATAAAGAGCTGAGGAAGGGCTAGCATAAGTGAGGAAACACCAGAGGCAGGATAAACTCTCAAAATAGAAAGCAATTATAAATCAACCATATAAAAAATAAATAAATAAGTTAAAATAAGAGAAACATTATAGTATTAATAAAAATATCTTATGAAATATAAGTATAATATCCTATGAAATAACTGATATACACTACCAGTCAAAAGTTTTAGAACACCCCAATTTTTCCAGTTTTGTATTGAAATTCAAGCACTTCAAGTCCAATGAGCAGCTTGAAATGGTACAAAGATGAACTGCCAGAGGTCAAAAAAAAAAAAAAAAAAAAAAAGTAAGGTGTTAAACAAAGCTGAAAAATAATGAAAATAATGTACATTTCAGAATTACACAAAAAGGTGAACAAGAAATGGGTTTAACAACTTAAAGCAGTTCTGCAGCAATGGAGGTTGATCAAGCCTGGAAAGTTGGTGCTACCAATTCCTACAGGTGTCCCAACGTTTCTGAATTCCTTCCAACCCCCTCTGTCTACGTACATAAAAGTAGTGTTGGAACACACTTTGGTACCATACCGTTGTCAGCATTATTTGAACAGTATTGTACTGCAGAAAGTAGTGTGTTACAATAAAAATGGCAAGGAAAAGGCAATTAACAATAGAAGAGAGACAGACCATCAGAACACTGAAAAATGTAGGTCTTTCCAACAGAGAAACTGCCAAGACAGTCAAGGTGTCAGTAAGTCCAGTTTCCTTCACCATCAAAAGGCACTCAGAAACTGGGGGATATGCTGACAGGAAGAGGTCTGGCAGAGCCAAAGCCACAACAGACTCAGAAGACAAGTTTCTGAGAGTCAACAGCTTGTGTGATCGGAGACTCACAGGACAACAGCTTCAAGCACAGCTCAATAGTGGTCGTAGTAAGCAAGTCTGTGTTTCAGCTGTGAAGAGAAAACTGAACAGTTGCAGGTTTGATGGGTCAAGTTGCAGCAAGAAAGCCACTGCTGAGACTTCAGAATAAGAAAAAGAGGCTTGGCTGGGCCATGAAACACCGCCAGTGGACTACTGAAGACTGGAAGAAGGTGTTATGGACTGATCAAGGAGCATGACTTTGTTTAAAGTAGGGATGCACTGATACCGATATGAGTACCGGGAGTCAGCTCAGATACTCAGTGTGTGTACGTATTCGTACTCGTAAAAGTAATCCGATACAAATGCACCGATACCACTTATAGCCGTGTGACATTCACAGTTCAGTGCAGCAGGTACGCGGCGGTGGAATAATGTGTGGGGAGTGTGAAGAGTGTGGACATTTTTCAAAATAAATGATAAAAGTGATGCTGACTGCAAGTAACGTTAAAGACAGACAGATACGGACGCAGCGTTCTGTCCGTCCTCTGCGTACATTCCATCCATTTTCCAGGTGCTGGCAGATGTGTACCGAGACGGAGAATACCAGCAGGAGTACGGAGTGGTGCGGACCACCGCCAGCAGAAGTGAAAACGAAACTTATCACTCATTTCTCTTTTCTCTATCTGCTGAAGCTAAGCTTTTAAATCTTATCAGCGAAAACACTGCAACATTAGTATCACATTAGTGTTGCCTCTGTCGTCTCCATGTTTGTTGTTGCTGACTTTCTTCTTCTTCTTCTCAATAAAACTTTACTCTTCTTCATGGTATTTGTCCAGTATGGTTAATTCAGAGCGGCGCCCCCTGGTGGATTAATTGAGAAACGCTCATTCCAACACATTAAATGTCAGTAGCAGCACTTTTTTCCAGTCAGACTAATGACAACGACAATAAAGCACATTTACAAAAGGAACTAAGAACTGGAATGGGATTATATTATACTCGTATCAGTACTCGGTATTGGCAAGTACTCAAATGTAAGTACTCGTACTCGTACTCGTACTCGTACTCGGTCTGGAAAAAAGTGGTATCGGTGCATCCCGAGTTTAGATGTTTAATTAACTTTTATGTACCTGTTTTTGATGATGAGGGAAGCTGGAGGAAAGCTATGCGGCACTGAGCACAAATATTTTCAAGACAACTGATCTATTTTTTTTACCAACAGTGGTTGAAATCAGTGAGAAATGATAAGCAAAGCCTGTTTTTCTTTGTGTAGTATGGCGTAAAGTATGAAAGAACATGTATTTCAAACGTCAAACAATAAAATGCAGAAAACCTAAAAGGCTCATGAAAGCTCAGAGAGTAATGTTGACATTTTTCTTTAACATTAACATTTTCTTTTGTTTTATGCTTGTCTTCTTTAGGTGAGTTTGGTTCTTAATGGCTGGCCAGTGATCTCTGCTTTTGCGGGCGACCAGGATGTGACCAGGGAAGCTGCCACCAATGCCGGCCTGGTGATAATGGAGCGAGGGGACAAGGCTTACCTCAAGCTAGAGAGGGGGAACCTGATGGGAGGGTGGAAGTATTCCACCTTCTCTGGGTTTCTAGTGTTCCCATTGTAGGCAGGGTTGAATTAGAAACACAAAAAGTGGTGGAGATTGGATCAAGATATGCATGAAAAGAAGGGTTTCACCTTTCTGGATTTCTGAATTTCAGGCCATTGATAAAGATATAATGGGAACAAGAGGGTGTGTTTACATGAACTTGAGTATCCTGGTTGTGATTGGGTTTTTGAAGTATTCAGTTTGAGTGTTTGTAATCTTCCTGGTTTGAGAAACATGATTATCCTCCTGAGACCCAGGAAAGTGAAAGTTTTGGCTTTTTGTTATATTAAACAATTGTCTTGTTTGGGAACTGTATAATACAAAAGTTTTTTCAGATACGTTCTCTTAGTATTATTTTTATGTATGTATTTATTTATGGAATGTCCTTTGCAATGAACGGCATTTTTTAAATAAAACTGTGAAACATTTGTCCCCTAGAGAGGACAAAAATTAATTGCTGGGTCTCAGGAGAATATGACAGTTGGAATACTTTAAAAAAAAAAAAACAATAATACTGTTTAATGTATACGTCTTATCCCATTCTCTACCTTTCTGCTGTTCACAACCCATACAAACATGGCTTTAACCAAGTGAATGATCAGAAATGAAAGTGACTTCTGCAGCAACAAGGAATTAATTAAGAATCTTAGTTTGTCAGTGGGGTTCACGCATGCACTACACACTGAAATTGGCCTTCTGTATTTAACCCATGCATGTGTCACACACTGCATACTAGAGGCAGTGGGATTTCCATATCAAGCACCCGGGGAGCAAATGGGGGTTAAGTGCTTGCTCAGTGGCACACCAGCCAACAACTCTCCGCTGGTCTTGGGAATTGAACCGGTGACCCTTCAATCATTAGCCAACTCTCCAGCCCTCAAGGACACAGCTGCCCCCCAATGATGAATAGTAAAAATAATGGAAACAATGACAAAAAATAATAGGCATTACATTTAGTGATGTATGTGAAAAAGCCATAAGTAACATCACTTTCCTGGTGACCAAATGAAGCTGGCAGCTATGTGAAAAACTGTGAATTTCTCTGAATTTGACTTTTATTTATATGTAAGTAAACAAGTCAAGAAAATATACAACATAAGCGTCATTTTCAAGTGGGTTTTTTTGTGAAAATATTACATATTTTATTTTAAATTATACAGTACATGGCAGTTTAGATGGGAAAAAAATGATTTAATTACTGACCTAGTATGGTATGTAGTAAACAAGCTACAGATAAACCAGTTTACCAACAAAAAGAATGTGTTGCTAGAGTGGAGCAAGCAAGTCACTCTGAAGAAATAAAATCCCAACCAAAAAACAAATGAAGATCTAACCCAGCAACTTTAAATTTTTTCTCAATTTTGCACATGCTTGATCATGCCTGCAGGTACAGAAGATGGTGGTGTGGACATTAGATTTCCAGTCATCAGTACCAGCATAAATATTAATGACATGCACATGGATGTGAAGTGGCAGATTTCTCTGTGTTCCGTGTAAATACCAAATCCTTTATTAAACCTGGGATAAGCCTTATAACTAGGATACTGGTGCACATATAAACACACCCAAAAAAAGATATCTTTATACCAAGTAAGTCTTGATAAAAAGCACAAAACATCACTGGATAAAATCTTCTGATCTACATAACCATCTGTCAAACACTGACGCTCCAAAACTGATATTCTGACACATTGAGTGAATTCACTTTGCACCAAACAGTCATGAATGTATTGCCCATTAATATTGCACAGTTATGACTCTTTGTCTCTTGTCTGACTTGTAATTATTAAGTATAATGTGCTGTATATGCTTGCTTGTCTTTTTCTTTAGTGCATGAAACCCAAAGCAGAAAACAAATGTGCCAATAAAGAAAGTGAATGTGTTTAATTTCTGATGTTTAAACTTTGGTCATAAATCTAACATCATTTTGGACGTAAATGTCATTTTGCACCTTCATCATACTGAACATTACAGTTTCTGTTGCACCTTACACTTTAATTATCCAGGGTTTTTTTTATCCATGTCTGTGTATAGTGTGTTTGCTCTTGTGTTCTTTTTTTTTTTTTTTTACTGGTCATGATGCTGCGCTGTACTTTCTCAGTTTCTATACATATACAGTATCTATCTATCTATCTATCTATCTATCTATCTATCTATCTATCTATCTATCTATCTATCTATCTATCTATCTATCTATCTATCTATCTATCTATCTATCTATCTATCTATCTGTCTGTCTGTCTGTCTGTCTAAACTAGGGCATATGACAAGGACATACAGAGGCATATGTTATTTGTGTTGACACTATCGTGGCCTCCCTGCTGCATACTCCAAAAGAACGAGGTTAAAAGTAGACCAGGACTTTAAACTACAACATGCCATGGTTTCAGATACCTTCATCACAATGTAGGTATCAAAATAGCAACGTAATTGTAAAACACTTAATCTTTACATATGTTTTTATGTGATTTTGTCATCTCCAAGACCACGCGTCTCCCTGCAGGGGATCTGGTGGCAGATGGAGTATTGGCAGTGAAGAAGATGATTCTGTGCCAGGAGCCTGCTGGGTTCACTCTGGACTGTCACAGCCGATTAGTGTCAACATTCCGGTGCTCAGCAGAGGCCTGTGTTAGCACTTTGAGAGATTCATGTCAGGAATTCTAAACAATGTCAAGAGTTTGGGTCTAAAACCAGAAAAATAACATGCAAGACATGAAACCTGAGATTGAAATTAACCACAGAAAACATTAAACATAAATTATTTGTTACAGTAATCTGCAAGCAGTATATAATCACAATCATTAGATTAAAAAGTCATTTTGTTTTCCTTTTAGGTGACTTATTCATTTCAGTAGCAATGTTTGCTTCAGTAAATATTCAGCATGACTTATATCTTCTTGTGAACATGTTCCTGTTAAAACTGAACTGAATGGCGTTTGTTTCATTCATTGACAACATTACCTGAAAAGGAACTGATGAGAATATGTAGGCAGACGTCAAAGAGACCTGACCGCTGAAAAAAGAGACAGGAGTGCCACCTACAGACAACCAAAGTTCATCAAGGAAGAAACATCATGTTTGACTGAAAGGTGAGAGTAGTGTCAAAAAATGTCAAAAACTGTAAAAAGTAAAAGAGTATTTTACTCTGATATTAGGTTTGAATGGACCTTTTTCACAGCAGATATTTTGGTTTATAAAAGCAGGCATATCATCGATGTTACTGATTATAACTATGGCTCTGTTCTGTTGAGTTTCCCCACAGGCTGTTCCAGGTAACCAAACAGATACCAAAGTCAAACTGATACAAAGAACTTGGGAAGAAACCAAACTTACTGGACTGTTCCATTGCAACATCATCCTGCAGCAACTGAGATGAGCACCTGGCATTTTGGACCGAGAGGCGGCAAATTTGTTGAAAAAAGCACTGTAGAGTAAAATAAATATTTTATTGAGTAGTTTCAGGATAACACCAAGGAATAAATCTGACATGATGAGAATAAAGCCATGATATCATAAGAGTCATAATATTACTCATAATATTATTAGAATGAAAGTCACAATATGGCAAGAGTCAAGACATATGATTTTGAGAAAAACATTGTGATATTACACGAATAATGTTTGTAATTTCATCTGTTTTGTTAATTAAACTTAAAAAAAAAAAAAAAAAAAGAAATCATACAGCAAATAAAATAAAACAGAGTAACCTATTATTAAATCAGATTTGCCGCTGGATTTTGATAGCTATTTTGACAACTCTATTAGCTTTAATGATTAGTAAATCCTAATTTTTCTATTTTATTACCTCCGACAAGTGTAACAGTGGAGGTCATGTTTTCATTGGGGTTTTATTTATTTATTTATTTATTTATTTTTGCCTTTATTTAACCAGGAAAACCTCATTGAGATTAAAAATCTCTTTTCCAAGAGTGTCCTGGCCAAGACGGGCAGCAGTACAGATTGTCTAGTACAGTACAGTTTGTCTGTCTGTCTGTTTGTCTGTTTGTTTGTCTGTTAGCAAGACAACTCAAAAAGTTATGGATGGATTTTCATGAAATTTTCATGAAATGTTGATACTGGCACAAGGAACAAATGATGAAATTTTGGTGGTGATCCGGGGGGGGCAGATTTTTTGTTTGTTCGTCTGCCTATTAGCAAGATAACTCAAAAAGTTATGGACAGATTTGGATGAAATTTTCAGGAAATGTTGATACTGGCACAAGGAAGTAATGATTAAATTTTGGTGGTGGTCGTGGGGGGACTGATCTGCCTTGGTGGAGGTCTGCGCTCTCCGAGTGCTTTTCTAGTTCTCAGTTGTTTGACTGCACAGAAGATAACATACTGAATAGAGTTTTAATCAAAATATAACATCATTTTACTGTATTTATCTTTAAAGTGTATGATTTCTTTGTGTTCAATTCTAAACAAAGAAAGCATTCAGTCATTTCATTCAACACCATCAGCTGTTGCAGAAGTTGTTTGTCCATGCACTATATTTAGATAAAATACAGATATTGGATGCAGTCATTGTCCACTATATAAATAACACTTCTGTGTTCTCTCATTTAAAAAGTGAAAATATCTGCTATGGATATTTATTACACAATTAATTCTGCAAGTCAAACAAAATTTGAGTATTATGTCCCACCAGAATAACCCAGCTATACTTTTTACTACTGGCTGCTAGATATTTATCCATATATCTGCTGAAATGGAATTTAACTTCTTCATCTAATTCCCTTCTTTGTTCCCATATCCTTTCCTGAATACCCTTCCCCACTGCATGCTAACTTTCCTGAATACCCCCCACTGCCTGCTACCTTTACCCAAACCCTCCTACTGTGTGTGTAAATTTTCTTGCAAGGTAACTAAAAGAAACTGATTGTTAAAACCGTGGGCTCATCAATCAATCAAAAGGCCCTTTGAGGAGACTGGAGGTGTCAATTGCAAATGCGATTCACCCTTTAAAAGGCTGATCTTGTGAGAAGTTCTTGGTCTTTTCTTCACAATCGCCACTCGTGTGCAGAACTGACCTTTCTTGACAAAGAAATAAAATCTTGTCAGCCAGCAGATGTCTCTATTTCATTATTTACCAGCAGCAGAGAAAAATTTCCATCACACTACTCCCTTGAAGAAACAGACTGATGACCTAAGTTGCTAATCATAGATAGAGTTAAGGTATATACACTGATTTAACAAAGCAAATAGGTAAGAGTTCCTCTTTAACCCTAAATGAGTAACCCAAGTATATTCTCATTTCTTAAACAACCATCAGTTTATTAGAGAGCAGAAAGATTAGTCTGTTCCAATGGAAAAAGGCCATGTGGTCTGATGAGTACGGAGTGACCCTATTCCAGAGTGATGGGTTGAAGAAGTGATTACCCATCATGCCCAGTGCCTGCAGTAGGGCTGCACGATATTGGGGAAAAAAACTGACATTGCAATTTCTTTTTTACCCTGCAATATATATTGCGATATGAAAAAATACTGAGGAATATATAATAGCAGAACAAATTAGCTGTGTTACCTCTTGTTGTGGCAACAGGTGCAAAGCACTATCGACACAAAACACATGTTTCAGTATCATCCTTGTAGTAGCTGAAATAATTCCAGATAACTGACGTTGCTTTTCTTTTCGGCACCAAGTCTTTGTTTACAGTGATTTTCTCTTTTTCGTTGCTCATTTTTCAATGTTGTTACCAGTGACTCACTCCAAACTGATTAAGAACAATTGTGATTGGTGGATCACTGTGTGCAGTGTGTGTCAGGTGCCTTTGAAATTAGATGAGAACACATTGAGTTTATTTGCCTCCTACATTGCCGGACCTGCGATGTGATTATTGCACACATGTAGATCGTGATGACGATGCTCAAACGATATATTACGCAGCTCTAGCCTGCAGTACAAGCCTGTGGGGGCAGTGTTATGATCTGGGGTTAATTCAGTTGGTCAGGTTTAGGTCCAGAAGTATTATGTGTCCAAAAAATGAGGTCCTGAATATAATGAATGACCAGGTCTGAACATCAATGGATTTTTTTTTTCCTTCACTGATAACACAGATATATTCCAAGATGACAACACTGGGATTCACCAGGATCAGATCGTGAAACAGTGGTTCAGGGAGACATCATTTTACACATGGATTGGCCACCACAGAGTCCAGACCTGATCCCCATTGAGAATCTTTGGGGTGTGATGGAGAAGACTTTACACAGGGCTGGACTCTCCCATTATCAATTCAAAATAATAATTAATAAAAATTAATACGCATTTGGATGCAAATTAATGTTGTGACATTTACATTGCAGTCCATATTGTGTGGCATAAAGGATGCCTCAGTCCTGTAATTACAACTATGTGTGGCTTGTTTGGCAGCGTATTATACACAGTAAAACAATGTATTATTAGCTGAAAATGATCTAACTTTTAGATTCATTAAACACATTTTGCTGCAGTGAAGGAGTTGCTGACTTTTTCTACTTAACATTCTAGTACCACTGCATTTGGACTCACTTTTCTAACAGTTATGAATGCATATTTTCACTCAGGCTTTTGAGGATGCATATAGAGAGACTAAACTTATGTATTTTTACTATTTCAAAACAAATTTCCAGAGACTTTGAATAGAAATATGTACATTTATTTGAACTGAAAAAAGCTTTGACAACAGAATAGGCTATGAATAACTACAAACAGAATTTATCATCTTATTGGAGTCATAGCCAACATCACTTGTACAAAAATATGACGCATATTAATATTTGCATTTCAGCATATTCAGAGTTGAGATGAAGCCTTCGTGCTCACTGCAAATCAATCCCATGTAAATTTACTTCATTGAAGCTACACCACGCTTCTCCTGGCCAAAATTTTCAAATCCAAAATGCCAGTCCATTATATACATCAAAAAAATCATTAGAAATACAAACAATCAATAAAAAAAAAAAAAATATGCAAAACCTTGGTTTAAACATACCTGGGTTCACATTATGAGTCTGTAACAAAGCAAACTGTTGATCCAATATCATTTTTTAGTGCAAACAGTAAAAAAAAATTGTAAAATATGAACTGACTTTTTTTTGTTGCAAGTACAGTTGTTTTTCCACATGACACAATGTCTTTGGTCATTTAGACTCAAAAAGCAATAAATGAATAGGCTTCACTATCTTGGCCAGCTTTAATTAATAGTCATTCTGGTATGACACCTCATGGTGAGCTGGCACTGTAGCTGTGGATTTTTGTTGACCTTGGTAAAAAAGCAAAACCAACCATGTGCCCTGTCTTGGCTCTTATTAATACTACTGACATAGAAGGGGTTGGTGTTTTGTTTATAGGTCCAAGGTGTTCTAACAAATGCAATAAATAAAGATGAGAAAAATGTACAACAAAATCCTCCTAGAAATAAATCTGAATCCAGCTGGAAAGCAAAACCAGTTTAAAAGACTCTCTGTTCTTACAAAACTCGACCTTCCTGTTGTGCAAGAGAAGATTGTCCCAACAGAGAACTGTAAAAGAAAGTTAGAGAACTTCGTATCAAACGGCTTCATGTGATCTTAGACAACACCCCCGTTCCTATGTCACCATCTTCCTGAATGGTGATGGTTAACACTGGAGGGTGCTGTTGGGTGCCGTTTCCTCTCACATATCTGTATGTGCATGGTGTTGTAATTGCCCTTCTGAAATCCGGTGACGTTGCTGCAGTGAATGTTGACACTAGGCAGCTGAGCGTTGCCTGAGGAGGTTTCTGGGGTAGAGATCTGTCGCTGTGAATACCAAACAAAAAGGAGAAAATAAGTAAAAAAATATGTCAGTCAGTCAATAATTATTTGTTGGCTTACTTGGCTGGTTGTTTATTTATTCTGAATATAACATTAAAACCCCAAAACAAAAAGATTTCTATAAAAAGAAAGGAAAACATTCGAAAAGGAGCGGGATGAAGTTTAATTTATAATCTCCCGCCCCCTTACCCCATCCTTCTACCTACTCTAAATTCCCATGTCAGATCCCATAAGTAACTCAAAAATCCTACACATAACAGACTAAATTCTGACTAAGCACAAAACACAAAAATGCTATACATATTAAATCCACTACAGTACTCATCTCTGCACACGTGTTGTATATACTGTCTTGGTTAGTTCTACTGAGTTTTTAGCCCAATAGTTTTTCTTGTACTTGTCTGGTTTGCAATTGCACAATTAGCTTATTTATCTATTTATCTATCTATCTATTTATTTATCTATTTATTGATTGATTTATTCATTTATTCTTCTTGCTCTCTCTTTTTTTCTTCCTCTTTCTCTTTTTCTCTCCTCCTTCTCTGTCTATGTTTTATTTATATCTTATTTTTGCTCTAGGAAAGTTAGTGTATTTTTAGAATAAAAGCCCTGTTTTATGTATTTGGCTGAAGCCATTAATTCTGAGCAGACTTTCCTATATCTGTCATGTTTAACGGTTTTCTTCCAGTATAGTATGACTTTGTAATCTAATGTTTGTTATGTTAGTCGTTTGTCCAGGACAACAGATGAAAATTAGCTTCTCTGCTAAATCTGGTGCATGAATCTTGTTCTTTGTAACTAATGCCAATACATACTGTCCTGTAACTAAATCAATAAATACAAAATCAAGAATAGAATTCACAATAGCATTTCACATCAAAATAGACTCTGTCCCTTTCATAGCAGTAATTCACATATCAAAAGCAAAAATAAACTCTGTCCCTTTCATAGCAGTACACATATCAAACAAAAGTATACTTTGTTCATTTCATAACAATATAGACATAATTCAAAACAATAAACTGTGGTTTGCACTTAGTTCCACTTGATGATATTGAGATAATTTCACTAACAAACACACATACACATATCTTTTTTTTTTAAATTATGAAAAAAAAATATGTCTAATGTATCACACTGTAAGAACAAATACAGCACAAATACAGTCTTACAAACAAGGGCAAAAACTGTGCCTCTTGAAATACTATGTCACTCGTTTGCTTCATGTCGACCTTCTAGACAGCGCATTGGTGGTCCTTCTCTGAATTATTGCTCAGTTAATGGGTTTTGAGAGCAAATAAAAGGCTTTGACATCTGCCATGTGGGCTTGATTGACAGGTGGGATTGACAGGTTGTTGCTCACTTATAGATGGGATTTCTAAAAAAAAAAAAAATTAACAGCAACAGACAAATATTTTCGCTCTTTTCTGGTTCTGAACAGACAGGATGGTGTCACTTACATGATTTTTAGGTATGGAGTCTTTCACTTCAAGTAAAACTAAATTTGTCCTTCGTGTAATAAATAAACTGTGTAGGAAGAGTAAGTTGTATTATGTATTTTCACATAATATTCAGTGGTTATAGTCACATGAGCCTAGAAATACCAAGTAAGTTTTAAAAGGCAATTTAAACTGCAGAAAAAATATGTAAAATGTTGTGTAAATGTTACTTATGTATTGTCCATTAATAAAAGTTTGAAAAAGTATGTAGCAAGCCACACTGATCGTAATGGGGGCAGTTTGTGCAGTCATGTGACTCATGTAGTTTACAGTGTCACTGAGTCATGTGACGGTGCACTACCTTGCAAGTTGTAAATATTTGTTAAAAGCAAGTTGCTGTTATGTGTTATGTAGTTCTATGACTCATGTTCTGCCTATAGGAGAGAGTATCTGAGTTAACTGGGTGGAAGGAATATTTCAGTTTGACACCATGACTGAACGGTCTGTGCTGTCTATGCTGTTTAATGAACACATTATTCAATGCATGAAAATACCTCTACCCTTTCAATATTGTGTGGTACATTGGAATCCAACATGTACGACCAATTTTTACACTCCTGTAACTTAGTTATATCAAAATGTTACAGTATTTAAAAATGACCTTGAAAAGCCATTAGCATTAGCATTGTTTTTAGTTTATAGCAGTTACAGTCCAAGTAAAACTTACAAAGAAGGAGAAAGTAAAATTCAATGACAATATTAACTAGAAGCACTTGGAGAACGCAGACCTCCGCCAAGGCAGATCAGTGACCCCCCCACCCCCCCCAATGTTTGTCTTTCTGTCTGTCTGTTTGTCTGTCTGATGATTAAATTTTGGTGGTGATTGGGGGTGGGGGGGCACTGATCGGCCTTGGCGGAGGTCTGCGCAGTCTTTTCTAGAAAAGTACTCGTAGAGCGCAGACCTCCACCAAGGAAGATCATTGGGCCCCTGTGGCCCCCCCACCCTCGATCACCACCAAAATTTAATCATTTATTCCTTGTGCCAGTATCAACATTTCCTGAAATTTTCATCCAAATCCGTTTGGAACTTTTTAAGTTATCTTGCACACAGACAGACAGACAAACAGACAAACCAACGCCGACAAAAACATATAATAAACATATAAACTAGAAGCACTCGGAGAGCGCAGACCTCCGCCAAGGCTGATCAGTGCCCCCCCCCATGGGCCCCCCCACCCCCGATCACCACCAAAATTTAATCATTTCTTCCTTATCCCATTTCCAACAAACCCTGAAAATTTCATCCAAATCTGTACATAACTTTTTGAGTTATGTTGCACACTAACGGACAGACAAACAAACAGACAAACAAACAAACCCTGGCAAAAACATAACCTCCTTGGCGGAGGTAACAATAAACATATAAAAAATACCCCCAATTTTTTTCAGTGTATTCACCTATTTTCACAGTTGGATACTTCAGAGGTTTTACAACAAATGAATAAACTATGTCTCTCCTTCATATAGGACACTGTTCATCTATACCATTCATATTCATCTACAGTTGTGGTTAATGAGTTAAATTGTTCACTGGGGGGGCGCGGTGGTGTAGTGGTTAGCACTTGTGGGTTTGACTCTCATTCAGAGCCTTTCTGTGTTGAGTTTTCTTGTTTTCTCTCCTTGCTACCATTAAAAACAGGTACATGTAGGTTAATTTTCCTGTCACTGCCCCTGACTACGGTCCTGATGAAGATCTGGAGTTGGTCTCCGAGTACCTTCAGTGACTTACGCAATATTTAATAGTGTGCAATAATGTTGGACTCCTACAGATGTTTGATTGGTTGAAATCTGGTTGTTTGTTAGTCCACTTTTGATGGGTGCGAACCACATTACACCGGGAATGAACAAGACATGGAGATGCTCTGACCCAGTAATTTAACCATCACAATTTCTCCGTCGTAAAATATGCTTAGATCCATACTTTTGCCCTTATTTTTGTTTCTAACACACTGACTTTGAGGGCTAGATGTTCACTTGTTGTCTAAAATATCCCACCCACTGACAGGTCCCACTGGAATGACATAATCAGTATTAACCCATAAGGACCCAATGCTACTTTTGTGGCAGTTCCCAAATGATTTTTTTTTTCTCTATTTGTAACTTTTCTTAAGTGACATCACCATTTATTCTTTATTCTAATATAATGCTCAGTATTTTGCATTCTTAATTGAATATCTGGTATTTTCCTATATGTCCATAAAAGCTGAAATTAAAGTTGAATGTTCTCCATCCATCCAGCTTCTGAATCTACTTTATCCTCACTAGGGTCATGGAGGGGGGTATTGGACACCCTGGACATGTCGCCGGTTCATCTCAGTGCCGACATAGAGACGAAACAACCAATCACTCTCACATTCACACCTATGGGCAATTTAGATTAACCAATTAACCTATCAGTGCGTGCATTTTTGGATGGTGGGAAGAAGCCGGAGTACCTTGAGTAGGGATGGGAATCGCTAAGAATTTAACGATTCCGAGTCCATTATTGATTATGCTTATAGATCCAATTCCTTATCGATTCTCTTATCGATTCTCATTGGGTGAGGGAATAAAAGAGTACAAATGTGTGTGTTCGCATTAACTGTCTTCTATATTTCCATCTGCACAGAAAATATAACATATACATTGGGGCGGCCGTGGCTCAGTTGGTAGAGCGGGTCGTCCAATAACCGAAGGGTTGGCGGTTCGAATCCCACTCTGTCCTAGTCAGTCTGTTGTGTCCTTGGGCAAGACACTTCACCCTCCTTGCCTCCAGTGCCACCCTCCTTGCTTCCAGTGCCACCCACACTGGTGTATGAATGTTCGGTGGTGGTCGGAGGGGCCGTAGGCGCAAAATGGCAGCCACGCTTCTGTCAGTCTGCCCCAGGGCAGCTGTGGCTACAGATGTAGTTTACCATGTGAGCGCGAATGAATAATGGGTCAATAATGTGAAGCGCTTTGGGTGTCTAGAAAGGCGCTATATAAATCCAATCCATTATTATTATTATTATATACAGTATGTCCAAATAATAATAACAGATGATGCCTCTATTGCCGCATTTCCATTACATGGAACCGTTCGGCTCGGCTCCCGTTGTTGTGCTCTTCATTTCCTTTCCCCTACCTTCGGAAACTTGCTTTTGCGGGGGTACAACATTTGTTGCCTGCACCAGAACTGGGCCCGGATGACGGCCTGGTGTTCATTCTTCCACTAGAGTCACAAGCACTGCTAAGTAGTGTATCAAATGAATCACATGCTGTGGACAAATGTTTGAACATATTGGAGGGATTCCACCCTTTAGAAGACATGGAAGCTTTGACAGTGTTACAAGTGGATCTGGTGTTATCTTTTTAGACAGTTTCTGCCTAAACATCATGTTGGCTATGACCTGACCAAAACAATGCAGCGTACGCGTGATGTCATTGCGCATGTGCAACGAAGGCGAAATTGATAAGCAGAATTGGTAAGCAGGCAGGCAAACGATTCCAAGGAATCGAGCTACTGGGATCCAGTTCTCAAAAAGAACCAGTTCTCGATCCCCATCTCTAACCCTAAGAGAACCCATGCAAACTCCACACAGCAAGGCCCCTGGTTGGAGTTAAACCCAGGACCTTCTTGCTGTGAGGCAGCAGTGCTAACCACTGCACCACTGTGTCGCAAGTTGAATGTTATTATATGAAAAACTGAGAAAATGGAGGAAAAATATATCATTAACTGAATGTAAAAACAAGTCTCTCCATCCACTGTTATTGATCCAACTCCATGGGTTTTACTGGTGAATCAGTGGTGTAGAAGATGTTGTGTTTCCATGTTCACTACAGAACCACTGAACGTCAAATGGGTCATATCTGATGACCATGAAAAGATGACAAACTGCATTTTGCACCAATTATTTACATGTATTGATAGGATAAGTGGGCCGACAGTTATTTAGCTTTTTATATCAGTAAATGATTTTGGTCGGCAGTGGATGTTTGGGCCTTTATGGTTTCATTATGACAGATCAGTGTACGTGCATGTTATGTATCCAGATCTGTTGTTTTTTTCACCTACCAACACCAGATATATACCCAGCGGCACTGCCACCAATTGTGGGCCCCATGAAAGGTAAATGTTGTGGACCCTTTCATAAAATTCAGTATCTTGGGGGGGCATGAATTTGTCATGTTTGTCATGTTTACCCCCCCCTTATCAGCACCCCAGTATATACCTGAGGAAGAACTGTAAAACCACACTGTACAGAAAGAAAAAATAACTTACATGGTACTGGTTCATCCTAAAACCAATCTGAGAGGCTATGTTTCTCCCTTTGGGTGACCCCCTGGGCGAAGGAGAAGGTGATGGCAGTTGAATGGGATGAACAGAGGAAGGTTTGATTTTATAGTCTGGAGATGAGTGTGTCTTATCTACATCACACATGTCAGCAGGTCGAGGAGTTGGCCATTCTGAAAAACACACCAAAATATATGTCTGGGTGCTGGACAGGAAAATCAAAAGCAAACAAAATAAATAAATAAATAAATGAATAAATAAATAAATACAAATTCTCAACAACAGTATAGTTCATGTATTTTGGTTTATTTCACCTGTAATGTTTCAAGCTGAAATAAAACTAATATAGAAACTATACTGCTGTTGTGTTTTTTTCTTTTCCGAATCTAATCTTACCTAAAAACCTTACATCATTATACAGTAGATGACTTGTTTGTCTGAATCATGATATAAAACAAAACTTCGTGCCCTACTTTAGTAGTTTCATACAGCTTGAACAGGCGCTTCCTTTTACCTTTTGATCTTGCTTTGTTCTGGTTTGCTGCAAAATGGCCAGCAACCTCCTGCAACAAAAGGAAGAAGAATCTCACTCACAAAGTTGTTCTATATCTGGTGCCTATGTGTTTTATCTCTAAATTAAACATGAAGGTATTTGTTTAAATGAAATAAACCTATGATAGACTGCACCTCAAGCAGGTTTTTGACCAAAATAGAAATCTTGGAGTTTTGAGTGTGTCTCAAGGGTTTTAACTAGTTACATTAATTTCTTTGTACTACTATGTCTGCATATTTGTTTAATCAGGATAGCAACTTTATATTCTGATTGAATGTCTCTATTTGTGAGTGTAAAATCAATGCAAGAACTGTACACTTTCCATATGGTACATTGTTTTCATGTCCTGTTTTTGAGCATTGTTACAGTATACTTTCCCTTGGATTGTATATAGGGCCATATACAATCATATTGAGTAATACATTGTTGCCTAGAAAGTCAGAATAAAATATTTTTACCCCTTCTCATGAAAAGATTGTGACAACGTGATTTATTCTTGATACATAAAATGCAACTGGGACTCAGTATGTGATCACTGTACCTGGTCAAAGGTGATACTGATGTATATAAATAGGAATATAAAGAGGAATGTGTCTGAAAGCAAAATTGTTCCAACTTTATGGAGAATAGTATAGTGCTAGCTCCATTTCTCGGCGAACAGTCACTAGTGTTGGATAATGTTGCTATTGTAGAGGAGTGGAAAAAAGTGACAATGTAGAACTCAGACGTGCATGTAAGGACACACAAAAAACAACCCAGTTCTTACACAGTTCTATACAGACGTCACTGTGCAGGATGTTATCCTGGAAATCATCAACTGAGCTTCGAAACATATTTTACAGAGTTTACCTTAAAATTACTAAAAATGTTCTGTAAGCATGTTTTTTTGTTGGAAGCACCAAGAATAAGTCCGGATTCTTTTCTGTCTCATTTTTATAAATTTAATTTTGACTTGATCTGACCACAAACAACGTACAACTCAGCTCTGAGGATCCACACACCAAACAGGAAATGGATCCAGACATTCCAATGCACATCACTTTTATAATCCTTGTAAACTGATCTTCAATCTATGGGCTGACCCCTTGTGCTAGGGGGGTTGGGTCACTAACAACGGGCTAGAATTATCTAACTCTTAAATCCAGCAGATGTGATACCTCAACTTCCATCTTATCTCATGTGGTTTACAATCCTATGAGGGCATGTATATTTAAAAGTGTACCTAAGGTAATGCCTAAGTCCCATGATCATAAATCTTTCAGTTTGGTATGTTGGCCAAGATGTGACCCATACTATCCTAAGAACTTTACCACCAACCAGTGAAACAAAGGAATCTAGTGAAACAAAGGAATCCTAATTACCACTGACTAATATGTGATTAAACTTAAGACTTCAAATATCTAAATTAAAATAATATTTTAGTTCGTTCAATAAAGTTGTGACCTACTGCTCATTTTAGGTGTGTACTATGTATGTGTAAGAGTCAATGTTGTAAACTGAAAATATGCTCTACAGTAGTTTGCTGACTTCCAGTTTAAGATGCAATAAATTTAACATGTGCCTTTACGGACAAAACTGAAGCTGCTTCTTCTTCTTCTTCTTTTTTTTTTTTTTTTTTGCAAAGACCCACATGTAAAATATAATGAGTAGCAATTAGTAGTACAGTGTTAAACCATAGTTACTAAACTTTTCTACTTGATTGATTAAGTTCAGTCTTATGATGAAATAGCAGCATGTAAGCGCCCCTGCGAGCAGTTATGGAAAATGAATGAACAAATCATTAAGTTGGCTTGTGAGTCACATTCATTATCACCACAAGACATAGAACCAGTATTTTACTACCCTTTACTTTGCTGTCAGGGGGATGAAATAAAAAGATATGTGCCAAATAAGTCGCAACTACTTTTTGTCAAAAAAGATGAAATTATCCTGCATCCTGCATATGTTATCAAATTGTTGTACAGATACAATAACTGAGCAGCACTGGCAGGAGATTACTATTAGCAGTGTGTGCAAGTATTCATATATTGTTAACCTCATAGCATAATTTCCGAAGTTATACACGATATGGACAAAAGTATTGGGACACATTGAATCCAGGTGTTTCTTTTCTAAGGGGTCTGGGATACATAAAAATAATGACAAATGTCATAATACAGTTATATATTGTGATAAATATCATTGTATTGCATTGGTTAGTCTGGTTTAAATTGTTATCTTGGCTTCTTTGTACTACTGTCAAACCATTTGCACTACTCAATTCTGTAAATCTTTTTTACAAACATTCCTAATTTTACCTCTATCTTTTACTTTTCCTAATGTAAATAAGTGTGCCATCTACTCTCTTTTGTTGTGCCTTGTAATTTCTTGCACTAAGTTGGAGAACTCTACCTCAAATTCATTGTACTTGTGCAATAACAATAAAGAGATTCTGATTCTGATTCTAAACTGCCTCAGGGATGGATTTTACGTAATTTCTCTCAACATTGATTTTTCTTTTTGTCCATGACTATGATTTTAAATGTTCTACCTCTAAGTTTCTAAGATATATTTCGAGCTCTGACTGTAAATCTACTACAACTAACACTCTACTTTCTTCACATTTCACTTAGGAAGAAAAATCTCCCATTAAACTTTAAGGAAATATTGGTGTTTATAAACTATATGGACAAAAATATTGGAACACATCATGGTTACATCAACATTAATTATCAATATGATATTTATCACAATGTAAAACTATTTTATGACATTTGTCATTATTGTTTTGTGGCCCAGACCCCTGTTAGAAAAGAAACACCTGAATTCCCCATACCAAGTTTCAATATATTTGTCCATATACTGTAGTGTATGACTTAGGCAATTATGTTCTGAGGCTAACAAAATGATAAAAACATAATAAAAAGTAGAGAATCATTTCGGTACATTTGACACTGCTGTAACTAAATGAAACAACATATTCATATGCAGAAACTTATCGTTATTAAAACAGATTTTGTTAATAGTCTTCAGCAAAGTTGAAAACTTCTTCCAACTTGAAAAATGAATATAAATTTATTTTAATAACCTTATTAACCTTAACAAAAGTATCTTATTTCATTGTAGATATAGCACCCATACTGTGTGTACTTCTTAAATCTGCTGTGTTCAGCTTTCTTTCCTGTGAAAATCCCCTGAGGCAACAGAAGGAAGTGATATATCTAATATTTCCCCACAGTAGCAAAAAAACCACACATGCAGTCTAGAAACACCACAGTATTGACCAATATCTGGCAGAACACTCAGTAAATACATTGTTCATCTGAGGATATAATATTTAAGTGTTGTGACTACAATAAAAAAATAAAAAAAAAAAACTTTTTTTCTGCAGGTTGTAGTGACACATGAGGACTTTATTTTATCTCACCTGAACCGGCAGGCCTCCCGTTGGTACATCATTATGAATAGTCAAAGCTTCTGCTCTGTTCCCTGTAAATGAGATGGGAAATTAGTGTTTTTTTGTAGTGGTTTCTGTAATTCATCTAGGTCGAGTGTTGAAAAAGTAACATAAAACTCTTAGTGAAATTAAAAAAAAAAAAGTCTTTTAAGGACAAACCTGAAGGCTGAGAGATATAAACCCCCTGAACCCTTTCTGTCAGTCTTTCTTCTTGTGTTTGGTCCTGGAAAGAGGAAGAGAAAGTGTGAGTCAGTGATGTAAAGTAATGCAAAATGTGATAATTTGCTGCATCACGTCAAAAAAAAAGTTTTCTATCTCAGCATGACTTGAGGGTCTGTTAAGAAATTTGGTTCTTACCAGCTTCTTCAGCACTTGATGAACAGCGTCATGAATTGCATGTTTGTGCATCTTATTCAGTTCTTCTGTCAGTGTCGTACAGTCTGCAAATAACAATTTGAGTGTAATTTACCAGTTATGAAAAGACCTGGTGTTGTGTTCATGGAGCATTAATATTAACATTTAAAGAGTGCTTTTCTCACAGTAGGAGCTGGGCCGTTCGTTCGCTTTTGTCTGCCAGCATTTTTCCATGAGGTCCATGAGCCTCGTCAGCCCTGCGATCCCTGAAGCCAGAACCCTGATGTCGTCCATTGATGGCCGGTCTCCCTGTGGGATGCGTAAACGGACTATGCTGGACATGGCATCTGCAGCGGAGAAAGCATTTATTCTAATAAGGCATCAGATCAAAAACACTGACAAAGGATGAAAATTGTAAATGATGATACATGACTTGACTGAAGTCAGATTTAAGTCACAATATTTTTATTTTTATTGGCTTGATTTAAGTTTATTTGGGTGGTGAGGGTGTGTAAAAAATGTATGTAAAGGTTATTTCTGCCCTTGACCACGATACTGATAAAAATCTGGAGTTGGTTCCTGAGTGCCTCCAGTGGCAGCTCACTGATGGGATAATGTGTTAACCCTTTATATGGCAATCATAGAGATACTCTGAAATTAAAAAATGTCAACCTTTAAGTGTTATTGGAAGACATAGCAGACTTTCTTACTTTTGTGAAATTTTTCAAAAACTTTTTTATTGTTATGTAGAAAATCAAGGTGAATGAAATTACCATATTTGGTTCCTTACCCGTAAGTGGCAAAAAAAAAAACAAAACAAAAAAAATCAAAGAAGTGAATATAAAAAGTACAAGAAAAACACATGTAATGTCAAAGAAACATGTATTTTAGAACATTTGAACAACATAAGTGCTGATCCAGACCCCTGTCCACATCCACATGATCCCTTTGAACATCATTCCTTACATTAGTACCATTACTTCATGGTACCTAACAAAGCAGGTACACTCACTGTTCATGCAGAGGTGGACCTTACAGACCCTGTAGACCACATTGGACCTGAGATTGTTGACTCAATGTAACTGTTGCTGTCACTGTCTTAAAATGTATGTGGAAATTACCAAAAATAGTCACTTGCCCGATAGAGGGTTAATGGTTTATGCTGTGTGTGTGCGTGCATGCGTGCATTCGTGTTAGGATGGGTATATTAAAGTGAGATAACCTGTCCAAACCTGATGTATATTTGACTAAGGCTGATGAAAGACACAATTGGACTCAAGGCCTGTACATATTCTGGAAGAACAGAGAAATGTGTTCACTCTCCAAGGGCTGCAATAAAAGAATAATTCATTCCTGGTTTGGGAGTTCTCTGAGCTTGAGCTTGACACATCATATGGGCAGAACTTTTTTCTCACGTGGCGTTCAACAACTATTCAAGGTTATTATCGTTAATGAAAATTAGCGAAATGACGAAAACTAGAATTGTAAAAACATTTTCATTAACTGAAATAAATAAAAACTATAATTAAAAGAAAAAATAATAACTAACTGAAACTGTATTGTGTGCTTACAAAACTAACTAAAACGGACAAAAATTCTGGATAAAATTCCCTTTGTTTTCGTCTTTGTCAATGTCACATTAATATAAAATCGATTTATTTCCCTGAGGTAATTTTGCTAGCAGCACCATATGATATTTAATGGTCCGTCACTCTGGTCCCCAGTCTACCTGGAAACATAGAGACTAAAGTTGGGAGAAAACAGCAGATTCCTGTCTGGGATTTATCTGAATACGACGGAGAAGAAGAGAAAAAATACAACAAAACTAAAATTAATACTAAAACTAAGCATTTAGAAAATAACAAAAACTAATAAAAACTAGCAAACCTGCTCTAAAAACGAATTAAAACCAACTGAATTAGAGAAAAAAAAGTCAAAACTAAATAAAAAATAACTATAATGAAAAATCCAAAACTATCATAACCTTGCAACTATTGTGTGATTGGTCTGGAGATTTGAAGTGGGTGTGGTTAATACATAAAAGTGGAGAACTTCTCAGGAGTTCTGCACTTGAATTTCATGTGAAACATGAAATGTCCTGGTCAGAGCTAACTTTATTCTTGTTCTTGCCATCTTGTGGAAATGAACAAATTTCTCTGTTCTTGTGGAGTATGTACAGGATTTGTGGCAGGAGATTTAAGAACTTGACAGTAATAACATATTGAGGGAATATACTGATCTTTGAAATATGATACGATGCCTTGTGCATCATGTTTTTTGTAAAGCATCCTCCAATACAAATAAGAGACAAAGAAGTAAAGTAGTAAACGCCACTCACTATTAATGTTAATTTTTGAGGCTTCAACTGATGACTCATCATTATGTTTACACTGGGCAGCCATGGCTCAGAAGTAGAGCAGGTTGTCCAATAACCAAAGGGCTGGCGGTTCGAAGCCCGCTCTGTCCTAGTCATGTGCCGTTGTGTCCTTGGGCAAGACACTTCACCCACCATGCCTCCAGTGTCACTCACACTGGTGTATGGATGCGTGTGAATGTTTAGTGGTGGTCGGAGAGGCCATTTGGTGAGAATTGGCAGCCACACGTCTGTCGGACTATAAACGTAGTTTACCACCACCAGTGTGAATGAATAATGGATCAGTAATGTAAAGGGCTTTGGGTGCATAGAGAAGCGCTACAGAAATCTAATCTGCTAATTTGCTTTGACTTTTGCCACAAAAATTTAGGACTTTCTTGAGAGTTTTGAACAGTTAAGACTCAGGACTTGCTTGTCACTTCTACATGTATGACTTCTCTCTGTAATTCTCCATACTGTTCTTAAAACGAACTTCTATCTTTATATTAACAGAGGTTAATATATATACATGTAATGTGAAAACTGTTATTGGAAAAATATATTTTAAATAAAGATATTTCATCCTTTGCATCTTTTAATCATACCAACATTTTTCATTTCATTTTTCAATCCTTTATGTTAATGTTATAACAATAGCTTGGATATTAGTATCAATGGTAAGAATAGTAACAATAATATGTAATACAAAAACTAATTTGTCAAATATAAATAAAACTCATGGGTCAAATATCACTGAAAATATCACTTTAATTTCTCAATGTTAGCATTTGACTGATAATTTATTAAAATATAAGCTATTAGCTACTATAAGCTACTACCTTATAGATACAAATCAATACTCTTTTTGAGGACTGAGTTATTTGATGTCATAATATTTTAACATTTGCTGTTTTAGGCCAAAGAGTGAACATTTGTTTTAGAATGAAACATTGAAAAAACCACATTCACGTGAATGTGAGCATATGTGCAACATAAGTACACAGACAACATACTGAAATTAGGAACCAAGAAAACAAATGTTAAGTGTGGTAACAGGTATGAAGTCATGTGTCACTGGGCATGAAATAGTAACAGGAACAATATCAAGAACAATATCATAGCTCAGAATACAAATAAAAAACAAACAGAAGGCAGAGGATAGACAGAGTAAAGTGTTACAGGAAATGACATGAACAGACTAGAGATTGGCTTACTTGCATACGGTTGCTTTCCTGTGACAATGGACCACAAAAGTATGCCATAGCTGAAAGCAGAAACACAAAAAGGTCACAGACCATCACGTTTAGGTGTTTTAATCTGCATGACTTGTTGTGACTTGTTGCAAGTTGTTTACGGGGTCATGGACTGATGAGGAAGTCACATGACTACCTGGAAATTTGATGACATGGTTTTACCGTACACTCATCTATAAACTTCACAGGAATTAGCCTCTGTCATGTTATAAACTGAAAAAACATCCTGACTAAAAAGAAACCAAACACTTTCAAAGTAAACCAAATTGTATTGTTTAAAAGAAACTCTGCAAATGAAATCAATGATTTACAATTATAGGTAATTTAATACATTTTGAAACATCTGAAAGACCTATAGACACCCTGCTAAAACATTTTAAGATCAAAACAGCAGCCGGTGACCAGAAGCATCTACTGATTTGAATGTTTAATGACGTTTAAACCACTAACCCTATCTATACATGTAAATATTTCAAGTAAAATCCAGTTTCTTAGTATTTCACTGATGTCAGATTGCCTATGACCCATTTGGATATTCAGAGGCTCCATAGTGAACATGGAAACACCCTCATCTTTTGTAACATTGATTCACCAGTAAAACCCATGGAGTTTAACAAAGGCAGTGGTTGCAGATGCTTGTTTTTCTGTTCAATTTTTGATATATTTCGCTGAGAAAGTAACTTTTTGTTCAGTTTTCTTTGTTTTGATATGACTTTTTAATCTACTCTGAGCTTTTACAAACATCTGCTTGATCATTAAACCAAATATGTAATACTTGAAAAATGTAAAATGCAGAAGATAATATACTAAATAGTGACAGATCACTGACTAAATGTTAAATGCAAAGATAAATTCATTTGCTAGGTCTTAAAGGGTTAAGTTTCCTTTACATTAGTGCAAGTAAATGCTTCAAACCTAATTGTGTAGCACCTTTCCTTAGAATCACAGGAGGCCCAAGTACTTCACAGATGAGTGATAACCAAAAAGTACTTACACAATTTAAGTTTGAAGTCGAATCTGTGTTGGAGTTATCCCTGTTATTATTGGTAAAAAATTACATCACTGCATGGTGTATGGTAACACCGCCCAGGCAGAAAGAAAAGCTCTTCAGTGGGTCATAAGAATGCAGAGTGGATTATAAGGGCAAAACTTCTACACACAATGCGGTAAGAAAAAGGAGCATCATCAGAGACACACACCACCCAGAACATACCCTCGTCAGCAGCGTTGGGATTAACGCTTTACAGAAGTAATGCATTACAGAAGGGATGCCAACCCCGGTCCTCGAGGGCTGATATCCTACCTGTTTTAAATATTTCCCTCTTCCAGTGCACCTGGAAGCCATTACATTGTAATCAGACTTCTGCAGAGCTTGATGATGAGTTGATCATTAATTGAACCAGGAGTGCTAGAAGAGGGAAATGTCTAAAACATGCAGGATACTGGCCCTCAAGGATCAGGTTTGGACACCCCTGCATTACAGTAACAGGCTACTTTTTGCTGTAACGCAGTAGTGTGGTTCTCCCCAAGGTTTCTCTTTTCCTACTGGGTTTTGGAGTTTTTCTTTACCGAAAAGGAGGGGTCTAAGGATGGGGGGATGCCCAGGACATTAATCCATTTCCTTCATCTACTGTTATTTGACTTGTATTTGTTTTAATATCCATCTAATTCTGTACAGCCCTGTGAGGCAACCTTGTTGTGATATACTGTAGGGCTCTACAAATATAATTAAGATTGAATTGAATTAAGGGATTACTAATGAATTTTCAGTAATATTTACTTGGTACATGTTCAGTAGCTAGCATGTTCTGCAGCTAGGTTTTAACCAAAACCAAGAAGAGAGAGCACATTACTCCAGTGTTGGTTTCCCTGCACTGGCTACCGGTAACCTTCAGAATTGATTTTAAGATACTACTCCTCACGTATAAAGCTCTAAATGGAAGCGGACCAAGTTACATTGCAAACTCACTGATCAATTATGTACAACTAGAAGCACTGAGGGTCATCAAACGCAGGTTACTAGCGACTCCCAGAATATTACAAAGAAAATGGGGGACGCAGCCTTTACTAACTATGCACCAAAGTTATGGAATACAATTCCAAAAGACATTAGAGAAGCCAGTTCACTGAATATATTTAAAACCAAATTAAAAACATTTTATTCTCATTAGGCCTTTGAAAGGAGATAAAATGGGGTCACAATTCAGGAACCAGGAATGTGCGGTTTTTATTTTTATTTTATTTATTGTATTTCGTGTTTTATTTTTTATTTATTGTATTTCAAATTTCATCTTATTTCTTGCACTTCAAAAATTCTATGCATAATCAAAGATTTTAATGTGCGCTGCTTTTATTTTTATTTTTATTTTATTTTATTGTATTTCTCCTCAAATTTCATCTTATTTCTTGCAACTTCAAAAATTCTATGCATAATCAAATATTTTAATGTGCGCTGTTTTATATTTTTATTTATTGTATTTCTAATCAAATCTTAATGTATTTTAATATTGTATTTTTTCAATCAATGTGAAGCACTTTGGGCTACAATTTCTGTATGAAAGGTGCTATACAAATAAAGTTTATTATTATTATTATTATTCAGTAGCACTTGTGTTACAACACACATTTCAAATTAATTGCTCAAATGAAAAAAAAAAGGAAAAAAAAAAAAAAAACAGCAAGACTGTGAGCCCTTGAAGAATCAAAAATGTGGCAGGAAAGTTCTATTTCCTGTTGGTGTTCAGCCAATGGGTGAAGATGGCAGAAGACAGTACATTGGCCACATGAATGTATGCTCTTTAATAACCCTAACCCTGCTTTACAGAAGCTAGTTAGTGTGATCCTATGATCAGCAATGACAAGGTAAGCTAACGTTTCTAAGACTAGTTAAAATTCTTTATCAATTGTGGCTTTATCTACTGGTGTCCTCAGCACCGTGGCCCCTGTTTGGACATGTAAAATGTTGAAAGAAATGCAAGCTTTCCAGCTGGGAATTGAACATCATAGACATTTGCATTACTTACTGACCTATCCATCCACATGTATTTCAGGGCGTAAATTTCTGCGTAACAAGGCCGTTCTATCTCTTGCAAACATCTAACTCATTACAAATCTGAGACAGTAATATTGTAAGGTATTAAATTACTTAAATAACAGTAACAAGTAATCTGTAATGTATTACAGTTTGGAGGTAACATGCACAACACTGCTCCTCAGACACAAACACTGGTCATACAACCTCAAACACAGCAGAAGAGACAGTATCATCACATAGAGCACTTTTTTACAACAGCTTCAGCAGAAGGAAAATACCATTAGTTCTGTCCTACGTCTGTTTACGGACATTATCAAAGACAAGGGAATGTGCAATGTACATAAGTGCAATTTGTGGAGGGAATTTATTTTTACATATTTATTGCAAGTCACTGTGTTAAAATCTTCCTTTTATAGCCAAGATCATTGACAAAATGGTTTTTAATCAACTCAGCAATTTTTTAAATTCCAGTGGACTTTTGACAAATTTCAGTTTGGCTTCCGAGCTCATCACAGCACAGAAACAGCTCTTATTAGAGTGCTGAATGATATAAGGTTGAGTCAGGCAAGGTGTCAGTTCTCGTCTTATTGGACCTCAGTGCTGCCTTTGACACTGTGGATCACACTATACTGTTGAACAGGTTGGAAACATGGGGCAAGTCTCAATGGTCCTAGACTGGTTCAGGTCCTACTTAGAGGAGCGGAGTTGCTGTCTGACCATTGGAGGTTATGAATCTAATCAAGTGGCTCTGACACGTGGAGTCCCTCAGGGGTCAGTTTTTGGTCCCATTCTGTTCAGCCTATATATGCTGCCTTTGGGTCAAATCCTGCAGAATTTAATGTTGACTATCATAGTTATGCAGATGATACACAGATTTATCTAGCACTGTCCCAGATGACTGCAGTCCGATAGACTCATTGTGTCACTGCTTAGAGCAAGTAAATAACTGGATGACCAAAATATCCTTCAGTTAAATCAGGACAAAACTTAGATAATTGTTTTCAGCAATAAAGAGAAGAGGATTGCTGTAAATACCTTGAATCACTGTTTCTAAAAACCAAAGACCATGTCTGAAATCATGGTTTGCTGATGGACTCAGATCTGACCTTGAGCAGTCATATCAAATTAATCACCAAACAGCCTCTATCAGCTAAAGAACTTATCGAGAGTAAAGGGTTTTATGTTCCAAACAGATCAAGAGAAGCTAATTCTTGCTTTCATCTCCAGTAGACTCAACTACTGTAACAGTCTTCTGACTGGACTCCCTCAAAAGAGCACTGAACAGCTGCAGCTCATTCAGAATGCTGCAACTGGAGTTTTGACCAGAACTAAGAGATCAGTGCATTTTACTCCAGATCTAAAGTCTTTACACTGGCTCCCAGTCAGCTACAGAATAGATTTTAAAGTTCTACAACTGGTCTGGTCTACAAGTCACTGAATGGTTTAGGTCCAGAATACATGAATGACATGTTAATAGAATATAAACCCAGTAGGGCTCTGAGGTCAGCTAACTCAGGTCACATAGTCCAGTCCAGAGTTCAAACTAAACATGGTGAAGTAGCTTTTAGCTGTTATGCTGCACACAACTGAAACAAGCTACCAACTGAACTGAAATCAGCCCCAAATGTGAACATTTCTAAGTTTAGGCTAGAAACCTTCCTCTTTTCATGTGCTTATGAGTAAACTTTTTTCAATCTTGTCCTTTAAATGCACTTTTTTTATTTTAATGTCTTGATTTATTCTATTTTAACTTTAATGTTAATTTTATTATATGATTTTAATATAATTAATGTCTTTCTTTTATTCTGTGAATACACTTTAAAATTATATTTTATCTCTGATGATTTAATGTCTTTTCCTTTTTTGATTTTAATGTAATTTCAATGTCTGGGTTTTTTCTGTGATTTTTTATGCCTTTGTAAGCACTTTGAGTGACCCTGTGTATGAATGGTGCTATACAAATAAACTTGCCTTGCCTATTGTCTTGTAATTGTTTTTATGCTGCTTTCATATTTCTTATATCTTATATTTTTACTCTTATTGTATCGTTTAATCTTTTATACTTGTACTCTGAGAGAGCTCTGCATTATAATTCATATGCACCTGAATGTGTACAAATGGAAAATGAACCATCTCATCTCACCTGATCTGATCTTATCAACAGTGAAGTGTGGGTGCAGTGCTCTGTACCTGTAGATATCAGAGGCCCTTGTGGGGCTGTATGACACACCAAATGCTTCCGGTGGCATATAGCTGATTGTTCCTCCTTCTTCTTCGCTGTCCTTCTTGGAAACCCTGCTGAAGCTGTGGCTAACCCTGGAAAGGCCAAAATCTGTAAGCTGGACAGAGCGAGAGGGAAGCGATTTCAGGAAAACAAAAAGAGAGATCATGTGTGGCACAAAAAAAAGAAATGATGCATGGTAGTAATATTTATAAAGATTAAAATCATGGGACTATCCTGTCAGATTCTTTACAAAAACTGTTTCATAAATAAGTTTTAGGAACAGAGCTTCTTCTACTTCTGTAATTAGTTGGGGTTAAGGGAAGCAGGAGGGAAAGCAATGGAGAAGTTGAAACCACTATAGATGAAGCCGCCAGTGCATGAAAATAAGGATGAAGACTCACAGACAGAGCACTCACATTAACACCTACAACAAAGGCAATGATTGAAATGTCTGAAACTCACCTTGGCATTGAGATACGAGTCTAGCAGGACATTGCTGGGCTTCAGATCCAGGTGGAGCAGAGGGGGGGTGAGATTGTGGAGAAAATTCATGCCCAGAGCCACCTGATGAGCCAGTCTGAAGATCAGCGGCCACGGAGGGGCTCCATGTAAAGTTTCCTGATAGAACAACCGGCAATAAGTATATGTGAGAACTTTGGAGACGCTAATGAATGTCTGTACTTCAGTTTGAAAACTTCATTTGTATTTGTTTATGGTAGCAACAATGACTTAACTGTGGTTGAACATAGGGTGCTAATCCTGCTCAAACTGTGTGTTCCAAATTAATTTCTGGATATAATAAAATAGCCCAGAATAGAAAAGCCTTTGTTGTCATTGTATGTACAATGTCACCAATGTATCTCATGGTGGTGTATGAATGTGTATGAATGTTCGGTGGTGGTTGGAGGGGCCATTTTGCATAAATTGGCAGCCACGGTTCAATCAGCTGGCCCCAGGGCAGCTGTGGATACAAACATAGTTTGCCACCACCAGAGAGTGAATGTGAGAGCGAATGAATAATGGGTCAGTAATGTAAAGCACTGTGGGTGCCTTGAAAAGCGCTATAGAAATCTAATACATTACACTGTAAAAACAAACGTTTAGAATCTACTCGATAAAAGTGAGGTAACAATTTGCACTCATTTTGGTTGAGTATATTTTGAGTAAAATGTGATTAAATTTAACAGCTATAACTCATTAAAAGGAATTAGATAAAATCCACCTTTCATATCCCAATAGATTACACAACAAATTACTCATAAAAATTGAGTAATATTAACTCTCAGTTGTTAATAGGAATATGTTCATTTACTTAATTTAGGGCAGGGGGGATCAATCTAAATATTGATTGTATCGATACTAAGGTGTGTGTGTATTGATATCAGATCGATACCAAAATTCCCAGTATCGCCCACCGGTAATTTAATTGTTATTATTAACAACTATAATTCAATATAATTATTTAACCATTTCTTATTCAAGGAAGGTTAGTTTTACTTGAAAAGCTACCAGTCATGGGAGGACTTCAACATTTAATCCCAACCCTAAGAAGCAAGTGCAGAATGAGAAATGAGAACTTTCATCTTAATTTTTATTTTCACCCACCCCTTTATGCAACACCATTACAGGGAACAATGAAACAAAGGATCAACTTAGCTCATGGTGCAAGAATATGCAACTCAACAGAAATATTCATTCAACAAAAAAATAACTAATCAAAACTGCAAAACACACCATAACTGTGCTATATATGTAACAAAAAAAAAACACTTCTTATCAACTCAGACTACTGTTAAACACATAAAGACTGTCCCTACTAGTTTGTCCCAATGCATGCTGGAAAACTCCCCCCAGCGGGTCTTCCAACACATCACAATATTATGGGGTAGATTTTATTATATTATTTTAAGTAGCAATTGGTACTGTTAACAATTAGGTTGAATTTAATCAGTCCTAATAGATTTCACTGGCTAAATATTACTGTTGATTAAAATGTAACTGATTTTCATAGTTTGTATTTACCAACCCCCAAAACCCTTTTTTACAGTGTATTATTATTATTATTAGTAGTAGTAGTAGTAGTAGTAGTAGTAGTAGTAGTAGTAGTAGTAGTAGTAGTAATAGCAGTAGTAGTAGTAGTGGTAGTAGTAGTAGTAGTGGTAGTAGTAGTAATGAAATTAGGAGATATTTTTATTATATAGAAAATATATTATTATAGATATTATAATATAATATATGCTTGTTTTTTTGTTTAGTTTTTTGTTTCAGATGACTCTTTGACAGAAAGTTTAGAAACTGTAAAACAGTATACATGGTGTAACTGTCATAGTTTATATATAATGCCTAAAAAAAAGGTCTCATTAACTTTATTCCACTAACCACACAAATGGAAATAGCTGAGGACGTCTGGGACAAAGGCCCACAATATGTAAATACCTGTTCTCTTAATGCTTGATACTGACTGACCCTGTTTAAAATTTTGCATAGCTTATATTATTCAGAAGTGAAACTACATAAGATCTATCCAGACAGAAGTGTCACCTACTTGCAAAATATGTAATCAAACTGATGCAGACTTATTACACACATAGCTATGTTCTATGCTATTGGAGGGATACTGGGATGCAATATTTTCATTCTTTTCCAAAGTCTTTAGGGTTAAACTAAGACAAGATCCCCTACTGGTTGTACTGGGTGCTTCAGAAAGCTCTAGAAATATGTAGAATACACAGCGCCTCCTCCTGTCTAATGGCTTTCTCTGTGCAAGGAAGCTCATTCTCCTGTTGTGGAAGTCAAAAGAGACACCAACTTTTAAAGCCTAAGTAAAAACAGTGATGGATAGCCTTCACTTAGAGAGGATTAGATACACACTTAATGACAAATTGGGAGAATTTGAAAAAAAAAGGAAACCAGTGATGTCATATATGGAAGGACCGGACAGTTAAGATCCACTACATAAACAGTAGTTCACAGCATAGCAGTGCCTTGATTGATCTCAGTGGCTCTGGGGGTGGGGAGGGGGAGGGGGTTGTTTGGGTGACTGAGATGTCTAATGTGTGTGGGGGGGGTTTCTCTCACTCTATCAATATTGTTTTCTTTTCATTTCTGACTGTTTGTTATGAAGCACAATGTACCACTCAGGTGATTTCATGTTTGTATTACGATAAGGTTTTGCAACAAAAATATCTGAAACAATTTTTTTTTTTAAGAAAGGGACCAGATGCTTCTCAAGGACGGTCAGAAAAGATCATTAGCTCAGATGATGATGGTTCAAATTTTAGGTCAGACATCAGATTGTACTTTGCTTTGAGTACAAAACCACTGAATCAGAATGGACCCAGAAGTTTATCATTGTACAGGTGAGCAGGCCTGATTCCTGGTTTGAGTGCAGTTGGTCTAGATACTTTTACCTGCAGAGTACACATGGAACATTTTTAAATTCTTTGTCTATATGTGTGAGGTTTCTGTTAATATTATTTTAAGTGTTGAGTGCATGTTTTGTACATAAATCAACTATTGCCTTCCTGTAGAAGGGTCCCTTTGACAATTCTTTTATATTTTCTTCACTGAATGTTGTACATTATACAGATTCTAACACCTGCAGAAGCAATGTAAATATATATATAACACTTGAATTTAAGTATAAATTTATTTAAATATTTATAAAGCTCTTTATATATTATATATATCTTTATATTTTATTTTTTACAAGTTTCTGTTATTCTGTTTTTCCTGCACTTTATTTTATATTTGCTGCTGTCAACTGTATAATTTCCTCGTGGTGGGATCAATAAAGTCTCATCTTATCTTATGCAAATTTGTGATATTGGCCTGTGTAAGTAAAACTGATATATGTGTGGAAAATGTTCTAAATGGCAGTTGTAGGAATAAACTTTGCAGACACTTTGGGAGGAGGATTGGAAGAAGGTAATATCAGAGGTTTTAGAACGCAAATACAAAACTTTTACAAAAAGACATGTAAAAATACATGTAAAATGTCAGTGATGACCAAAAATAGTTTTCTCAGTGTTCATAAGGTATTTTGGAGTTTAACAATATGTGAAGAGAGAAAGAAAGAAAGAAAGAAAGAAAGAAAGAAAGAAAGAAAGAAAGAAAGAAAGAAAGAAAGAAAGAAAGAAAAAAATAGCCCTTAAGTGGCAATAATATGATGAAATACTGAGATTTGAGAGGATAAAACACATAAAAAGAATTAAGTATACAGAGAAGACAGCACAAAATCCACACTCTATACTCCTCAGGCTACTTCACACACAACAGAAAGTTTTAGGGAATACACAAAATTGTAAAAACATCTCTATGAAAGAATCCAATGAACATCCTGTTTGAATAATTTCCTCAGTGTGATTTAAAATGTCAGATATTTGTGCTGAAATTGTGTTCGTTCAGATACATGCATTGGTGTGTGCTGGATTTATGGATAAAATGGAAAGAAAGAAAGAAAGAAAGAAAGAAAGAAAGAAAGAAAGAAAGAAAGAAAGAAAGAAAGAAAGAAAGAAAGAAAGAAAGAAAGAACTGATAATTAAGTGATAAAAACTCAGAGGATAAAAAGTATAAAGTATACAGACTTACCTGCAGTGAAGCCAGGGACCCCCTCTCCATGAACTCCATGACCAGACCGAGCTGTACTGATGGTCCAGAGGAGGCCACATGACCCCGAAACACCCCGAGGACCTGAATTACATATGGGCTGCTTCCTTGGCGCATCAGATCAATCTCACGCAGCAAAGATGAGCTTTTCCTATTCGTGCATAGTTCATTTGATATTTTTGTCCTGTGAGTAACAAGCCTTTTCTTTCATTTGAATGAGAGTTAATCTGTCTGAATCTACTCACCCGTCATCAAAATGAAGCAGTTTAATAGCCACATCACAACACCACATATGATGCCTGGCTTTGTAGATCTGTCCAAACCCCCCCGAGCCTATCACGTGCCAGTCTTCTAGGCAGGAGTCTCCGATCAAAGCTGGAGCTGGAGAGCTGCGTAGTGCCATCATTCACTGCAAGAGGAAATAGTTGATGTTAACCACAACACCTGAGGAGTTTACTCACAAATACTGAAACCTGTTGTTCCTATTAAATAAAGAGGACCCTATCCAGATACTGATCATGATCATTTCCAGTTTTTTCAGTTTGTGCTAACAGTTAATCACAATAATGTGTCAGATGAGTTCTCTTCATTTAGTATGGTTAACTATAGAGATATAACAAAACTGCTCAGCAAGGCCGAAAATAATATATTTACTGTAAAATGGTTCAAAACTCACAAAGTGTATGAAGTAACTAAACTCAAAGCAAAACATACATAACATCATTCCAGACCAATAAATTGAACATATTTGCAAAACCAATGTCTGCTTATGAAGTGATTCACACCTGTAGGAAACATTTAATGTCATCATATGGCAGTGAAATAGTCCGTCAGTGTTTTAGCCTTAGAGTTAGACAAACTCTATTGATCCACAGAAGAAATGATTTGGTCACAATAGTTCAGTTGCGTACAAAAACACTCTTGAAAAAACACTAGCAAAAAAAAACAAAAAACAGGAAAGTAAGTGTGAAGAGATAAAAGCAATAAATAATATAAATAGAATACACTAATAAAACAGAAAAAATGCTAAATTTGCATATGTACAAATCTACAGAAAATGGAAGTAAATATAAATATACACTATATACCTACAGGTGTGAAAGTGACTAAGATGCATTAATGTTTTACTATTATATATGATGATTTTGATCCATGTTATTGTTATAAGGTGTGGGTTGCATTTTACTGTTGTAGTTCTTTGAAGCTGATATCATCTGAACTAGTTTATAAATGGGTACTATATACACTATGATAAATATTGGGTAGTTTAATGCATTGTGTATATTGTATGGGAGAGTGGGTAAGTGAATGCCTCATATATAAATGCAACTCTGGATTATCAAATTGTATGGTATGATCGTTTTAAATGATGTATATTTTATACTTGTACTGCAATGTTGTGGAAGAGCCCAACCGGGGACTGGAGTTGAGAATTAGCACGAGCTATAAACTCTACATGCGTCACATCAGCTGCAAACTTGTAACTATGTTTGACTGCATTGTCCCTGTCAAATAAATAAATAAATAAATAAAGATCATATTCTGTATGGTCATCATAGTTTTGTAGTGTTGTTGTCCTGTGAGAACCACAAAGTCAACCTCTTTTGAGCTCAGAAAAAAAAGCCCCTTTATAGCTGTCTGATCATACATTTTTCAACAAAACCAAACTTTATTTATCTTCAGATTTGTACTCAGCTTTTAGAGGAAGCTTACAAGATTTTTAAGTTGTACTAACTTAATATACTTCTTTGTTAAGTTAAAGGCAGAAATGTCTGTTCAAAATCAATGTTATTAAGTTAAGACTGTTTTCCTTGTTTTTCATTTAGACCAACTTAATAACATAACTTATCAACTGATTTAAATGTGTACATGTAACAAACTAAATTTTTTAAGCAGAGAAAGCTCTTGATTTTAAGCTTAACTTACTAACCCCATGAATCATTTTTTGGAGTGTAGGAGGAGAGTTTAGAATTCAACCCATACAGGAAACACTTCATCCTTGAGTTTATATGTTACTAAACTAGCACATGTAATAAAATGATTGAATGGGAAACTAATGAAAAACTACAATCTAAAATGTAAAATGAAGTGGAAAGTGATTCGAAATATAAAGTATAATAAAATGTGACTTACTTGTACGCCAAATCTGTAGTGCCTGCTTGAGTAAACGCACTTGCTTACATTTCAATGATGAAATTGAGTCGAAGGAGCTGAGTGAGTTTACTGCTTTCACTTATATCACTTAATCTGATTTAGTCTTGTCAATTGGACAACTCTAGACAAATTCTTGTCAAACTGACCAAAAACAATATTCCAAGTTGTTATATTTCACACAGATGAGCACCTACAGATTCACGACCAACCACTACAGGAAACCGCAGTCAGTGCCCCTCGAGCTTCTCATCATGCTACAGAAAGCTGCAGAGGGGTACACGAAAATGTAAAAACACCTCTATGAAGCAATACAATGAGAGTCCTGTATGAATAAATCATTCAATGTAATTTAAAATACCAGATTTTTTTGTTGAAATTCTGTTAGTTCAGTTATTTGCACTGGATTCATGAATTAAAAAGTGCTATACTGTAGTTCCCCTATAGTTTTATGGCTCAAAAATAGCAGAAACAAAAGAGACTGTCATCAAACAAACGGTCTGAGCAAACACAAAAGAAACCACAATAGCACAAATTTCCCAACAGAATAAAACCATAGACATTAAAAACACTAATAGCAATATTCAGGTGATTTTTTTTTTTTTTAAAAAAGAAGGGGGGGAACCACTCACCCGTAGGTCTATACTCTTCTTCCTCATCATTTAACCATAGGGACGAAGGAGAAAAAGAGTGTAAAAACCCTCGTGCTCCTTCAGTGACTCTACTCGCAGCAGATGAAAAGCAGAAGTGAAAGTGTGCAGCCCAGATCCATCCCATAAACCTGTTTTTTCTTTTTTTAACTTCTGCTTCTCGACAACAAAGCAGGCAACTCACAAAAGGACCACTTTGTATTTCACCCATTCACTCAGTGTCAACTTTAATGGTTGATTGCGCAGATGAATGTTTATTAAAATAGCTTTTAGTGATAAGAGTTTTTGGGTGAGGAAGTGATGAGATTTACTAGTAGGGGAGGGGAAGGTTTTGATATAGGTCAGGGCCTCTTTGCTCTTTGAGTCTATTTTTCCCTTTTAACTAAGACTTTATATCTCTTTATTTGGTTAAACACAGTTATGTACAAGAGAACAGTAATTTAAGTGACTTCAGTCAGATTAAGGATACCATCTACATTGTCTTTTCTCCAAATCACAGGCTTTTTCTTTATCATTAACCCAAAAAGATCCAGTGCTACTTTTATGTCAGTTCCCAAATAAATATTTCTCTCTATTTATTTTTTCTTAAGTGATTTATCACCATTTTTAAAATAATATTACCCACTGTATTTTGCATTTTTCAGTGTAAATCAGCAATTTTCTCTGCATTTAATTTACTGATTATGTAGATGTTCATTAAATCTCAGATTAAAGTTGAGGATTCTTAAATCAGAAACATAGAAATTTTTTTTAAAAAAGTGAATTTTTAGTAAAATATATCAATAACTGAACATAAACCAAGTGTCTCCATCCATTGTCATTTGTCCAACTCTATTGGTTTTACTGTTGAATCAATGTTGTAGAAGATGACGGGGTTTCCATGTTCATTACGGAGCCTCTGAACGTCCAAATGGGTTATATCTGATGATCATGACAAGATTACAAACTGCATTTTACAGCAATTACTTACATGTATTGATAGGATTATTAAAACAACAGTTATTAAACATTATAAATGAGTGGGTGCTTTTGGTCACCGGTAGGTCTTTATGGGTTAATTATGTTTCCATTGTGGAAAAAAAAACCTCTGCACACTTTGGCTTCATGGAGAAAGTCTCTTACAAACAATGAGGAAAAGCAACTGCACAAAATGTGACTTGTAGATAATATTTCTTTAAATATTTCTTTATGTGGGTGGTTTCAATGTGATTTACACACCTTTTCAATTATTCCTCTGCACCAAACTGTGAAGTTAATGCCCAGTTTGCGGTGTTAATGTTGCCAGTATAACATTAACCATCCAGTTCACTGTGTCTGCAGATACTGATTAACAAAGCATGCCTGAGGTACTGACGACGTTGCATTAGGTTTTTGTCATTGTAAAAACAATGACAACTCTGATTCTTTGACTTTAGGTTTATTTCGTAGAATTGTGAGTGACAGGACTGAAAAATCACATAATATTAGCAATTTTTTTTCAGTACTTAACTTTAACAAATTCCTTGTTTTGCCAGTTCTATTTCCTGCCTCTATTAAGATTACATAATGCCCCCACCAAATTAATAATCATTAACTATCCAGAGAGTCTCGATTCAGCTGAGGAGGGAGATTGAGTGAACAGTTTTGTCGTACACAGGCCTTATTTTGACCATTTTTGCCAAATTAATTCAAATGAAACCATGTATGACAAAAAGTAGGATATTAAGTTTATAAAATGACATTGCAAGTTTGAGTCTTGAAACGGTGACTGATGGGGTTCTTGAAAAATCATTGAATATTAGTTATTTTATCTGTATTTAATTATTAAGTTATGATGGGATAACAAATGCTTAATTTTTGTGGATTTGATTCCCAGTTGGTATTCCTTTCTCCATATTTTCTGCATCTTGTAAAAAAAATAAATAAATAAATAAAAAGCAAAAGACCCCAACAAAATAATATCTATTAACAATCCAGAGAGCCTCAAACCAGCCGAGGAGGTAGATGAGGTCAACAGTTTTGTGTGGAATTTGGCACAATTTCAGGATTTCTTCTTTTATTATTATGAAAAGAGAAAATTGGGAAACCTTTGTCACTGTTTAGCACTCAAACAAAGCTGTTATTTCTACATGTAATGACAATTATAATAGTATAATCGTAGTTATTACTATTACGTTAAATATTATTATTGTAGTTATCATTATTAGTATTAATGGTAGCAGTATTAGTATGAATAGTAGAAATAGGAGTAGTAATTGAATCGAATACAATAATCTTTATTGTCATTGCAAAATACAATTGTACAGTGCAACAAAATTTGGTTTTACATTCTATAAGGTGCTCAAGTACAATACACACATCAATTATACAGCCAAGAATAAAAATCTAAGAATAAAACAGTCAGTAAGTAAAAAGACTTTGTAAGTATAAAAAAAAAACAGTCAAGTAAAAAAACAGCGCACACACACAAAAAGTGAGTCCAAATATGTAGAATGTACATGTACAAGTGACAGCAGAGCTGCCACAACACAGTAGGCAAACTAAGCAATTGCCGAGGGCCCTGAGTTTCTTTTAACAAAAAACTATTTAATAATCCTGATAGTCAAGCACTGCCCCGTAGTTTTGATTTATGAGTGTTACCTTTTTTTCATTGGGAGCTTTGCTTAAATACCTGGCTGTGTCTTCTCACAACGATGTCACAACCTCCAGAGACGAAGGTATGTGCGTTAGTTATTGATGATTTTTATTTTATTGGGTGTATTTTTATTCTTTATTGTGTGCTTCTATTATTCTTCTGTTTCTTACTGTACTTAATGCTGCTGCATTAAAGGAATTTCCCAGTTTGGGATCAATAAAGTATTGATCTAGTCTAATATAATGTCTAATTTGGACTTAAAACTGTAATTACTAGTGGGATTGTACCCGTGGTGCCATTATACGATAGCATGAGAGGCTAAAATCGCCCAGCATACCTCACAACATTTGAATACAGACATAAAATTGTGCCTAGTAGATCGTCAGGTAATGTTTCTATTCATTTGGCGAGTTTGGTGCCGATCGGGCCTGCGAAGGTCTGTGGTGAGCTGGGACCCGGTCTGAGGTGAGCTGGGACCCGGTCTGAGGTGAGCTGGGGCCCTGTTCAAATCACCCAGCATTCCCCACAGCATTTGAACATAAAATTGTGCCTAGTAGATAGTCAGGTAATGTTTCTATGAATTTGGTGAGTTTGGCGGCGATCGGGCCTGTGAAGGCTGAGGAAAATCTGTACAAATGCCCTCCTGTGCTGCAACATCGATCACACATCGATCGGACACAGAACGTGCATTGTAGTAGGATTAGGCTGATCATTATGGTCTTATTCAACGAATCTATCAATCAATCAATTTTATTACAACATTATTACAAACAGTTAAAATTGACAATTCATTTACAAGATACATTTGTAATAGGACACCCCAGAAGCAGTCCTCAGCTTATAAATGGGGGCCCTTAAATATGTGATGAGAGACGCAATTTACATTATAATCTTCAATAAATTAAAATGTTCTAAATAACTACAAACATATTTAAAATATTTGCCTATCTATATAACGATGTTTCATTTCTTTTCCTTTTCCTGAGTTCTATTGTAGTCAGCATATTCCAATATCTCAGATAATTTAATAGTCAGACATAGGGCTTTATCTACATAAATAAAGAGTTTTACATGATTTGCATATCAGCCATGCAGGGTTTAGGGTCAGGCATATTTTTGAGGTAGCCCTGTTTGTTTATGTTTCCTTTTTTTTTGGTTTGGTTCATTAGGCCATATAGAGTTACACTAAGCTAGTGGTTCCCAACCTTTTTTGGCCCATGACCCAATTTTAACATCACAAATTTCTGGCAAACATTCAAAACGAAGCCTTTTTTTTTTTTTTTTTTGGCTAAAATCAATTTATTTTTGATCATATAATAGTTTGCTATACTATGTTGCAAATAAATGTAAATTTTAGATGACATTTAGTCTATATAATGTATATTATAATGGACAGAAGCAGAAAAGCCAGGTGTAGATTACTGCACAAAGTGAGAATTTGATTTTCCTTGGTCAGGATATGTACGGTCAGTCCAGTTTGTATTTACAAGGCTGGCAATTAATACTGAACAAACAAGAACTCATACTATGAATTATGAAAGAGCTGCAGCATCTGAAACCGACCACAATGAACATTTGAAAGATAAACAGTACCACAGAGCTTCAGTTTCAGCTTCAGAGTTTGTCATGTCTTTTATGTATTGGGACTGTCTCTCTCAACTCACCATAGATTTTTTATTAGTAAGTTTGTTTGTTTTTTTTAATCAATTACTAGAAATTTCAGGCGACCCCATTTGAATTCCAAGGCGACCCCACGTGGGGTCCTGACCCCAAGGCTGAAAAACACTGGTTTAGGGTCGGGCATATTTTTGAAGTAGCTCTGTTTATTTTTCCGTTTTTTTTGTTTTGGTTCATTAGGCTGTAAAGGGTTACACTAAGCATAAAGCAGCAACAGTTTTTGCTTAGTAGATCATGGGGAGTCTTTTGAGGTAACCCAAGAGTACTCCAGTTATTCCCACCACCTCTATCGCACCTGCACCAAAATTATCAACAAAGGAAGGTACTCCAGTTGTCTGTGATGATCCTACACTGTGACCAAACCTGAATGATGACAGCACTCAGTGTCAACTGGAGAAAAAAGGACCAGTTCAAATAACGTACTTTGATTTTCCTCGAAATTCAGAAATGCCCCCAAGGAGATTCACAAGAGACAATTAGATGATAACATGAAAAATGGTGAAAAATCCAGAGTCATGTGTCATGTGTATTCAGTGAGAATTTAGTCACCACAAGGGCCCCAATAATCCCTTCTTGCTTTGGGCCCCAAAAGTGACAAGCAGTGGCTCTGAGTGACAGTAATGACTATAGTGTTAAATCTGTTTAAGTAATCTAATCTAATCTAATCTAATCTAATCTAATAAGAAACTAAAATATTTTATCATCTGTCATGCATGTGAAGCATGTGAAATTGAATGGTACAATCAATATAACGTTAAACACAATAAAAGCACATACATACAGATAGATAGATAGATAGATAGATAGATAGATAGATAGATAGATAGATAGATAGATAGATAGATAGATAGATAGATAGATAGATAGATAGATAGATAGATAGATAGATAGATAGATAGATAGATAGATAGATAGATAGATAGATAGATAGATAGATAGATAGATAGATGTGAAAAATGGTGAAAAATCCAGAGGTTGTGTCATATGTATTCAGTGAGAATTTAGTCACCACAAGGGCCCCAATAATCCCTTCTTGCTTTGGGCCCCAAAAGTGACAAGCAGTGGCTCTGAGTGACAGTAATGACTATAGTGTTAAATCTGTTTAAGTAATCTAATCTAATCTAATCTAATAAGAAACTAAAATATTTTATCATCTGTCATGCATGTGAAGCATGTGAAATTGAATGGTACAATCAATATAACGTTAAACACAATAAAAGCACATACATACAGATAGATAGATAGATAGATAGATAGATAGATAGATAGATAGATAGATAGATAGATAGATAGATAGATAGATAGATAGATAGATAGATAGATAGATAGATAGATAGATAGATAGATAGATAGATAGATAGATAGATAGATGTGAAAAATGGTGAAAAATCCAGAGGTTGTGTCATATGTATTCAGTGAGAATTTAGTCACCACTAGGGCCCCAATATTTCCCTTCTTGCTTAGGGCCCTGAAAGTGACAAGTAATGGCTCTGAGTGACAGTAATGACTATAGTGTTAGGTCTTTTTAAGTAATCTAATCCTCATGCTACATAAAAAAAAAAAAAAAAAAAAAAAAAAAAGCTGTAGACAGTAGTACTTGTGTTTCCATAGCAGTATATTTATAGGTTTGACATCTCTGTATCCAAGGTGATATGCTTTTTCATGCAATCCCACATCCCCTTGGTTACGGGATGTGATCAAATAGGAAGCAGCTCCAGTACACAGTGGTATTTCTCTTCCTGACTCGTGCAGACAGATTTCTCTTTAATCCTTCTGTTTGGATGGGGAAACCACTTTAACAACAGACAAAAGTTAATGTCTTAATGTCTGAGGTTGGAAATGAGTTACAAACAGCCCCAGTCAGTCTGTCTGTAGGTCTGTGTGTCCGTCTGTGCGTCATCTCACAAGTAGCGTGAAAAAAAAGAAAAACCCACGCATCTGACGTCAGTGGAATTCCCCTTTTGTCCTGCGTGACTCTGAAAACACCTATAATACGTTTTAAACACATATGGAGATTAAAAGGGTATTTACACTGTTATATAACATTGACTGGGGTAATTATTAGTTATTTTAGGTTTTTGATCGATTCATTATTTAATAGTACGTTCGAGTAAAATCTTCTTTCTTTGTCTGACATAAAAAATATATATATTTATTCTGTCCACAGATGCATGAGGAGTGAGTCCTGGTGCGTGATTTCCCAGACTTTTTACGCAGCGTCTTTACGACCGCCGTGCAAAAGCAGACCAGCCGTACCCGCCCTGCTGCGTGTTTTTTTCCTTTAGTTTCGGTTTTGTCTTTGGGCTTTCCACAGTGGGGATATTATGTCCGTGTGTGGCCCCATCCCCCTTGTTGATTCGTAGCAGCAGCAGAAAATTCATGCGTGATTTGGGCACATTTTGTGCGCATTACGCCATGACTTGAACTTTGGACCCGATAAGGCTGCGCGTTGTTGTTGTTTTTTTTTATGATTGCGGAAGAGTGAAGCGTCCTCTGGAGCAGACTCCTGGAAACGAAACTTTGAAGACGCACACCGATCGACCTCATGTAAGAAAACGACAATGAAAGATGATATTTGTAGTTCTATTCGTTTTTAAACCGTAATCTGGATGTTGTTTTGTCCTGATGAGCGACTGAACTGTGTTTTTTGTAATACCTCCATATCCTTACTTACCAGAAATACATCTTTTACTTTAGTCAGACAAATTGGAGTATATAGGCCTTATTTTGACCGTTGTTTTCCTAATTAACACCACAAATGTAACCGTATTTGTGAGGATTGTAGAATGTCAAGTTTGTATAATATATGTACATATTATTGCAGTCATGTTTCAGAGGAGAGCCATTATTAGGTGCAAAGTGGCAGATGTGCAAAACATGCACACAGATTCATATTGTTTAACCTAAATGTAAAAATGGCAGTAGAATAAGAGAAGAGGTGTGTACTGTACATAGAAACAAACAGATATACTAGATATGAAAGGAAATATTCAGGTGAGGGCTTGCAGTTGCAGTAATATGAATAAATAATTGCAAAACATTCACAGGGATACTTTTACTGTACAGTAGCAACTATAACTATTCTTACTTTAAGTACATTTTGATCATAATACCTTACTTTTGAGTATCAGTATCAGTCTGATATTAGTATTTTTACCTAATTTTAAAAAAAAGTCTCAGTGTTTCCTTCATGTGTATACCAAATAACAGCTTAATATTTATTTCTGAAAAAGCATCCACGGTATTTTCTATTAATCTGGATTGACAAATAGATACTCGGCAACTGATGAGAAATGGAAGTTACAGTAAATGATTTTCCATTAAAAGGAGGAAGATGTTATTGATAATTCATTTATAAATGCATGTTGTAGTAGAGAGTAGAGGTGCAACCATATGTCAGCGTTGCATCAGTAATGGCTGGTATTTGTTGATATCAGCCAGAGGCAGTATCAGCAAAAACAGTGGTAGATACACTGTTGCCCATAAAGTTTTAATAAAACATTTGTACCTCTTCTCAGGAAGTGATTGTGATAATGTGAGTTATTCTTTATAGATAAAGTGTAACTGGGACTCTGTATGGAATCATTAGACCTGGTCAAAGGTGACTGATGTATATAAATAGGAATAAAAAGAGGAATGTGTCTAAAAATGAAATAATTCCAATGTTATGGGCAACAGTGTATATAACTGTCATGTTACATCCAAAGTTTTTTTCTTGTCTGTTTCTTAGTATGTTTGAATCGGTGTTCCTTCAATGTAATGTAATGTGATAAAGGCCTGAAAGACTAAAATATTAACAATTTTTATATTTATAAGGAAGTATTCTGTTAAATAATAGATAGATAACAAAAACAAAATAAACCAAAAGGGGTACATCGGCTTTTGGACATTGTACGTCATTTTAAATATCAGTATCTGCCAAGAATTTGCAATCAGTGCATCCATAGTAAAGAAAGATGATTAATTGGTACCAGTAGGATGTTTTATTTTATCAGTATCAATAGAAATGAACTCCAGTAGTGGCAGATGGTTGGTATTTTTCTTCTCAACTGGAAATACTGACTCAAAAGTAAGCATTACTTAGATGTTTTACTGTTTAGGATTTTTAGTTTGAGTCGATTCCAGATTTATTGCATTGTGTATTGCCTTGACTTGACATACGAGTCAGAAATTGATGTTTTTGTCTGAGAATGTTAAATCGATTTAGCTTTTTCCTGCCCCAAACTATTGTTATTGTTGACTTTTAATAACCCCCTATCAGCTGATCTCTGGCCTCATAACTTTAAAGATAATGGATTGTGTCTTTCCTCTGAGTTGAAACACAGTTGGTATTAAATCCACATACAAACACTATTTTTATGTCATAACCATCAGATATTTTGGCATTGCACTGGGAGCAGTAATTACATATACCCACATTATTATTACATTTTAACTTCAAAGTGGCAAATGACATTACCTGTATTTAAAATCAAACACACTGTTGATGAAATGCCATCTGTCAGAGGGAGTTTACACGGGGTTTTTTTTCACTATGTGTTTTTTTGCAGGATGTTCAACTCTACACCACATATGTAAAGAACAAAGGATGGACACAGAGAGAAGTGATGGAGGAGGAGGAGAGGCAGAGATGGAGGATGAGTTCGCCTGTGCTGGGATGCTTCGGGGGTCTCTGACAAACCTGCACGGCACCGTGGAGCGAATATTTCGGGTGAAGTTTGGGATCGGTGCTGACGAATTGCCTCATGGGAACGACGGGCAGATATGGCTGAAACTCAGAGGGTCGAACAACAGTGTAAAAGCTGCTAAAGTAAGGCCTAGTTTTGGTTTTATGCTACAAGTTTTTATCTTTGTTTCTGTCATTTATTTATCTATATTTTTGGTTTCGGTGTTTCTTGTGTTGTTGAAATAAGGTGGTTCCTGTTGTGACTATATTAGTTTTAGTGCTGTTTCAAGAAAATGACTCATGGAGGGGTTTTAAACGTTGATGAATGTCTGTTGAGTGTCTTTACAAATATGTGGTCAACCTTCTGACACATACTCAGATGCATGCAGAAGGTCTGACAGCATTGAATGAAAATAAAGCTGTAGATGACCGAAAGCTGAACTGTATAATTTTTCAGTTGCTACAGTACTGCAAAAGATAAGAAGTGAAAAGTAAGTCCTCAAATCATAACAAAACAATACAAAGAACTGATCGTACTCTGTCAGTACAGATGTTTGGTTATATATAGTGATGTCCTGATCTGGATTTTTTTGCAATCTGATTTTTTTTGGATTAGTTTTGCCGATACCGATCAGATACCGACTTTTTGCAATAAAATTTTTATTTAAATTTGGAGTCATTATTTATAGGTTATGCTGTTATTTTACTTGAGATCACAACTGGGCTGAATGTGGAACCTGAACTAAAACAAGTATGACACCTTTGACTCTAAATAACCTTAGTATAATTTTTGCGCTTTCCAAATTCATACTGTGGAACAAATTAGAACCTTTGGTGGGCCGTATGTTTGCCACTGCTGTAGCCAGTCTCTGAACAGGTCCATCCAGGGATTATATGGGGTGTGTTCTGCGCCGTACATTAGTGATGCGCACATCAGCGAGTTACCCGCAGGTCGGGTGAGTGAAATAATTCCGCAAAAGCACCTCAGATCTGACTCGTGCATGGCAAATGACATTACCTGGATCTTAAAGTGAAAGTGAAACCTGTAGATAGTATAGTAATATAATTATACATTCATTATGCAGATCTGTATTTCGTCTTCAATTGATGGTTTAAAAACAGAACCTGATGACAGTAATAATGGATTAGATTTCTATTGTGCTTTTTAAGGCACCCAAAGCGCTTTTCATTATTCATTCACTCTCTGGTGGTGTTAAACTACATTTGTAGCCACAGCTGCCCTGGGCCAGGCTGACGGAAGCATGGCTGCCAATTTGCACCAAATGGCCCCTCCAACCACCACCACCAAATAGTCATACACCAGTGTGAGTGACACTGGAGGCAAGGTGGGTGAAGTGTCTTTGCCCAAGGGCACAACAGCACATGACTAGGGCAGAGTGGGATTTGAATTGCCAACCTTTTGGTTATTGAACTCTACCTCCTGAACCATGGCCACCCCAAGTAACTGTGTTTCAATGAAGCAGGTTTTTACCTGTTGTGTTTTACCAGTGATGTGGAAATCCGTCCGTCAAATTTGGATCAGACCACTGTTATTCTAACACTAACTTACCGTAACCTAACACTAAGTCCTGATCCTAATAGAAGTCAAGAACTCACACTTGGAGTCAAAGATGAGTTGAGTCAGCCAGTCTTCAGAGCCTTACATGTGTTTATTCGTAGAACAGAAATTAAACACAAGGAGACAACCCTGGGAGAAGTCTGAATTGGTTTGGAACTTCACTCTGCTTTTAAACCTTTTCGGACTGAGGTTTCCCCACCTCCAGTCCATCCTTCTCTTTTTTATAAACTTTAGGTGTTTTCCACCAGTAGATATTACTTTATGATTTCAACCATGTCCAAAAGCTCTTACTTCTTATTAAAATTATTTTTTGGCAGCACTTTAGATGCCTCCCTCCACAGCCATTTTATTCTCATATACAACATACGGTCACACATGGTGACAAATAATCCATTTAATCCCCCTAGCTTCCGATCTGTCTCCAGTGTATATGACTTCCCTGATTGATTTTATGTAGAGTTTTCAGGTACTCTTGCCAACTTGGCCATTACTGATTTTCTGGGTGCATACTTATGACCACATACAGTATGTCTTCAGTTATGTAGACAACTGTCATCATAATGGTAACAGGAATTCACACCTTCTGTACCGTTGCAATACAATACACAGAGCTCACAGAACATCTTCCACACCAGCATAGTGTCAAACAGGTTCATATCTAGATGTTGACTCCAGTTAAGTGCAGATACAGTATTTAGAAGTGATTAGATTGACACATGTAGCTAAAAATTAAGGAAACAATAAAATGCCAAAAGCAATTTTATTCATCATAAAACATGGTTTGCAGCCCATCTGAACTGGGATTCTTCATAGACATAGACTGATTCAGTAGTTTGGATAATTATGACCAGGTTTACACTGTAATGGTCCATCTCAGATCAATGACAGACGTAGTATTATCTTTGATCTAGCCTGTAGACCCATGGGAATCCACAGGTTCTGGAAGCAGTAGAGTTGATATAATGGGGAGCTGAGCTAAGATAACTGGTGTAACATACAGATTAGAAAACATATAATGGCCCTCATTTAGTTTTGTATTGAAATCAAAACAGAAAGCAATGCTTTCTGTGATGGCCTAAGTACAGGCACTGAATCCAAATGCAGAACTCAGACTCAAAAGGTAAAGTTCAAAAGGTTTATTAGTCACACATAGGTGTAAGAAAAATATGAATGACAAAATCTTGAGGATAATGGGTGGTAACTTCCTCTTCGGATTCGTCCTCCGGACCGAGAACGGCAATCCATCTCCCTGTGCGGCTTTTGGGGTCTTTTTCCCGACTAGGGAAAAGCAAAGGGAGGTCAGGGACGGAAACAGGTCATACACAGGTAGGCTATCAATCAGGCGACAGGACATAAGGACAAGGCAAAAAAAATCACGTACCAGAAATCAGGCGAGGAGATCAGAACCAGGGTATCAGATGAGGCAGACAAAACCGACAGGGAGCAGGCAGTAGGCAAAAACCGGGAAGTCAAAAATGGGTCACAAAACAGGTAATCAAACAGACAGACAAGATCAAAAACGCTGGTAAGAACTACGAGAGTTACAAACTGGCGTCTGACCAGGGGAAGAGACCGAGTTTAAATACACAAAAGGGAGGGAAGACAACTAGACACAGGTGGCACAAATTAGGGCGGAGACAGGTAATCAGGGGAACAGTGAACACGAACAAGGAAGGGAAGTAAAGACGACAGACAAGACACATGAGGGTAAACTTAACAAAATAAAACAGGAAGTGACAAACAAAACATAAAAGACAGACAAAACCAGACTAACGTCTGGCTGCAGGTATGACACTTTCATAGTCACCTTATTTATTTGAAAGGGCTTTACATCATTACTGTATGACTGCATCACATTCACAGGACTTGACTAAACTTACTGATGTAACACACAGATAAAGAAGAAAAGGAATGGCCCTTATTTTGTTTTGTATTGACATCGATGTGAACCATAGACTTTTAAACAGGACTGAACATGACAGTTTGTTGTGACTAACTGCCGCTCTGTGTCCGGATCTGCTGAACTCCAGTCCGTCTGATCAGAGTTTGTGCAGAACAGTCTGTCACTGTGTTATGGCGAGGGGGGTGGTCCAGAGGGGGACATTAACAGGCTGGGTCTGACCGGGGACCAGCAGAGTGGAACCGGGCCACAGTAAGAACCAGACCGACCTTGTTAGTATGTGATCACAGCCAGACCCGGTTCTCCTGTTGTGTCCCAGTGGTTCCATTGATCTGGCTCCAGCCCCCCACCCCCATTTGCAGCTGTGAATGGAGTCGTCTGTGGGCTGCCTATAAGCCCATTGTAAAAACCACTGATAACTCCAAAAGTATTGGTTGTATCTATAAGCTGTTTTGACCTGTCTGATCCTTCACCTAAAATACATAAGAACTCCAAAAGATGGAGGCTAGATCTGTCCAGTATTTCAGTTATAAAGCAGACACACATAAACCCACACACACAGAGGCCACTTGGCTTTTATAACATAGATGAGGATTGTCGTGGAGGCGTAAACGACAAAGAAATTTGTGGAGAATGGATTGGTTGTCAATCAAGCCTTCCTTTATCGTGCACAAGTGAGAAACTGACAGACGAAGCTTCGCCCTCTCTCTGAAGTCAGTTCTGACCCGTCCAGGAATCAGTGTTGTAGAAGATGACTGTGTTTCCACGGTAACTACGGAACCTCTGAACATCCAAATGGGTGATATCTGATGACCATGAAAAGATGACAAACCACATTTTACACCAATAATTTACATGTATTGATAGGATTAGTGAATCAACAAGTATTAATCATTTTATATCAGTAGATGTTTTGGGTTGATGGTGGAAGTTTGGGTCTTTATGGGTTAGCAAAGTGATAACATGTTTCTAAGGGCCTGATTTACTAAAGCTTTGAGCGTGTAGAAATGTGCACAAACTTGACTGCGCACGCAAAAACACATTGAAGCTTATCTGCTAACAGGATTCTAGCGCTGCACACACAGACACACAAACACAGTGTTGTGACTGGACTCCTGAACCCGCTATATAAGCAGATGTTTGTTTTGGGTTTTTTTTTTTATCATGCCCACAGACTTAAATGTTTTCATTCACCATACAGAGTGACATAAAGACAGAAGGTATTTATTTCACTAATAACACACTTCACCACTGATAAACAGCAACAGAAAAATACCTATTCACCCCTCTATGTGGAAAAAGAACAACTTCATATTTATAAGTGCTGGGATATCCCAGAGCAATTTTTACAGCACACTGTCTCCATGACGACAACCAGTAGCACATGCAAAATCCTCATTTAAATAGGGCAGTCTCCAAGACTTTGCGCCTGTTGTCATTTACGCAGGCAATCTTTGTTGACCCCTGACACGCAAATCAATAGCACACGCATATTTTAGCACGAGCAAGCACATTTGTGCCCGTTATTTGCAGTCTTAGTAAATCAGGCCCTAAATGTCATCTCTGAAATAGATCTGAATACTTCAACCTATTAATTTTCATACACTCTGTTTTGTTTTCTAATTCTGTTTTTATGTTTGTGTAAAATCGGTTAAAATTAAATGATCACTGTCAGCAAAATTATTAAATTCCAAGTCTAGCAGAGATAATTTAATATGTTTTTTACAGTACACTATTATTACTTCCATTAATTCAAGTGTTTTTCCATCTTGTAGTTGTTTGTGAAAGGCTTCGTGAACCAGGAGGAACAGCAGGAGGTTTCTTATCCCGAGGTCCTTCTCTGTGTGTTCTGTGGAGCCAGAGGGCTGTTCCTGGACTGCCTGATAAAAAACACCTCCGCCCATATAGTGGTGAGTATTTGATGTGTCCTTTGATACGGCTGCATTAGTCATTTCAGTTTTTTATAAATCACTTTAATCGGTGTATGTTAGAGGTCATCAACACCCAGTTAGTTTTTAAATTTTTAAATTTTATGTTCTTATCCTGGTTTTTATCCCAGATTGTTTCTATTTTATCTTTTCTGGTTTTTATGGTGTTTTATTGCATCTGGTTTTTATTTATTGGATCTTATTTATTTTATTCTTTTACTTATCCATGCTGCTATACAGATGAATGGTGGAACACTGAGCACTTTTTATCCTGTCTTTTTGTCCTGCCTGTAAGCGTGATCAAGTACCTGTCTTGCATGTTTAATGTAAGTGTTGTTGTAATGTCATGGCAATCACCTAGACTGCAAAACAAATCTACCTACGGGTATAAATAAAGTAACCTTGACCTTGACCTTGAGTTACAGTATTATTAACAGAGTGAATACAGTCATACGTTTGAGAGACACTGACACAAACCTTATTGTCAAGTTCATTCTTCTGTTCTGTACATTCCCCCCATTTTCTAATTTTTCTGTCATTTTTAAAAATATAATAGTAATTAGATCGATTGGAGCAGCTTTAATCCTCATAGGTTTTTTTACTGCCTGATACATTATTTTAATATGTAGTATTTGTCATATCATTTACCATAAACAACTTTTTTTTTTTAACATTTCCAGAAATCATCTGAGTGACCTGCATTGTGGCTTAAATGTTATTTTTGCTCTAATGAACAATCATTTTAATCAAACTTTACATTCTATCTATCTATCTATCTACAAAATAGAAAAATGTTTAAATTTCCACACAACTGTTGAAAAAGCATCATTTCTGACCACTTGATATTGACTAATAATGTAATATTTTTTTGCTGACAAGAAATTACATTATTAGACAATATCACTGTTGGGTCATTACCTATAGATTTGTCATAACACCCACATAACTATTGTTTTTTGACTGGGATTTTTTTTAATATCAGTTATTAACATGCTTTCTAAAACATAAGTAAGAAGCTCAGCGGAAATTTTATTACTTCAACTTTTTCTTTCACCCTTCCAAACCTATTATTGCGTAATGTTGTAGAAATTATTAGAGTTAGAGTCATGATTCTAATGTAACAAGATGTAGGAAATAAGATGAGAAGTAAATAGGAGCTTGGTTTTGCCTAACAGTGGAACTGTAATTATTATTCGATGAATTAAGTCAAAATAAAAATAGCAACCATACAGTTAATGAGTTAATCACAGTGGGTGGAATACATTTTATAGAAAGAAGCCAATTTTCTGATTTCAATGTCTTTTATTTTAATATTTTCTGATGTCTTTACTCCTCTGTGGCAGTAGCCATAATATCTACCAAGACATTTGAGGCTCATTGGATTTTATAAACCAAACTGCTGATCAAATAACCAAGGGAAAAAAAAAGGAGTAGACATTTTTTGCAGCAGACATGACACCTCACTCCCATCTCCTGTATCTGGCCTCTTCCCACCTCTCTATAAAACTCCCCATAAGAGGAAAACCAATCAGACGTGGTTGGTTGGAAAGAAGTTATTAGTCAAAGACATTCCACAGTCATGGACGAAGACAGGTCATAAAACGCAGACTGTGAACTCACACTGACCTCCTATAGTCTGTGCATAATGTGTTATGCATGGTAATGGTATTATAACAAATCCTTATCAGATTTATGAAAAAGCAGTATTACTCTGGTCAGGATTTGTGCATATTAGCACTTTGTGATATGAGTATAGTCTCATATCCTAACTGCACAAGTCCTATTTTCTTCAGGTCATAGCCAATAGTCAAGTGTGAAGCAGCAGTGTTAGGAGAGTAAAGATACGCAGATAACACAATTTGGCTAAAAATATGACTTAAGCAAGTACATAATGAGGCTAACGATAGGTTAATATAAGTTATCTCATTTCCAGATATCTATACATATCACAATATAACACATTTTCTTTAAATCCAATGAGTAAATGATGTATGAATAAAATTGTCGTGGAAAGGCCATTTTTTATTAATACATTACTGTATGTGTGGTTAGGACCCAAATGCAGCACAGTTGTTTGTAGTTTAGAGGTATAGATTCATTTAAGAGAAGGTTTTAATGTGGAGGGCAGACAAAAGCTCAATTGTAGAGTGAGAGTCTTGGACACTGGTAGAATTCTGGAACAGTGTAACTCGGGTGCGCTGCCAGGACTCGAACCCAGGGCTCAGATGTGACCACTGCTGTTGATACCACTAGGCCAAATGGATGGAAGTACTGGGTCAGGGGCTCACCTTGGAACAGCTGTGTCTGCTTGGTGAAATGCCACGTAGTCACAGACATAAGGCTCAGGAAATCCAACAATCCAGAATCATGGTCACGGACAGTAAGGGTTACTGGGGCTGAGGCAAAGAAACGAGGTTGGGCCAGGCAGAGTCAAAACCAGGAAAATCCAGACTCACTGAACTCTGGGTTACTGACAGAAAACAGGTCAGGTTACCAGGGCTGAGGCGAAGAGAGGGGGTCAAAATCAAGCAAGATTGGAAACAGGAAAGAAGGTTTGGGATGAATGATGGAAAGTCTGGCAGGAAACGAGGACAATCTGGCAATGGGTGGATGAGCCTATGCTGCATAAACACTGGTCTGCTGATTAGGCACAGCTGGGAGAGACAGGTGGAATGGGTTTGGCTGATTAGGTATGGAATGGTGAGGGAGAGGACAGCAGCAGGGAGTCCCAGGTGAAACCAATGTTGCTGACGAGGTGGCAGGGTCAGGGAGGAGACAGCAGAGAAGTAAACTGTGACAACTGTCAGTTATAAATAGGCTCTATGCACAGCTCCACTACTTCCTGAACTTCAGGCACCTCCTTTCCTGTCTTTCATTATTGGACTCACTGATTAATCTAGGTGTGCCTGACCGCAGTAGGGTGCAGTGGTACATGTTGTAGTATCGTATCGTTCGGTATGCCCCTCATGGTTCGGTACGAGCATGTACCGTGGTACGGCTCATTTGTCATTTTCAAAGACACTTCCGGACTATTCGCGTTTATATTACTGCTGTGCAAGACAACTGACTTATGGAATTCTACTGTTATTGGTTGGAGCTCAGCTAGAGCATTACATGCAGAGCTGGACACAGTGCACGGCGGACCCCAGCCCGAGCCAGAAACGGCGCGAGCTGGACACGGCACAAGCCGGACACGGTGCGAGCCATGAGCCGGAAGCAAGTCGGACGTGGAGCACAGCCCTTCCAACTACCCTTCCCAATATTAACATTAGTATCCACATTAGTAAAACCTCCTTTGTTGTCGCCATGTTTGTTATTATTGACTTCCTTCTTCTCAAAAAACTTTACTCTTCTTCATGGTATTCGCCCTGTATGGTAATAAAGAGTGGCGCCCTTTGGTGGATTGATTGAGAAACGCTCATTCCAATGTACAGGAGACATGGAAGTATGAAGACACACATGACAATGACACATGACAATGTTAGAAACTCATAAATCTATTTACGTACGTAAAGGAACATAAATGAGCCTTAAGGCTCTCCATCAGCTCCCAGTTATGTTTCAGTACACAGCCGTGCTCTGCGTCCAAACCGTACTGAACCATGACTCAAGAACCGCAATACACACCAAACCGTGGTTAACCTGTAGTGTTGCATTCCTGGTAGTCACAACAAGAAGTAGCAGACACACCTGGATTAATCAGTGTGTCCACTAATGAAAGGTGTCCAGAGAAAAAAAATGTTAAGCATGAAGAAAAAAAGCTTGTGACTAAATCAAAAAAAAAGCAACATATAGGGTTTAATGTTTAACAGCTGACATTATGTGTAATCATGAGACACATTGTTACATCACACAGTCATAGTGTACATATAGTACAGTCATATTTGATGCTGTTCTTTTTGACAGTTTCCTGCTCTTAAAGACCATATTACACAACATGTCTCCCTTTTTGGCTGCAGTATAATGCCATGTGCTTTGAGCCATGTGGTGTCTTTAGTGAAAAACAAGCTCACCCAGGACATTTCTTAAAATCTTGCCAACCCGAAAACAGCAGTGAATCCAAAGCCACCAGAACAAATAGACAGTAAATATCACTATAAAATATCTCAGTCATGAAGGAAAATCCCTGACGCAGCCTACTAGTTCAGCACTTTGTATTTACTTGCGTAGCCTGACAGCAGTGTCACCATCAGGTACCTGAGGCTCTTTGTCATGTTGATATTTTAATACTAATATGTTCTGTTTGGTTGTGAATATATCATGCTTGTCTCTGTTTTTCTTTAACCCTCAAAGTCTCCGAGCAGTGTTTCAGACCTCTGCTTTTCATGTATTTATTATGTTTTTCTATAAATTTTACATCAGTCGGCATCAGATGTGAAGTTTCATCTGGCTCTTTTTAAGTCCACTTTTTACATTTTCTTCATCTGAGGATGGATCGTTTTAAAATTTCTAATAAATAAACAAGTAAAAATAAGATGTTTTTACCATGAGCTCTGGCAGAACCTCAAGAACTTTGTGTTTTCAGCCTCCAAATGATTTTTTAGTTTTCGTCCACATAGGCAACTTAAAACCTTTTATTCTAGTATTATTGTGGCTGTTTTTTCAGGGTATTTATTATTATTCATTAACTGACTGTACACGTGTTCAAAAATAGATATTATTAATTAAATGCAAAGAGTGACATAAATCTTTTCTTTTTTTTCATAAATTATATACATTTTCTATGGAGCTTCTAAAGATCCAAATGATATCAAATGATGAGGACATTGATATGACTACAGTAAAACACATGATCACTTTTGGCATTTGAGGGTTAAAATACTCTTTTAATATCCAATATCTCTGCAAAAATAGATAGAGAATTAGGTATCTCATTTTGACACAATTTTATTTTATGGTTATTATGAACTGCACAATTTCTAGGGCAAATTCTGTAAAGCCACAATTTCAGCAACTGGTTTTGTTTTTATGATGATGATTTAGATAATAGAAACTCTACAGAATTAATAGGATTCTTCATAGTTTGATGCAGCTAAATGTCAGCAAATAGTTGCTCGGGTTTTAGATTAATGCCATTCTGTTTTCCTTTCTAAACCAGGTCAGGTCTCCGGGATTCCTCCTCATATCAGGTCTTACCGAGCCCGTTGTGCGAGCCTGCTCCCTTATAACAGACCTGGTAGAGAGGTATAAAGGCACTCAGGCAAGACGCTCTGAGGTGGTAGACAGAGGACCAGGGGAGTCCCTTGATTCACGCCGTGCCTTTAAAACTCTAGTGGAGGACTTGGAGGACCGGCACACTCTGGACCTTCTGGTGTTGCCAGGGCCTGTCAAAGAAATCCTGTTGGATTTAGTCAAAGATTCTGGACTTGGAGAAAGCCCAAACCCTGCCCTAGCAGAGGGAGACACAGGAAGCAGATTACACGGAGAAGTGGAGGATAGGTGGGTGAAACCGTACACACTTCCAGAGGAAAACAGAACTAGTGATGAGTGGGTTGAAGGTATGACTGCGGGATCAGGGGAGGACATCTCTGCCAAGGACTCTTTCTTCAATGCTCTTTCTGCTTCTTCAAGTGCCAGAGGGAGGGCAGAAGGTGCTGAAGGAAGACACATACAATCTCCACAGGAAGTGGGTGAAGAAGGGCAGCCAGAGGAGGGGGGAGCTGTAGGTACAAAGGAGAAAGAAGAAGAACAGGAGCTACAGGTATCAGGTGTAAACAAGGAGTTCTGGCTCTTGTTGAAGTTCTTCACAGCCATGGGCTATTCAGAGGATGTCGTTAAACGTGTCCTAGCCCGAACAGGACCGAAAGAGGCTTCGCAAATACTCGACTTAGTTCAACAGGAACAAGATCGAACTGACAGGGAGCAGATGCAAGAAGCACTGAAGAAGCAAGAGCAGAAAAATCTAGATGGTGTCGGTGAGAGGAATCGACCCTGTGAGACGGAGCATAGAGAGGATGAAGGAGCAGCAGGAACACACAGGGAGGTGAGCAACATCCATGAAGGTCTGGGAAATGGAGCAACAGGAAGCACAGGGCACTTTGAAGGAGAAGGCAGGACAGAGTTAAAAGACAGAGAACACGAGGAAGACTTTGTCCTAGGAGTGTTGAAGAAAGCTGCGGCCAGTTGTGGGTACACGGAACAGAAAGTGACCGAAGTCTACAGCATGCTGCCCGATCGATCCACTCACCAGCTCCTCCTAGAGCTGCAGAAGGAGGGGGGCAGAGATGTGGACTTTTCTAACGAGGGTCCAAGAGAGATGGATGACGTGGTGTTGGAAAAAGAAGGACAGAAAGCTGGACTCTTGGTGGAGGACAAATCAAGAGAAGAAACTGAGATTCCAGCGAGGACATACACGGCTGCAGAAAAGAGAGACGTAGATAACAAAAAAGGTTTAAAAGAGCCAAAGGTAACTCCACCTGTTGTAGAAGCAGACACATTTCTGTGGATTGATAAGCCCCAGCAGCAGCTGACAAATCAGTTCATCCAGCAGCCAAAGAAAAACCTAGCTTTAACATCAGGAAGTCGACGCCAGCAACCTCTACCTGATGTCAGAGGGCCACCAATGTCCACGTATACCTCATCCCTTGACACTCCACTTTCCAATTTCCAGTCCAACAGACAACATGCCCATATAAAACCCCAGCTGACCCACTCTTTAAAGCAAGTGCACCAAGCCTCTCAACCTCCCGTCTCCACCAGGAATGACTCATCTCCCACTAGATCGAGGGATAGAAGGGGTTTCCTGTCGGCTTCCTCAGTGGTGGTCACAGGGGAGCAGCGATTCCTGGAGGGTCTGCAGGCGCCCTTTGACCTGCAGCTCACTGACAAACCTGGAGACCCGAAGCTGAGGACGATCATCATTGACGGGAGCAACGTAGCCATGAGGTAGGACAGGGGAAAAAAACACAACAAACCCATGAAATATATCTTTAATCACACATTACTTACTGAGGATTCTTTTTATTTCTGTGAACATTTTGCTTTTGTGTTTTCCAGTTGCTTTTTGAGGGAAGCACACAGGCAGATTTGATATTTGAGAAATAATTTACCCACTGTTTGGGATTTCCATGTTCCTTTCACTTGGAAAAATCATATTTTGTAAAAGAAAGCAGGTTCATGTGGATGATATATAACACTTTGTTAAAAGATGCTTAAAAAGACAATACAACCAAGCCTGTCATATGAGAAATTGTGACTCCTTTTGCAACTACATTTATACAGTTAAAGTTTCTGCTTATAAGATTCAAACATGTAATTATGTAAAGTTTGTTTTGGAGTCTGTTTTTTCTTGGGAGTTGTTCTTATGTTAACATTAGTGGACTGGATATTTAAACTAACAGTGTGTTGTGTATGTGTATTATGTGAAGTTATAGCCCCTTTACAGCTGCAACAGTGTATAACGCTACATACACATTAAACAGTTGATGGACATGCATTAGGTTCATTTCAATAAACTCTTTTTATATACTTTTTTATCAGTGGATGAAAATTCCTGGGTAGAAACGCTGAAAATCTGAGGAATACTTGATATTTCTGAAAAAAATAAAAAGCTTTGGAGAGGTGGAAAAACAGCTGAATTGATGAAAGGTCAATGTAAACCATGTGCAAGTTGCAGTGTTCACTTAAGTAATACAAGAAACAAAACTATAGCAAATTCTGGGAGGACCTTATAGTACATTTGAATGAAAAGCCAACTCCTAAAAAGCTTGAGAACAAGTGGGAGGATTTTCGTAAAAAATCTCACCTAGAACATCTACCTAGAAATCAATGTATAATGGCTGTTACTGTGGATATATACAACTATGCGTAGTCATTAGGTTAGTACTGGAGTTAACCAGTCAATAGTCACTTTTCCATTGACCCTCAAATTGCATGAATATAACTTGCACATAAAAATTTACCTAATGGAAATTGACAGTTTCGCCAAAACTCGTTTTTTGATTAAAAGTTTTGCGCTGGTAAGAAGGGTTTTTTCCGGCATGGCACAATTATCATGCAGAACTGCAATGGAAAGACCTTTTTTTGCAAACAGTCACGTGAATAAAAAATAAATAAATAAAAATAATGGGCGATATGGTGGTGCAGTGGATAGCACTCGTGCCTCACAGCAAGAAGGTCCTGGATTCGATTCCAACACCAGTCCATGTGATGGGGGTGGGACCTTTCTGTGTGGAGTTTGCATGTTCTCCCTGTGTCTGCGTGGGTTCTCTCCGGGTACTCCGGCTTACCCCCACCATCCAAAGACATGCACTGATAGGTTAACTGGTTAATCTAAATTGCCCATAGGTGTGAATGTGAAAGTGATTGTTTGTCTCTATATGTCAGCCCTGCGATGAACTGGCGACTTGTCCAGGGTGTACCCTGCCTTCCCCCCTATGTAGCTGGGATAGGCTCCAAGCGACCCCCGTGACCCTAGTGAGGATAAAAGTGGGTTCAGAAAATGAATGAATGAATGGATTAAAAAAAAAGAAACGGATATTGACGGATGTTACAACAAGAGAAGAGGAGGAGTTTTAAAAGAAACATGGCGCGGTATGTGTGGACACACCAGGAAACCAAATCATTTTTCAATTACTACAGGATAGAGGGGTAATATATAATAATAATAATGAATATATCTGTAAATCAACATAATATTTATGTTCGTCGCCATGTTTATGGAATGTGTTCCTCTGTCATCTCAGGATAATAAATAAACAAATCATCGCATTTGTGATTTAATGGAAAACCGACATTACACACTTCTGTTTTTTTGACATTTAGTAAATATCGGTAAGGTTTTGCGCATATGTCCAATGGAAAAACGACTAATGACCAGGTCCCAGCATTAAACAGAAACTTCACACAAACACGCATGAATCTTCCATAGTGCACCTTTTAATGTCAAAATACATTTGGGTGGATATTAGAAGTGCCTCGATTGGTCTGTTTTTTTAGGCTAATTTTCCAATCCTTATGACAATAAACTATAGAAAAGAGGGTACAGCCATAGAGTTCTACACACAGACACTTCACTGGCCATTCGGTTATACTTCCTAAAAAGTGACAATGTTTGTTATAGAAACTTCCTCTTGTACCCCACAGAGATTATAAAAAATAACTAATTGAAACTGAAGAAAATCAAGAAAAAAAACAGCTCCTCTTTTGACATGAATGTATTTATACAATAATGTGACCCTGTCTAATATGGCAGATACATTGATGTATCATAGCAACAGGCTAAAACAACTGATGTGATGTCAGTGTACAGACTGTATGAAAGTAGATACAACAAGATGGCATCATTAAAAAGTGCATTTCAGTCCTCAAATAGCAGAAATTACATTTGTGACTTTTATACAGCTGAATGGAGAAGTGTCTAATTGTTTTGCAGAAAGGATTTGGTTACTTAAAATATTCACAATTAAGTTATTATATAAAGATTATAACAAACTTAATTACAACTTAAAACTTTTTTTTAAATCTCTTTACATTTTACTTATTTTCACCTTTTTAATGTTTTTAGTTAGAGATTTTTTTTTTTTTTTTTTTTCATTTTTCAATACCGCTCAATAGGCTGGTGCTTTATAAATATGTCCTTTTTTCTTGTTCTGTATGTTCTTCAGTCATGGTTTGGGTCATTTCTTCTCATGTCGAGGAATCGCTCTGGCCGTGCAGCATTTCTGGGATAGAGGGCATCGTCATATCAGCACTCTGCTGCCACAGTGGAGACAGAAGAGTGACCCCCGCATTAAAGGTAGGACTTCATGTTCCTCTGTTGGAATTACTCCTACTCTGACATAAGCCTTATTCTCAGGGATTAGTAGACCCTGGAGACTGTGGTTTTTAGACGTTACACAGGAAAGCAAACTTTGACATCATCTCAGATATGATGCAAAGACTCATTATATGCTGCCACATATCAACCATTGACCCTGATGAAAGATAGAAAAATGTGTATAACCACACATTACCATAAATATCAGACATTTCATCATATTTGGAGATTTTGTTTTCCACATTAATTTGAGTTTGCCCATTCAGTGAAGTGACATGAACATCTTTAATTCATAATTGTCAGCACAGTCTCCTTAATTCTTGATCAGGAAAAGCAGAAAATCAGAGCAAAAGAAAAAAAATCACACCGATGTCAATTTGCATGGGACTATTATCACAGGACAACTGTTTATTGTAGATTCACACAGGGTTAAGATCACAGAGGACCTCCATATTTATTACACATTACCAGAGGTCACCAGGTTAAAACAACCCAAGAAAATATCTATAATATAGGATTTCTGGTAGAGTGCAGAGCATTTAGACACATTAAAAACACATTAGATAAACACAAACAATAATAAAAGCTGGAATTTTGTTCAATAACTATATACCAGGTCTCACATATTAGAAACTAAGAATTCATCCACTTCTTTATAACACCTAAAATAAAAAGTATGCTGCAATAGCAAGAGGGAATAAAGCCGTTTCCGTGTTTGTTGCCGCTGTGGCCATCATGCAGCTGTGTGAAGCTCCACTTCCCACAATACACATCGCAACAAATTTCCAAAAATGCCCAACTGACCTACTGGCCCCTATTTGTAAACAAATGGTTTGTTTATGGTGGAGTCCACTTTGAAATTGTTTACCGTGAGGGAAGATATTCAGGTGAGTAATCACGGAAAGACTTACGGATTTGTTATTCTTAGGCTATGACTTGGGTTTTACAAATTTGATGAAAAACTGGTGATGAAAGTAATTCGCAGCTTAAAGTTTTACTAGGAGCAAGTAAGAAAGCTGTCACTAGGAACTGGTTTAATAATAATGTGAACACAGCAAAGTCAGATCAGTGGCTGGAAAGTATTTAAGCCATTCTTGTTGTGGAAAAGTTCACTTAAAACTGAGAAAATAGGGGACATTTTCAACAAAAACTGGAAAAAAGTGACACAGACCGTTTAATTGGAACTATACACTATACATACATGAATTGCACCCAACTGGATATATATATTAGTATATATACTTAAGCAACAAAAAAAGAAATGTTTTGCAAGTTTAATGCATGATACTGTAAAAGCTGTGTCATTTATTCACACTTGAACTGAAGGAGAGAAGAAGAATGAGCCTGGATGTTCTAGAGTACAGGTGTCAAACATATAGCCCACTGGCCAGAACTGGCCCACCAAAGGGTCCAGGGCGGCCCGTGGGATGAATGTGTGAGATGCAAAAATTACACTGAACATATTAACAATCAAGGATGTGAAAATCATTTGATTTCAGGGCCCACATGCAGAACAATATAATCTCAAGTGGGTCAGACCAGTAAAATACTATCATTATAATGTATAAATAATGACAACTCCAAATTTTTCTCTTTGTTTTAGTGCCAGAAAGTAAAACTACATGAAATTGTTTACATTTACAAACTGTCCTTTCACAAACAATGTGGAAAAACAAATTCGAACAACCTGAAATGTCTTAAGAGAAGTAAGTGCAGTTTTAACAATACTTTGCCTGTTACTAAATGTTTTGTGTATTTGTAGATCCACTGTGATCTGTAAATTGTAATACATTTGTGTAAATGATAGGTTAAAGCATGATGTGATGTGACGTCTTTAACCACTTATCTGGGTCCAGGTCGCAGGGGCAGCAGCCTCAGCAAAGAAGCCCAGACAGCCCACTCCCCAGCCACTTCCACCAGCTCTTCTGGAGGAATCCCGAGGCTTTCCCAGGCCAGTCGAGAGATATAATCCCTCCAGTGTCTCCTGGGTCAGCCCACGAGCTCTCATCCTGGACGGACATGCCCAAAACACCTCCCCAGGGAGGTTTTCGGGAGGCATCCTCACTAGATGCCCAGCCCACCACAACTGGCTCTTCTCGAGATGGAGGAGCAGCGGCTCTACTCTGAGTCCCTCCTAGATGTCCAAGCTCCTCATCTTATCTCTAAGGCTGAGCCCATCCACCCTGCAAAGGAAACTCCTTTCGGCCGCATGTACCTGCAACCTCATTCTTTCGGTCATTACCCAGAGTTCATGACCATAGGTGAAATCGACCAGTAAATTGAGAGCTTCGCCTTTCAGCTTAGCTCCCTCTTCACCACAACGGACCAGTTTAGCGCCCGCATCACTGCAGATGCTGCCCCGATCCACATGTCGATCTCCCGCACCATTTTACTGGTCTGGCCCACTTAAGATCGTACTGGGCTGAATGTGGAACCTGAACTAACATGGTGTTGTTTGTTCCTCTTCTTCCAGAGAAACACTATCTGACCGAGCTGCAGAAGTTGGGTCTGCTCTCCTACACTCCCTCCAGGGAAGTTCAGGGCAAGAGGATCAGCTCATATGACGACAGGTACATAAATAATACACACTGTGCTACAGTTTTATACACAGGTTGGAAGTAACAGAAGAAAATATCACTGTACTGTAGCAGAGTTTTAAGGTTTCTGCGCTGTACTGTCGTATTGACGCCTAAACTTTGACTCAAATATCATAAATATGTTAATCTCTAAAACACAGTCAGGAGATTGATAATGATAATGAAGGTGACAACAGTTATTCTTCTTCTGATTGTTGTTGTTATTAGATATTAGACATTAGACTTGCAATGTTACATTAATGCAGCCAATTCAAGGACTTTTAACTGTAGTGGCTCATTTTCAGAAGTGTGATTAGGCTTTAAAAAAAACAACAACACTAAACCAAACATAAAGACTACAAATATGCAAAAACATCAAAAGTTAAAGTTAATAAAAGAAAGACATGATGACACTTAAGATCAGTGGAAAGTAACTGTTCAGTGTTCATAGGTTTGTCTCTGTTTTAGCCATAGTTTTGCTATAGTATTAAAAACCTATAAGTTAGTTGTACGTATTCCAAATCTGAGGACCTTTAACTGCAATTATAATATTCCAATAAAATTCAGTTTACTTTTTTATTTTGGGGTAGTTGACTGTATTTGATAGACTAAGTAGAAATAGACAGGAAATGGAGGGAATCACATGCAGCCAGCAGGTTGGAACTGAACCTGGGTCCCTGCAGTAGGATCTTAGTCTCTGTGGGATGTAACAAGCAAGCCAAGATAAATTCAGTTTATTAAAAAAAATTAATTAATTAAAATGTCAACTCTTGGTGATCTGCAGAAGTGTGGACAGTGCAGTCATGTTCTTGTAGTGTAATGGTTTCAGCTTAATCTCCTCTGTCAGGTGAACAGGTGAATAAATGCTAATTGAAGTCGCGTATTTTCCCCTTTTTTTGTGGAGATGTAAAACGGCTCCAAGCAAAGAGACTTAGGAGACCATTCTGCAAAGTAATCCTCTGACTGCAGATATCAGTGCCATCTACATCCTGGAAATTTGGTCCTTCATCTCTCTGTAGTGCTTGTATCAACTTAGATGTCAGGTTAGCATCTGTAGGAAATGAATGGAACAACAGGTGAGGTTGTTTCTGAGCAGAATAAGAACAATGTGGAACTCTGCAAAAGCTTGAACTATATCTACTACACATTTTTTAAATGCTGAAGTGTGAAAAAATCTGTATATCTATTTTGCATGCATGCCTTCCTAACATCAAGATCAATTTCATCCTAAACAGATGCCATTACATTTATGCATGTTCCACACAACATACATAATGAAAGTGATGTAAAAGATGAAACAAGATGAAATGGAAAACCACAGAGAAAGGGCATTATTAGGTTCTATTGATGACATTTAAAGCTGATTTGAGCATTGAATTGAAGTTAATATATTATGAAGAACGCTAATGGTTCAGTCATCTTTATGTTACATTAATGTGGTACGAGGTTCAGTCAGTTTATACAGAAACAGTTGGTAGAAATGTCCCGCACACAACTGTTTTTTACTTTTCTACTTTTTCACTAAGTACTGCTGGAAAGACTAGAATCAATACTTTTACCTTTTGCCAGTCTTTTTTGCTTTGTTTTTTTTCTGTTCTACTTGAGTTAAGAATGCATGGACTTTTTCTTTTTTATGGTTTTTAAAACAAAATTATTCTTCTTCTTCAAAACTGTTTGACCAGACTCATGCTGCAGCTTGCACAGAAGACAGATGGGGTGATCGTAACTAACGACAACCTGAGAGACCTGTCAGATGAATCTGCTGCTTGGAGGGATATCATCAAAAAGAGGTAGAAAATAATAATAAAAATAACAATCATTGCAGTGTTCAAGCTGCCATTAACATATAATACTCAGCTCATGACTGTAAATCTTGAAATCACCGTTAGTCAGTTCTGAAGCTGGGTAACAATTATTGCAACTATTATAGTTGCAGTCATATTAACAGTATTTCTGTCACTTAGCAACATGCCCAAAAACATTTAATCTGAATAAAACATATTTGAAACATGGGCAAGTGTTTTTATAAATATGATACGAATACGAATCAGTCGTGAATGTAACTGAGAAGAAGTGGTGGTGACTTTTCTGGTTTTATTTCCCTTTAAATCAGTGGTTCTCAACTGGTCCGGCTTAAGAACTCATGATCACCCCTCAATGACAAGCTACAACCCAAAATGATAACAGTTAAACTAATAAAAAGATGGTGTGTTTTGAACCTGAGATAATACAGAATATCACAGTATGAAAACACAGAGGACAAGTTTAACTAGAAAAGCACTCAGAGTGCGCAGACCTCCTCCAAGACAGCTCTGCCCCCCCCCAATCACCACTAAAATTTAATCATTTCTTCCTTGTGCCAGTATCAACATTTCCTGAAAATTTCCTGAAAATCCATCCATAACTTTTTGAGTTATCTTGCTAACAAACAAACAAACACGCAAACACACGAAGCAAAGCGATCACAATACCTCCTGGTGGAGGTAACTAGAAAAGCACATGGAGAGCGCAGACCTCCGCCAAGACAGATCAGCCCCCCCCCCCATCACCACCAAAATGTAATCATTTGTTCCTTGTGCTAGTATCAACATTTCCTGAAAATATCATCCAAATCCATCCTTAACTTTTTGAGTTATCTTGCTAACAGACAGACAGACATACAAACCCTGATGAAATCATGACCTCCGCCGTTTCACTTGGTGGAAGTAATGATAAACCAAACTGACCAGCAGGTGGTGATGCTAAATAAGGAAATATTCCCTTTAACACTAAATTAGGTACATTTTAACCAAAACAAAGCAGTGCACTCAGTTAAAAATTAAAAGTGCATTCAGTCACTTATTCAAGAATTAAACACACTGAGGTTTTTGTCCTCAATGTAGGTAAAACCATATCTGATGTAGTCATCATACCTGAATTTCACCATGATATGAATGGAAACTTTGGGTCTTCTTTTAAGCTGTGAAATGTCTGGTGTTAATTAGCATTATAGCGCATTGTGGTTGAGGTGGTTACATGGGGCTGTTTTTGTTCTGATTGGGCTATTATTCCCGTTATTAATGGAATTTTACAGCCCATGTACAGGCAGATCATCTATCTAAAAAAGGAAAGTACAAATTCACTCATGAATAAGAATGGTTTTACTTCACGTTGCCTCCTAGACTTCTGCAGTACACATTTGTCGGGGATCACTTCATGGTGCCGGACGATCCTTTAGGGAGAGGAGGGCCTCACCTGGATGACTTCTTACGTACGGAGCACAGGTATTTTAACCTCACATACAACGGTTCTAGGAAATCCCAGCTTTAACGAGTTCAGAGTGATGTGAGTACATTCACACAGCTCTAATGTCTGATGCAAATGCACATAGGATGCTTTTGCAGGTGGTCTAGGACGAGTATGTGCACATTCTCTTAGTTTTGTGAATCCAGATGTGTTCTGGGATGGATTGAAGGACAGTCTTACCATACTGATGTCCTCTGTGTGAGTTGTTCAGCGAACCAACAGCATCATATGTAAGTGTTTAAAGACATCTGAAAATACTGAAAAGCAAACAAAGGCATATTAGGAATGCCTCATATTCTAAAAGTAATTCCATTAAAACTGCATATCGTTAGCCTCATAGCATAATTGCCTAAGTCATACAATGGACAAAAAGTATTGGGACATGTTGAATTCAGGTGTTTCTTTTCTAACAGGGGTCTGGGATTCAAAACAATAATGACAAATGTCAAAATATAGTTTAATATTGTGATAAATAGCATGTTGATTATTAATATTGATGCTTACAGCTGTAGCTATGATGTGTGATGTGATTTTTGTCCATGTAGTTTATAAACATCAATATTTCCTTAAAGTTTAATGGGAGATTTTTCTTCCTAAGTGAGACATGAAGAAATGTCTGATGGTTAGTTGTGGTAGAAAATTATTATTTACAGTCAGAGCTTGAAAAATATTTTAGAAATTTAGAGGTTGAACATTTGAAATCAGTCATGGATAGATTTAAAAAAAAATCACTGTTGAAAGAAATTAAGTAAATACCATCTCTGAGACATTTTGGAAGCAAAGATAACAATTTAAACCAAACTAACCAATGCAATGATATTTATCACAATATAAAACTATATTACAACATTTGTCATTATTGTTTTGTATCCCAGATCCCTGTTAGCAAAGAAACACCTGAATTCAGTGTGTCCCAATACTTTTGTCTATATAGTTTATGACTTAGGCAATTATCCTATGAAGCTAACAATCTGTAAGTTTTTTACCATTTCCAGAATTAAGAGTTTTCACACCTTTTTTCACAGTTTTCACACACACACACACACACACACACACACATATATATATATATATATATATATATATATATATATATATTTTAGGGGTGGGCAAGTTAACGCGTTATTACTGCGTTAACGCATTCATTAAATAACGCTGACAATTTTTTTATCTCACATTAACGCCGTCTTATTATTGTTCTGCCTTTCAAGCAAGTCTTAGTTGATTTATACATACAGACTCTTATTTTGAAACTCATGCTTTTATTTTGCCGGTCCACACGCCGGTGCTGTGAGCACGTGCCGGCTGAGAGGAGAAAAATTAGCGAACTTGACAAATAATGCAGAATCAAACTTTGTGTAACTCCTGCAGAAGCAACACCTGTATGTATCAATCATTCTGTTGTTCGCTAAATAATTTCACATGCAAACGTGCCGTTAGAAACATGTTTATGACGTTATTTTGGATGTGTTTATTACAATGTGTTATTAACATGTTTAAGCTAATTCGTTTATGCTGGCAGTCGCAGATGGGTTGCTAATTCTTTATGCAGGCTCATGTTAAGTTTATGTAAATTCATTGGTTGTGTTTAGGTCTAATATGCCAGCCTTTGAACTAACCTTTACTTATTTACGATGTGAATGTTGTATTAGCAGTCATTTTATCTCGATGCTAACTTGAATGGGAAAATCCATAGACACGCTAACGATTAGCATTTACAGGTTAATTTAAGATTTACAACGTCTTTTTATCCAGCAACAAAGGTTCACATCAGAGATATTTTATACTATTCATTCTTACAACAACTGAACATAAAATACTCACAGGCAAACGTTTTTGGGGCCATACAAACAGAGTGAAAGAAACGTGTGTTAGTTCGTTCTTATGTTCGAACTGACTACGGGAACACCGCAAGGACAAAACATATGTTAGTGCAACTTATTCTGGCCACTTCAGGGCCCCTTTTGCTTGCTTTGAACAACTGAACATCACATATTATTGGGCTTATTAGTATTAGTACTTATTAGTGGGACTAAGACTCCTGTCAGTCACTCACAACTGTAAATACAATGGTGGGGACATAAACATGTGTAAAAGTAGTGTTTTTTTACATGGACATTTTCATTTTAAATGTCTTCAGATGGTGGGGTTGAGAAGGACACAAGTGTTTGGAAGCACTGACGTGCAATTATTTTTATCACCGGAGTACTTCCAGTCTGAAATATCACTGAAAGGCAATACATGCTGTTGATGCCCCCCCACACACACACACACACAACTATGCAATTGATCACGATTAATCGCATAAAGCCACGCGATTAATCGTGATTAAAAATTTTAATCGCTGCCCACCACTAATATATATATATATATATATATATATAAGGCCTGTAACGGTACACGTACCAAACTGAACCATTTCGGTACACACCTGTTCGGTTCAGTACACAGCTGTATCGAAACGGCACAGTATGTTGAGAAAAAGAAAAAGGAACGAAAGACGTTGTTTGATGTGGAACTTTAAATCTGCGCAAGTTCCACACAGACGTATTGAAGGATGCGTACATTGACCCGAAATACGAAATAACAGCTGATATAAGGTTAAAAAAAAAAACAACAACAACAAATATGATGTGAACCTGGAAGGAAGAGACTGGAGACCCTCTGCCATCATTACAATCCCGTTTGGGATCAGTTCAGGTCCTGGTGAAAGACAGCAACGAGGAAAGAGACATTAATAAGACGGACGTTGTTTGGCCCCTATGAACGACAGTAGTTCTAAAACACTTACACACACACACACACGCTGTATAACAGAGGAATAGAACCCGGAGTTGGACGTTGAAAGAATATAAAGTTTCACTTTTGTTTCACGCCAGCGTTAGTTATGCCCCCCCCCCCCCGGCTCCGACCAAAAAAACACCCCAGAAACATCCCCCCAACAAGTCACACCCTGTACACATGCGCGCACGTACACAAAGTGGCCTAAACAGTTGGTTATCTGTCCTAAAATAAATAATTTGGTTAATTTTTTGTTGTCAAAGTTGCTCTTCAGTTTGTTTAAACAGAATACCAGTTTGTCCTCTTGTTAATGTTGCACTTCATGTGGAATTTTTTTGGTATTTTTATGCAGATTGTGAACTGACAGAAATGTGATTTGATTTTTGTTGTTTGTTCAAAACTACCTGTCAAGGAAAAGTGCAATACTGATGTTTAAAATACATTTAGTAATATTAATAATTAATTTTATTTTCTATTTGATTTATAGCAGTAGAATTATATTCCTGTTTTTCTATATTCTATTGTGTCCAAAAATTGGGGGGAAAATTTTTAAAAATTCATAAATTTATTAAAGACATTTTGAGGGGTTTTCTTTCTTCCAGTACCAAACCAAAAAAAAAAAATGAACCGTGGCTTTCAAAACCGAAAACGTACCGAACCGAAAATTTTGTGTACCATTACAGGCTTAATATAGATAGATAGATGGATGGATGGATGGATGGACGGACGGACGGACGGACAGAGACAGATAGATGAAGAAGAATAGCACTGGAATGGAACAATGTTCTGATACTTATTTCTCCTTGAGGAAATTAATTATCCACAGTTTGTATAATTTAGTATAAATTCATACAGTTTACAAACTTGGATGCTTCAATAATCACAAAAGCCTAAATCATGCAATATAACAAATTGTCAAAGATGTAAAATGAATATTTAACGTTTATTTATTAATTCAGTGTCACCTTGTATTGATTAACAGGTAAGAAAACACCTTAAAAGCTACAGGTCTGCAGACTGAACATAATCAAAAATTTATGAAAAATCAATCAATCAATAATAGACGTCTTAACTGGTCTTTTAATTACTTTTCCTTACAGTTCGTCAAACTTCTCTGAGGAAGTCAACATTTTTCATGTTTACAGATTTTAACATACAACTGATCTTAATTAACACTGTCTTTTTATGATATGTTAGCCGTTACTGTCACTAATGTCACTAATGACTATATTGTCACTTTCCTAAAATGACCTTTTGACAAAAATTACTTTTTACCTAAATCATCAATCACTCAATTTCTGCCTAAGATTTTTGTTTTTTCCCTGAAAAATCTGAAAAAAAATGACTTGGGCAATTATTGTAGGAAGGTGATGATATTCCTACATAATACCGACAGGACTGTATATTTACTAAGTACTTTCATATTTACCTTCTTATTTAAACGTTCAAATTAAAAATTGTCTTGAAAATGTCTTAAAATGCATTAAATTTAAGATACCTGTGATTAGCTGGGGCCTCATGTATAAAGGGTGCGTATGCCCAAAAACGTGGCGTACACCCTTTTCCACACTCACGTTCAGATGTATAAAGGGTGAAATGACCGTGGAAAGGTGCGGTGCTCCATGCCAACTTCATGGCTGGCGTATGCACATTTCTAGTGTTTTTGAACCTTTGGTGACAGGTGATACTGGGAAACTGTTCATAATGTGAAAAGGGGAATTCCTCAGAGTGATGTGCACATCAGAGATACACAGATGAACAATTCACACACCAGCACGCCATCCTACTGCTAGAGCCGCACATCCCCCTAGCAGACCAACTAGACCAACCCTGGACCCATTAGTGCTAATCCTGCCTGGAGGCCATTTGGTCTGACAACATGTGATTTCAACCCTATAAAGAGACAAGGACACAAAATTAACTTGTTGATAAATGCATTTAATGTTGTATTAATGTCTGTGAAAACATTTATAAGTCGGTCTAGGTGCTCAATGATGCAGTCAATTGCCCTCACAATGTCCTCTTGTGATTCGGGTGAGCACGTGTAAGGACACGACTGGTCGGACAGTATCAGCAGCTGGCTGTTGGACCAGGGGATCGGCTAACACCGGAAGGCTGGAGGAGGCCCCTACGGGTCTGTGACAGGAGGCTGGGACAGGACAATCTAAAACTCTTAATGTAAAAAGCTTAACGTAGTTTAATTTCTGAAAACTGCAATCAATCATCACCAATCTCATGGTTTTGATTTTTGGAGAGGTGAATGTCGACATGATTACAGATGTCCATGAATATTTTGGTGATAACTGATTGCTGTTTTCAGACATTAAGCTACATTAAGTTTTTTTTTTTTTTTTTTTTTTTTTTACATTCAGACTGTCCCATTGGGACTGCGTCTCACCATCTTCTTCTGCCTCATTGTCTGTTTAAAATAATAAATTGAGTGATTAAAGGTAGGGTAGGAGATCCTGGAAAAACAGTTTGAGCAAGCTACATTTTGAAAATACATAATTCAAAAGTTCAAACCCCTTTCTTTAGACTTCCCTCTGATGCCACGCCTCCATTGTATTGATTGTACTTGCAGACGGGGGGAGGGACAAATGGCAGTTGAATTTGATCGACATATCACCATTCAATCATTTCGACGGGCCGGTTAAATTGATTGGATGGTGTTTTTTCAGTCCTGTCCATTCCACAGGTGACTAAAATTTTTTTATGTTTGTGTTAGAACATTTAATTAATTGGTCACAATCGGGGTGTGAAGGGGATTTTAAGCAATATAGTAAAACATGCTCTGGGAAAACATCTTCTACCCTACCTTTAAACATAAGTCGAAGTCATTGATTTCCTCCTTGATATCCTGGCATGATTATGCATGAACCTTCATTGTGTTTGGCTGTGAACAGACTATTGTATGACGCGCAGAATGAACAAATGTGTGAGTTACACAAATACAAAATATATCTTTACCTTGAACTGAGTCACCCCTGTGAGGGCAGTGTCACTCGCAATAGCGGTGACTCTCTGCTCAAATGGGCTGAGTTCATCCTCTTTTCTCCTTCCACCTGTTTTGCATTTGCTTGACATCATCTGATCATGCAGAGAGGGGAATCCCACCTGCAGGGCCTGTTTATACCAATTTGCATATTTAAATAGGGGTTTGGAGAGGGAGGAGTCAGGCACTCCAACATATTTGGTCAATTCCGCGCTGATTGGGATGTACAGAGGAAATGTACTTGGAATCGGGCGTACGCTCAGTTTTATTCGTCTGGATTTTTTTTGTGCGTACGAAGTTTTCTGGATGTAAGCATACAACCGGTTTCAGTATGAAATCCACGCAGGTCTTTTTACATGAGGCCCCTGGTACTTATATTAAACCCAAAATATGGACTATATAAGTTAAAGGATAAATTTAACTTTAATTTTATGGATTTTCCTCAAGTTTTAAAACATCTGAAATTTTTCACATAATATTAAGAATCAAATAACTCTTCTCTCAGTCATTTGGTCATAGTTTGGTTTGTGTTCTCCCATTGTTTCTTTCCTCTCAGGACTCCAGATCCAGGAAACCACTCGTTTGCTGGTGTAGCCACTTCCTTCCCTTCCTCCCAAACACCACGCTCTCAAACAGAGGTCTTGAACTTCCGCGATCGGACACTGGGTGGTGCTCTAGATGCAGTGGGTCGTCGGACTAAGCTCGGTGGGGGTTGGGACATGGGCCACCTGGATCAAAACCAACATGGACCTGCAGGTCTGGGCATGGGCCGCAGTGCCAACAGGAGTCTAGAGCAAACAGCCGACCTCATAGAGCAGCTGGGTCAGGTTTTCCCAGGTCAGGACAGCATGGTGACGTTGGTGCTACAGTGTCACCCAACAGAGACGGACATCAACGTACTGTCTGACCTCATCTTGGAGCAGCAGAAGGACTAGAAATGCCTTTAATTTAGACTTGTCTTATACTGTGTTTTGCCCTGGATGGGTTAAGAATAACTCTGGATTCCAGCAAAGCCATTTGAAGCACTGACCAGGAATTCATTTTCCTGTTTAGCAACGATTTTACATGCTATCATATGAGTTAAACATCCTGGTGACAGCTGAATGTAAAACTGATTATTTTAGTTTATCGTCATCCCCGGGAAATTCACCCAAACTTTTCCCATTTCGTCATGGCATTTCTTAAAAAATCTCCTGAAAAGTTCTTTATCAAGAACGTGACTTACGTGACTCACCTAACTTAAAATCCTGAAGGTCTACTTCAAATACTGTCTTAGTCCTGAATTTTGGCCCTTAGATTTTACATTGGTATGTTTATTTTAAGTCTCACCAATTGCTTCTTTTTCTGTGGATTATCAGTTGTACTGAGAAACCGCAAGGATAATCACCAACGTCCAAGAAAAAAAATGAGTGGTAGGTGCTTCACTGGGCCAGAAACACAAAATGTTGATGTAAATTAAGGAATCTGGTGCTCGTCGAAGACAGGAGCTCACTGAATAAACATAAAGTTCTGCGCACTTTTAATCCCTCTGGGCCAATTACAGTGTAAGATTCAGTTGAAAGTTACTGGCCTGTAATGTAGATTAGTTTGTCTTTGTGTAAAACTTATTACATACATATTGATGTGTGAAAGTAGTTACAGCTCCACAAGGCCATTTGACCTTGAAAAAGTAGGTCAAGGTCACCTCGGCCGAGGGGTAAAAACTAAAAGAGCAAACAATCATAATCAATGTTCACAATGTATGGCCCTGATGAAGACACTGTAGTCAAAATGTGATAATGATGACATCCCTGGAGGTAATAAATGATTTTTATTTTTGTATCAGAAGTTGACTTGTTTTTACCAGTTATATTTTTATACTACTTCCGTGATGAACATTGATTAGTCTTTTTTGCTCTTTCAGTTGTCAGCAAAATCTATTCAGTATTTAGCTGTTGCAAAAACTCACAAATAATTGGTAAAAAATCATTAAGTATGTTCACTCTTTTTGCAAGCAAATCTTGATTTTGCAAAGAATTAATCTGTTTCTATCATATTTGCATAAACATTTTACAGACAAAAATGTTTGTAAATATACTTAACTAGTGCGCTGACCCATGAGGATCCATGGGTTCTAGATGTGGTAGTTTTTGTGCTGTCGTGTATTCTTGCGTGCTGTATCGCATTTGTCCAGCAGTCACTGCCAAAGCGTTCTGGCCATAGCAACGTGATTGTAAGGCTATTGTATTCCAAAATTACCAGCATCTTCAAAAATATTGGTCCTATCAACTTGCTGTTTCCCTAACCTCTTCCTTGACCAAAAATACATATGTATGCTGAACTGCAACAGTCAGCTCTTTCTGGATTTTGTGTGAATCCCTGGGGACACACACAGAGGCCACTTAGCTTTTATAATATAGAAGATGGCAGCTCACTTTGTCCAAGAATGACTGTTTTAATGTCCTTATAACTATTTAAGGACAATAAAACCAAGATTGGTGCAGGTGTAAAATCTGAATATAACACCTTAAAAGATAATTTTGACAGATTTTTACAATGTAGTGATTGGATGAAGCCTGTTGAATTTGACAAATCTGAAACCTACTGCAATGTTTGGGACAAAGCTATTAGAGTCGGATAAAACTTAAAGCTGTGAAAGAAAAATCCACCAGTAACAGTTGCTGTCAGCCAGCATCATTCTGTATTCACATCAACGGCATCACCAAAGTCTGGATCCAGTAGATGAACGCGTTATCCTGCAGAAACCCTTGTCAATATTAACTGCAGATTGCAGATATTTTAAAGGTGTCATATCACTGTATTGGTTGACTATTACTTAGGTGTTCCTACACTTGTAACATTTAGCTAATACTTGAGAATGTTAATAAGAAATTAGTGAGGTTTTGAACAGAAATAGTAATAACAATGAAACAAAAAAGTTTTTATTGTAGAGCTTTAGCTTTTGTGCACTATCCCACAGTAACATATTAGCATTTTTTGTTTGCAGGAATATCTGTGATATTAAGGGGGAGGTCCATGGTGAGGTGTAATGGCATGACTTTACGCTGTCTTAAGTATGATTAATATTTCTCTGCACTGTTGGCTGTGAGCTCAAATGTTGCTGTGCTAGTAAAAAGAGCCGAGGTGACATTTAGGTGACCTCTCTAACTTTTAAAAGAAAGACAATCATAGGGTAATGACATTTGCATCCATTCTACTGCTTTTTTCTGCCTTTCCAGCCCCCGTGCCTCTTTCCTCCTCCAGCCTGCCACTCACTGTTTTTTCTTATCTACCTCTGTATATTCTCCCTGCAAAACCCAGTGGCTTATGCTGACCCTGTTCAGGCGAAAAGACCAAAGGACATCAGGAGAGAAAGGACAAGTGGAAAGAAGTGCTAGTAAATCCCCCCCCCCCCCCAAAAAAAAAAAAAGACAAAACAAACAAAAAAAACGTGTTTCAGTGCTTATCATTTATCTAAAGTAGTAAAGCTCCATGTTGGGGAAAAAAAAACTGACACTGCAATGCAATTCTTTTTTTTTTTTCTTTTTTTCAATACATATTTATCTGAAAGAAATACATTGATTCCCACCAGCCTTGAATATCTATTTGCTCACAAACACATGCAATTTTTTTTTTATTTCTTTAGAATTCACTCAGATCTCAGAACTCATTCTACAAAGCTTTGTGGTGCATTCAGTGAACCTGTTTTTGGTCATCCTTCCTGTAGCTGAACCCAAACCTTAAAGATTTTCTCTTTGCAGCTAAATCTGCCCCTGAAATTTGTTTCTCGTGTTCATGTTCATTTGAAGGTTGTGGTTGACAACAAGCAGTCATAGGAACAGCTTTGGTTGTTTGATAAATCGATTAAGAATCATTGTGTTTGGTTCACTGTGCATGAAGAGTAAAAAATGCCACTCAATAATAATACAATCTAACTCTTCAATCTGAGTAACTTATTTTATATCAGGCAAACTTGTCTTTAGATTAAATGGAGAATGTTGTCCTTTGGTATCAAGGTAGCAAGAAAAATGTGTGGAATGTGTTAATTGGCCTTAGTTGACATTGCTCATCCATCAGTGTAACTATTCCATGTGTGTACTTTGCAGCTCTAACATGCAGATCACCATCAGTCTTAAAATTAATGCAGCTGAGCCATAATATTAATCGTGCAGACATTTTAAGCACAATTCTAAATTATGCTTTAAAGTTTAAGAAAATGAATGTGATTTACAGGCAGACAAAATTTTATTTAGAATGAAAAAGAGCAATAAAATACCTTAAAAATCTGCCTGTGTTAAAAAACCACTGTAGCAGAAATTAAATGTGAACTAAACTGAGGTGAAATGTAGATCCAGTAGTTGTGAGACTTAATTTTATTTTGCCAAAATAATACTGGACCACATTCTGTTCTGTTCTTTATATTGGCTTTTATGTACTTTTGATGCAGGTTGGATGCTGTATTTCTGTAGGTTTCTGCTCTTGTTTACATTAAGTGAGTCTCGACAAAACTGAGAACAAACTAAAAGAATGAAGTGAGTGGGGGCTGATAAGTTGTTGCTGCCAGGTCACATGACGCCCACGTTGCTCTTCAGTCGACCACTTAAAAGCATTCTGTAATATTTAAGAAATATGAAATAGGATTGTGTGTGTATATTTTAAGACTTTGATGCTGAATTCTGTCATACTTTCATTAAATCTATTTGGAATTTTCTCTGTTGTTTCTCTTTTGTTGGAAGCTTTTAACCAAATGCCAATGGAACAAAAATTATACAACCCCCTATATGAATCTATACATTGTTATTATGTGGTAGGTATAATTATCTTTTGCTTGTGGTTATTAATCCTATCACCATATGATCAACAGTGAAACATGTTGTTCATCAAAAGATTCACCAGGGGTCACTCTTCACCAATATTTAACAGGAAGAGCAGGTCATTAGTGTGTGTCTGCAACATTTAATATAATAGTAACATGCTTATTCTACTCAGAGGATAGGTTATTTTTAATCATTTTTTTCTATATAATTACATCATTTTCAAAAGATTTCTTTCCATAAAATGTAATTTATTAAAAGTTATCAAAACTCTTGGATTATCACCTGTACCCTTTCTGAAGAAGCATATGAGGACTTTTTGAATGAGGACAAAGTGTGTTTCTTTAAACAAGCATTAGTTTCTTCCTGATTCGGATTCTTATAATTTCATTTAATGTTCATTTATTTCTGAAATTATAAATGTATTGGTTTTTTTATTTTTAATTCATATGTAAAATGTCAACAATTTGTATTTCTATTATTTTTTTTTTTTTTTTTTTTTTTTTTTTCTATAGCGCATACTATACATTGTTACCTTTAGGGACTCCACAGAGGAGGATTAGGTCGTGCCTTTCTGAGAATAGAAACGAAACCAGTTGGGTGACTTTTGAACAATAATGAAAATAGACAGGATGTCTATTTTGGGAACTTCCTTACATTGCTTAATGAACCAACCAACCCAGCATTAAACATCTGATTCAGCTCTATAATAGCAATTAGAGTGACACACAGTAGGTGGACAATAGATTAAATTTTTTGATGTTGCTTGGTGCCTGAACACCTTTGGTTTCTTTTCTTTGGTTTGTAGCAGTTTGATCTACCATTCTTTTGTTTTCTCAGCAACCTGAAACAAAAAGTAGATAAAGAAAGTGGAAAAAGAATGCAGTGATGATGAATAGCATTTTACTGTAAATGGTATGAGCACAACATTAAATGTGTTCTCTGGACCGCCTTATTGCATTTGTGAGCTTTGAACCTCTAATAACTTCAGGAGAAAGTTACAACAGGAGTAAATTAGTACAAAAACTGCAAAAAAAAAAAAAAGATGAAAATCACAATGTAGTTTGAAACAGGTGATGTGAAAACAATTACTTGGTACAAAAGCTGCATCCAAGGAAGGATGCTGCAAAGATGGTCAGAGAGGTCCACCTTTGTTGAATAACTGGTAATATGCAGAAGAGAATTAGAGTGTCTAATAAACCTTAATATATTTCAGTGTGTAAGGGGTAAAGACACAAAGAGGGAATGGATGCCCTGCACTCCGGAGGTGAAGACAACAATATCTCCAGAAGCCTGGGTCTGTCATAGTCTGGGGTTTTGTTGCTGTAAAAGTCAAAGGTCATTGTTACTGTTAATATTGAAGAGTGCATTGACATTTGGAGCAAACCTTAAAGATGACACCTTTTTTAATGATACTCATGCATATTTCAACAAGGCAATACAAAACCACATTCTGCACACAATACAAAGACCTGGCTGTTGAATATGAGGGTGTGCGTGCTGGACTGGCCTGATGCAGTCCACATTTATCCCAAGCAGAGAATGTTCATAGCATCTTGAAACACAAAATGTGACAATGAAAACCTCATATTGTATCGTACCTTCAGACTTGTTTGCAGGAAAAATGGTCCGTGGTCAGTCCATGAATATCTTTTCAGTGTTGTGAAAGAAATGGCACCATAAACAAAGTGGTAAATGCACAAAAAGTTTAATATATCACTCCACATTTTCCTGTGTTTTTTTGGGTTTATCCCTTTCAAATGCCAAGCATGCTTTTATGGTCATAAAACCCATTTGGAGTTCCTCCTGTGTTCCACAATAAGTTTCATTGAATACCTGTGTGCTTAGTTCCTAGTTCAAATAGTAGTGGAACGTACTTGAGTATCTCCATGTTATTCAACTTTATACCTCTATTCCATTACACCATAGAATATTGTACTTTTTACTCCACTACATCTGTCTGACACACTTTACACTTTATTTCCTCTGCCAAGGAGGTTATATTTTCATTGGGCTTTGTCTGTTTGTTTATCTGTCTGTTTGTTTGTTTGTTTGTTTGTCTGTTAGCAAGATAACTCAAAAAGTTATGGACGGATTTTCATGAAATTTTCAGGAAATGTTGATACTGGCACAAGGAACAAATGATTACATTTTGGTGGGGGGGCTGATCTGTCTTGGTGGAGGTCTACACTCTTTGAGTGCCTTTCTAGTAATTCTGCTATGGATTACTCTTTATACAACTTATTTATTCTTATTCTATTTTTACCTCTGTTTTTAAAATGTGTTAAATGTGTGGCATTTAACAAGGTGAGAGAGAAACAGTATTTCAATTTTCTGTATGTCCTGTGCCCTGCAATGAACTGGCGAGTTGTCCAAGGTGTACCCTGCCTTCACCCTTAAGTAGCTGGGATAGGCTCCAAGCGACCCCCGTGACCCTAGTGAGAATAAAGCGGGTTCAGATAATGAATGAATGAATGAATGAATGTATGAATGTATGAATGAATGTATATCCTGTGCATCTAGTGAAATGACAATAAAAAAAATCTTTGAATCTTTTGAATCTTTGAATCTGACACCTTTTCAGATTGCAGTTTCTTCCACTTCCTCTCCAGTGAAAACTTAAAATGTCTGAGAAAGTGTTTCATTGGGTAGAAAAAAATTTTCCTTCTTCATAAGGTGTAAGATCCTTGAATAAAAAAAAAATGTAGTTCACTGCAGGCACTTCATTAGGTAGAAAAAATAACAAGCATCAGGGTTCAAAAAGTAAGTAACGTAAAATTATAGTAGCCAGAAAAAAGCCTGAGGCACCTTGATACAGAAATAAAAGTCCTTTATTACCTACAGGGACACTATCACCAATGTGTTTCAGTTACACAGAGTCTTCATAAAAGACATGAGCTCAAATTCAAAACCTCAATGCATCATGGGATGTTAATCTTGTTGATTAAAATTACATTGAGCTGAAAACAGGCCTGTTTTACTGAGCTAATGCATAGCAGATTTTCAGACATCCACAGCTTTTCTGAGATTGAATGTGGCACATTGCTCTAGATATGCCATTCACAAACTGGGTCACAATCCATTTTATTGGGTCTTCAAATGGTAGAGTAAAATACAAAACACTGCTATGACATGACACGTTTTTATACATATTCTAATTTAAAAAACAAGACAAGTATTCTGAAAAAAAAAATGACTGACTTCTGGCTGAATTGACCCTGATTTTGTTTTTGTTATCACAATGATATATATATATATCACTAAAATGTAGTGAACAAATATCTCAAAATGTAAAAACACTTAAATGTTGGCTTCCCCAAAGTAGAGGAGGGGACTAAATGTGTTTTCAGTCACAAGGTCTTCAGTAGGTAAATCTTACACATTAACAAATCAGAAGGACTCGCTGTATAGAAACCCATCAAAAACATTTTTCCGTAGCAGAGACAGTTTTGTCAGTGGAAAAGTAAATCAATCATGTTTGTTTGGCATTGTCTTGGAAACCAGTGTGTTGCTAACATTACTCATTGTGGCTGTTTGTGAACCCCTGTTGTACATAAGCTATCCATTATTACGTAAAGCAGTTTAAATGTGCTCATCTGCAGCAGCAACATGCAAAATACACATAAAACAAATTCACAGATGTCACATACAAAAGTAAAACTCTGACCAGGGACCATTTTACTGCACAAAAACTACTTGATATACTTACAAATGGTTTTGAATGCACCTTTAAAGTTGCCTGTGAGTGTATCTACCTAAGTAAAAAAAAAAAAATCTGAAAACTACAAATAACATTCCACCAAAAAAAAGAAAGGTCAGTGGACTGTCTATTTATAGGTGACCATGCAAAACAAGCTTTTTTGGCTCATGACCCCATTTTAATGTCACAAATTTCTGGCGACCCCAGACATTCAAAACTGAGATTTTTTTTTTTTTTTTTTTCGCTAAAATGATTTTTTTTGGATCATGTAATAGTTTGCTATACTACTGTATGTTGCAAATAAACCTTAATTTTAGATGACATTTAGGCTATATAATTGATATTATTATGGACGGAGGCAGAAAAGCCAGGTGTAGATTACTGCATAAAGTGAGAATTTGATTTTCCTTGGTCAGGATATGTACAGTCAGTCCAGCTTGTATTTACAAGGCTGACAATTAGTACTGAACAAACAATAAATCAAACTATGAATTATGAAAGAGCTGCAGCATCTTAAACCGACCACAATGAACATTTGAAAGATAAACAGTACCACAGTGCTTCAGTTTCACCTTCAGAGTTTGTCATGTCTTTTATGTATTGTGATTGTCTCTGTCATCTCACCATATATTTTTTATTAGTAAGTAGTTGTTTTTTTATTTTTATCAATTACTAGAAATTTCAGGCAATCCCATTTGAATTCCAAGCGACCCCACGTGGGGTCCTGACCCCAAGGTTGAAAAACACTGTTACAGTAAGTTGGTGGGAAGCATTAACAGTCAGTAGCTGAGGTGGCTTCAAGTTTTGCATAAAATAATTTCCTGGAAATCCTATTGTTGCACAATGATGTATATCACTAAAATGTAGTGAATAAGTATCTCAAAATGCAAAACACTTAATTGGATATATTTGTATATACATACAAATCCACTATATAGTCATTTATTGTTACATATTGCTGATCCAATATGTTAACCTACAACGTACACATATATAACGTACACATTATATAATATATTCATCTCTACAACCTGCAGCTGCAGCATCTATGTACAAGGTGGTATGGATGTGTGTGTTTGCTGCTGCTGTGAAATTGCTTGTTTGGCAATAAAGGAAAATATTACACCAATAAACCTATTTGATGGGAAGGGGAAAAATGAGATAGAGAGTAGACAAACAAATAATCTTTCTATCTATCTATGTTACATGTCAGTTCTGCAATATCCAATGTAAAGAGGGAATGTGTGGTATATTTGTATAGGCCATCTGTGTAGTTGTGTGATGTGTATGTTTGATGTAGTCTCTATGAATCGTGTTTTTCAAAGTAGACTCCTGTAGTTTGACTGTGTGTGTGCAAAATCAACGCAACAGCAACTTAAAGATAGTAATTATGTATTTTGTGTCATTTATTTTTCCATTTGATGAAGCAAAGATGATTTTCTGGTCTGGTTAATAAAATTCTAATCCTTGGGGAATTTTCTATTCCTAATTTGAAATATATGAAGGTGACATCTACGTTTTGTGCATTTCATCAGGGGTTTTGGTCTTTTTAAGTGTTTTTATCAGCTGTCCACCTCTTTGACTAGTGCAGGTTTTGTACAAGTAATGAAACTAACAACTGTATAGATAAACTTTTATTGATAGACAGATGAACTCTCCATATTATAAGCAATAATGGACTCTGATCACAGAAGTCACAACAAGAAGTAGCAAACACACCTGGATAAATCAGTGTGTCCAGTAATGAAAGACAGGAAATACAGGAGCTGCCTTAAATTCAGGAAGTAGAGGGGCTGTGCAGAGTCCATTCCATTCCAGACTGATGGGCACATCAGGGTGGAAGGGAGGTGGATGTAGTGGTTCACCCTTAATGTTCCAACCAGATTCATTGAGCTCATCAGGCTTTGTGAAAGAGTGGATTGGGGAATATAAGACATCATTTCCACACATGTCCCTCTTCTCTGATCTCAAGCTTTAGCTCCTCAGGTCCTCACCTCCACACCTAACTCCTCCTGTCAGCCATGTGAGCGGAGGAGTCGAGGCAAAAGGTTTTTGTGATGTGTTGTGTTATAGTGGATTTTAATTAAATTTACAATAAGGCATAAGTGAGTAGGTGATGCAATGATGTCATACTTTTTTTTTAAATTTAGGACACAGGTTTTATTGCATATTTGATCATTTTAAATATTAAATAGAACTTTGTGAGAAAGATTGAGGAAAACTTCTGCAATAACTTGTACAATCCAGATGTCAGTTCTTTTACAGGTCACAGTCTCAGCCTCAGTCATTGCTCCTCTGGTCAGCCTCCAATCCTTCATGTGCACTTTAGGGGACTGAGATTTCCTTTAAAATGGAGCTCCTAGATTAATTTCCAAGTCACAATCTAGTATCAAGGAGCCAAAGAGGTGAGAATTGAGAAGAGTCTATAGATTGACCACCACAGAGTCTAGAAGTTACCCCTGTAAAGAAATGTTGAGGTGTGCTGGTGAAGACTTTAGACAGCAAAAAACTGTCATAACTCTGGTTGGAAAAAAATCTTATGGCAATTATTGTAGCACTACATGGTATCATTGACACCTTGCTGACATGTCCTGTTGTCAGAGCTTAAGGTGGTCAAATAAAATATTTTATGTGTCTGTTTTTGTTTATTTTTTGCTGTTAATTAGGGATCCAATAAAAGAGTTCTGGTTTTATGTTTTTCCATCTGTGCGTGCGTTTCATTAACATGCATATATTTCTTGCATATGTTTTGTCAGAAATAAAGACATACACATTACATCCCTGCAAAAAAGCAAAACAAAAGTCTGCCTAAGATTTTTACATATTAGCCACTGTGCAAAAGAAGCAAATAAACAAAAAGAGTTATATTATCAGCTAAACAAATTCAAACAGTAACACAAACCTATTTTCATTAACCCTTTGATGCATAAATTATGAAAACCTTAAAGATTTTTTTCCTGAGTGTTTTTATTCCTCTTTAGGCATGAAAAAAAAAAACAATATGATTGAAATTTTTCTTAATGAACCTATTTTTATGGCATTACAAAAATGTCCACTCAGCTGGACACCATGCCTTTAATTTTTGAAGCAAAGAAGCATGTATTTAAAATGCAATAACAGAAAGTGATATACTGTGTGAAAACTATTAAATAAAAACATTTTTAAGGCAGCTAATCTGATGTTTTCTCACATTTTATTATACTGTAAAAGTTATTACTCACTTCATGGAGATAATATGCACAAAAAAACTTTTTGTTTAAGAAAACTGTTTATTACAGTCTAATAACAACTAGCAATTTATTTCCTCTCAAACATGTTACTGCAGATCAGGTTTATCAAGAACAGCACAGTTATAGTAATTGTATGAATTGCAGTGTTTGGGATGGTGCATAAGTGTTCAATATGTTGGCTGATATGGAACTAAAACAACAAAACCCATGAATATAAAAGAGAACAGATGGAAAATAGATGTCCACTGTAGTGACCAGTATGCATGAAAGGGTTAATTATACGACAAATATGAAACGAGGTTCAGTCGTTATTTTACAGTATTTTACAATATTTAGGGTTAAATCCGTGTTGTGTGTACATGTCCGATATTTAAGATGTCTCAGGTAATGACACACCTGAGCGCATCCTGTAAAGACAACGCACCTGCTGTCTGACCTTTGACCCTTCCTCTTGTCCATCTCTCAGCCTCTGTTTACCTCGCGTTGTATTTGCATAGCTGGACCGGAGTGTGCGCTCGCGCTTGTCGCTCGCTCGCTCGCTCGCGCACACGCCCCCGCATTCACCTGTCTGTCTCGCGCTCCTCAGATCTCACACACAGTCGCTTTGCGCCCGGCTGAGGCGAGTTCTGTGAACAACAAACGGCTTTTTCAGGGCATATCGGCATTTAAACGTATTGAAACGTGTTAAAAAATGTTCGCGTTTTCTTTTTGACAGTAGTTAAACGATGGCAGACGAAGTTGCGATGGAAACGCTGATGGGAATTGTCGTCTAGAGAAGCTCAATAGAGATACAATGAGGTAAGTTAAGAGTTTTACTTATGACCTGTAGCTACACGCAAACCACAAACTTTCTGAGATCTTTCATTAATTGAAGAATCCTGTTTACTGCCCTCCACATTGACAAACTTACAATAAATTACATTTAGTCATATAATGTTTCGAACACAAGGTGAATAACTACGATAATAGGATGTAAATTGTAGGCAGTGACCAGTAAATTGGTTCAAAAAGGTCACTTTTTTTTTAGAAATATCCGACCAAATTGGGGTTTTTGTCTGTGCATTAATGTTTTGACATCTTAGTTAAATGCTAGCTGCTTATTCAAGTGTACAGACGCTTAAACATGCAGCCATCCGTTACACTGCAGATAAAAGAATAGATCTTAAAGATAGCTTTATTGATTTTTCTCATATGGTGGTTAAATAATTTGCCATAGCTAATTTGTCTTTCAGTTCTATCCTCATCGCAAGCTCAACAGGTCAAGACTATTTTAGGTGGAATTATAATACAGGCTAATCAAAATGAGCAGAAATACACCAAACAGGCTAATTAAGAAAATGTTAGATTTCTCAGCTGTAGTTCATTCTAAAAATTCCCAATTTTGACTTTAAATCACATTATGTGGTTTCTAAATTACATGGATGGTGATTTCACTTAAGACACTGACTCATTTAAGTGTGTTTTAGTTAAAAATAGAGATGAAAAACTAATTTATTGAACATAAAGGATTACTAAACTGATCTCAGCTGTTAAATGTACACATTTTGTGTCTGTTTTATATAATTCAAAACTGGCTATCTTGGTGAATCTCTGGTTTTAGACCAGATTATAAAAGATAATCTGAGGCTGTTGAATCAAAGTAAAAATACTACATCACTGAGCTGATTTTAACCAAAGGAGTTTCTTATGGAAACCCCTCCTCTTCTTGCAGGTTACTTCTTAGATTAGTGAACACAGTAGTGGCAATAGAAAAAAAAAAAACAAGGGGGGGGGGGGGAATGAGACGAGTTAGCCTAAACAGCGGTACGAACAATAAATGTACTGTCAATACTGCTCTGTGTCACAGAAGTGTCATGGCCAAAAGAAAAAAAACACACAAGACCTCTTTTGTAAAGATCCCAGATTGTTTTTATGTAATGTGAAATCAATGCCTGCCAACATAAAATAGTCCCAGCAGGTCAATCAAGGTGAACACATAACTCAGATGAATTTCAGCGTAATCCCTGCATGACTTTGCCATTAAACTAGACATGCACCTGTAGGAGACAGATTAAAGAGATATTTTTAATCCCAGAATTAATGATAACATTGGAGCAGATTGAGTGTGGGGTACTGTTAGGGCGTTTGTGATATTTTGCACACTGACAGGGAGGAGAGCGTTTGGATGGAGTCAGATGACAAGGAAGAAGACACAAAAGAGGAAACCAGCAGAGGGGCACATTAAAGTGAGCTGCTGAGTGTAGGTGGTGGCTGGAAAAATGTTTTTAATGTTGCAATGGGTGCGTCGCTGACATGTCATTCCAGTACACAGTGAACATCGTGTGTGTTGATGAGTGTGCAGCAGGACTAACAAGTTTTTTGCATAATGGAGACACAGCTAGAAGAGGTTTGTCATTCAAATGGTATTAAAACCATGTACAGTTATTTGAAACATGATCACATGCAGTCTCTGATCTGTGGAACAAAACTGCACAGCATGTTTAGCTCAGTTTATTCTTTCTTCTATGCTAATGATGCTTATCTTTAAGGCATTTTACATTCATTTGTAAGATTTATCAGCGGTACAGGCTTATACGTATTCTTTACAATATGCATACATATACTTGTGTAAAAAAACGTAAAAGTAGAAGTTCTGATAACTCTTCCTTTCTGCAGTAAGGATAGTTTAAGCTCTGAAAAGTAATAAAAGCTTAAAATGAAAAGGAAGCCTCAGAGGGACATTTACTAACTGAAATATATGTTGTATTAGTTCAATGTGAAGACTGTTGAAAGTGCTATAACTTCAAATAAAAGTAGAAAAGCACTCAGAGAGCGCAGACCTCCGCCAAGCAGATCAGTGTTGTCCCCCCCATCACCACCAAAATTTAATAATTTGTTCCTTGTGCCAGTATCAACATTTCCTCAAAATTTCATGAAAATACGTCCATAACTTTTTGAGTTATCTTGCTAATAGACAAACAGACAGACAGACAAACCCCGATGAAAACATAACCTCTGCCGTTACACTTGGTGGAGGTAATAAATAATAATAAACTGAAAATAATGAACATTAACTTTACTCCAATGCACAAATCAATGTCATCAACAGAATTTGGAACATTTCGATGCCCTTCCCAGTCATCCAGTCTCCCTGTATTTTCTGTTTTGTTACAGCATTTACATCATTTTCAAATTTTTACAGATGTTATATATGATATTCACTGATGGACGCATGAGGGTGATCATCCAGCATTTTATTTATTATCGTTCCATACATGAATCAGCCTAAATGTTGAGAAAGTCAACAATGACGCAATCACTAATCCCCTAAAACTAAACAAAGCAGCCTTTATTGATGCACAGAAATTAGTGTAAATTATTATGACTGATAGTGGTGATGTAGACAACAATGACTGTCAATAACTTGTAGAAATAACCCTTTTATTTTCATCATTCTTCAGTAGTATAACCCAGATCTCTTATTCTTGTGGTTTTCTAATCACTTACCTGTTTGTTTTTTGACAGTGAGAGCTTTCTTCTATCCGTTACAGATCCTCGATTGTCAAAGGAGATTATAATGTGTTTTGAGATTTCTTATCAACAATCATTTGGACCTGAATAGATCTATGTAACCTCAAAGAGAGCCAACATCATTATTATAATTTATTTTCTGCTATAAAACTGAGGAGCTGGACTCACTCTTGAATTAATTTATAATATTGTTTGTAATGTTTTGCCTAAATGACGATGAATGGAGCCTGACAAGGAATAGATAAAGAAGTAAACACTGCCCTGGTGTTTATTTATCGTACTGACAGAGATAGACAGCGTGGAAACACAAAGTGACAAGTGGACGACCTACAAGATCCTGACACATACACGATGCCACATGAGTCACAAGGTTCTCAGGGAAGGAGTGGGACTGGAGAAGACCTGTCACAGGTGGCTGTGATGCCGGATATTGTGGTCATCTCCAGTGAAGAGAAGGGCCAAGTCGCTGAAGGGAATGACCTGGAACTGGATGATTTAAGCCACACAACACAAAATGCTGATCCTAAAATTTTGCAGTCTGTACTCAGTGAATCTCAGGTTTCTGTGGAAGTGGGTGTGGCAAAAACGGCGCAGGTCCCTGAACCTCTTCAAGCCAATTCTTTGTTGAGAGGAACTCCACAAGGTCTGGACGATGGCGTCAACTTATCCACTGAAAGTTTGCAACAAGAGAGCACCATCTCATCTCAACCAAGCAGCTCCAGTGACTCAGACTACTGTAGCTCCAAGTCCAGCCCAGGTTACGCCAACACTAGTTTTAGCACTGACCTTTGTGATGGACATGAACTTGAAGAGAGCTCCTGTGAGAAAAAGAATCCCATCTCTTTTGACAGTTTCCAAGAATCTAGTTTGGATGCTTCAGACTCTAGTAAAAGCTCCAGCTCTTGCCCGATGGATGACAGGGGTGACTCAAACGCTGACATCTCCCCCAGCAGCAGCAAATCTGTACTTCCTGACGTTTCATGCAGTGTCTCCCAACCGAGGGACAGCATAGACATGAGATGGGCAGAGGAGGATGAAGAGGAGGACAGGCAAAGCACTCGGTCCAGGAGGAGCACTGTGGCTGAGGGAGTTTGCTGTTGTTATCACGCCGTTCACAGGGCCTTTTTACGGTGTGTGGAGGAGACGCCGGCGATGCTGACGGGGCTGGTGCTGTCTTGGCCTTCTGTGTGGCAATCATCGTCCTCATCCCCACCACAGGAAGGGTGAGAATGAGACATAGTACACCCAAAACATGAAGAATGTCACTGTTAGCCTTTTTTGTCATAAAACGATTATATTGGTCAGTCTTCACGTTGGCCTGATGGGTTTAGAAATATTTAACCAATGAAACATGTTGAAAACTGCTTGTGACTACATCTCTTAACTTTATTCATTTAATTAGAACATATATTTTCCAGTTTCCTGAAAATTTACTGTTTTGGACATAAGAGGTTTCCGGCCGACAGCGACAATATAGTTTGACAGAATTTAACTGGTTCTAAAACCATAAGATAAGATAAGACTTTGTTTATCCCACCCTGGGAAAATTTCACAGCTAACAGCAGCAAGAAACAACAAGCAAGTGTAGAGAAAAAGACAGGTAGAATAACCACAAATTAGCAAAAAAATGAAATATAAAGAGACAAATGAGAAATTTGGTATTCATATAAATATAGAATTAGGATGAAAGTAAAATATTATTTACATATTTACATTGTGGTTGTGCATGCACATGGTACAAAGGGGGGGTTTACTGAGAGCTGTTAGTAATATGACAGTGTTTTGAGGTAAAATCCCATCCCATGATTTCAGTTGCAGTTTTTCACACCTTTCAGTGTGTGATATTTAAAACCAAACTCTACCAAGTTTCCTCGAGGTTTATGGTGGGCTTAGGCTGTGATGCTATATCTTTTCTTACTATTGTTGCTCCCATTCAGTAAAAAGCCACTGGCATTTTTACATCACTCCTGAACTGGCAGTATTTAAACAGCAGCTAGAAGGAACCCAAAATAGAGATTTACAGTGATGAAGTGAATACTATGGTGCCCGACCTTTTTGCCTGTGACAGCAACGATTTTTCTTTAATCGCCTCAAATTCGTAACTTGCCATAGACTAATTTGTCTCACCACACTGCCATAAGCAACTGGGATACTATAACACTTAAACATCATATATCTCTCACATTGTGTTTTACATCATCTGTATAAAACCAGACTCTGTGCATAATATTCATCTGCTCTTTTTGCTGCTTGAAGTTATTTTATTGTTTATTTCCTCGGTGGAAACAAAACAACATTTTAATAAATCTCTATAGGTTAAATTGAACCAACTGAACACTTACAGTGTTTAAAGCTATCACTATAAACAGACTTAAATACAGTCATTAGCCTGACAAACAACCCATTGTGTGACACACTTTAAAATACAAATAATTATTAGACCAGTGCTTGGGTCATTCAATGTTAATACTGATAGAGTAGGAAAACTGGGAAAGCAGTGACATTTATTTATGCAATGATAGTATGATCCTTCTGAAAAAGCACATCATATGACAAAGTACGATACTGATTGTGAGTTTAGAGATAAAAATGAATTTATTTTTTGGTTCCATGTAGATTTAAAAAAAATTACGTAATCATCACCATAGTAATCATAAACTTTACAACAAACACTATGTAATTATTACATAATCCTTACCATGATTACATAATTATAATGTGTTTTTGTAATTAGTTGAGCAAACTAATAATTTTTGCATAACCAGAGTTGGGGTGGAGCCGCCTAACTTCTACTGGTATCTGCCATCATCAGTAATTTCTTTGCATGTTTAATAACAGGTTTTATATTTGTTTCGAGATGTAGTGGAGTTGTTCAAGAATTAAGTAGTAGAAATGAAAATACTCAAGAACTACTTCAAAACAGTTCTTCAGTATTTAATGTATTCACTTAGTACATGCTTCTCAAGGAAGTAGCACATCAAACCTGTGTTTCCAAAAAGCGATTATGGCATTCATGAGTTTCATTATGTAGCTATGTTCTCTCCTTCACAGATAATAGAGGCACAGTAAAAGCATAAATGGGTCTTCTGTTTTAACTGCAAATGAAAAACGCAGTTATAATGGACAAGACACTGATCAACTCAAATAGGTTGTAGAACAGCTTTTACTTGAATTGTTGGTCTGTTATTGGTACAACTGAGGCAAGGTAGCAGCACTGCTGAAGAAATAACGATCTCAGCTTCTAAACATCAGCTGTTTATGAATGTTTTCATGTTTTTCTTATTATGATTTTAAAATACAACAGTGGAATTAGTTACTCTTCTGTCCTGTCCAGATTGTAGTCATTTTTTTAACATGTCTCTAATAGAATGAAGATTAAATTACTTAATATCAGAAACCGATTAAACACCAGGCCCCGCTGACAGGCTGACCAGTCTGCTAACTGTCGCTTCATCAATGTCTCTTTTTGTTATGTCTGCCCCTACTGTTGTTGTTGTTGTCTGTGTTGTATAATGTTGCTGTCTTTTTCTTGTAATGTTCAGTCAGTGAAGACAAATTTCCCCACGGGGACCAATAAATTAAATCTAATCTAATCTAATTAAATACAAATAATACATCAGATTTTTAAAGCCGTCAGACTTTCATCTATAACAAACAATATTTTAATTATATTTTTTAGTGTGGAATAGATGGGTGGTTTTGGCATGAGTCAATAGTGTTTTCCATGAATATTAACATGAGGTGCTCTTTATTATTATTACTTTTTTTAGTTGGTTATCCATTCAATGGTTTAAAAAAAATAGCAGATTACCTTACTGCTGTCAAATTTATACTTACTTTTTACAAAGACTCAAAACTAAGTTTAGTTTTACAGAAATATTTGTTGGCTAAATGAGGGGTGTATGAGTTTAGAGTGATTAATCTGATGTTTAATAACGAGCATTGATGACTAGTAATCCCATCCATATGCTTAAAGACACATATAAGTGTCGTTCTCTCTATATATGTCTCTTTTGGACATTTAGAGGCTCTGTAGTGAAGATGGTTATCCTGACAAGTTCTGCAGTATTGATTCATCAAGGAAACCCAAGAGTTTCGTCCTGCAAGTCTGTCTAAATTTCTGTGGCTTTCTGAGGTAGATTTAGAAAAACAAAATAAACACTGGAGAGTATGACTGGAAAATACATACAAAACATACAAAAATAAACTCAGTGTATTGCAACTTGAGTATAGGGAGAAATGTGGCTAATGACTATTTCTCAAACAATAAGTATAAATAACCAACTAATTTACTTAAGCTGGCAGCGTGAGCCTTGCTTGGAGGTTTCACTGCTCATTCTCTTTCCAATGGCTTTCACAGACACTTTTAACTCATTTTAACAGGTAGTGGAACCAGGGTGAATAAAGTACATTACAAAGAGCAGTGCATCCTGAATCATTTGTAGTGTTAATGTTGCTCCACATCTTGTGATTTGGATCTTACTCAGAGTGTAACATTTAGGGCGAACTAATCACAGATTTTTCTCCCACACTAAATAATATGATGATATGTTTTCAGTAAACTTCAGTTTACTGAACTGCCATTCCTGCTTCAGTTTGACACAGAAGAACTACAGGAACTCCATGTCGGTGCCCTGGCAGTGGTGTGTGTGGTTTTATGTCTGAGTGCCATCCTGCTTGTCTGCCTGCCCTGGTTGGCCACCATGAGGCGCTGTGGAGGAGCCTTGGCCTTGTTTGTTTGGGGGACATTATACGTCACTGCCATAGTTTTCATCTTCACCGGAGGTCGTGTCACTGCATGGGAACAGGTGAGAAGTTTATAGAATTCAAGTAGAGCTGGACCATATGACCAAAAATGTGATCACGGAGGGTTTTTTTTTCAATATTAGTCAATATTTTTATCACAGTATATGACTTGGTAATGAGTTCACTGACTAAACTTGGGGCAGCATTCTCATATTTTCAGTGAAATTAAATATGTTCTATTTAACACAGGCGAATAAGAAAACATGAACTTTCTTCTTTATAAACAGTACTCTGGGCAATTTTAGTGCAGATTTCTGAATTTACAAAGTGGTCTTGGTTGCAGCATTTTGGTGCAATATTTTTTTTGCTGTGAAACATCCACCTTCCAGTGTCAAACACCAACATAAACACCAGCAGGAACAGAAAGAAGCAGTACATGAAACCAAAACACAGCAGAGTATGCTCAGGTTTTTATTTTCTTGTTTTATTTTACATGATGTCTTTGTCACAGATGTTTACTCCTAGTCTGTTAAACAGTCATCTCAAACCTAAATACGACACTTTATGTATTTCGACTGTCTGATTACCTGTTATATTTATCCATATGAAGAAAAAATGTTCAAAGCTTCTGACTGTTACCAACATAAATTTTATCGCTGTCCTGTTTTGAAGTTGTTTTATCATCCAAGGGGATCAGGGTTTTTTTTTTAGTGTAGCTGAATCAGGTCATGAGCAACTGTTTTACAAACTTAGTATCAACAGACCTTGGCCATTAGCTAATGTTAGGCTTTTCCACTGGAATTACTAACTTCTACAGAAAATAATAGCTAAAAATTTGTTTTGCCTAGAGTCTTAAAGCTAATTTGATTTTCAGTTTGATTTTGATGTTTCTGATAAATTCAAAGATATTTATGGAACTTGTGATTTGTTTTTGAGTGAGGCAGGAGAGATAATATCAGCCACTTAACAGTCTATTGGCTTTTTTGTGCTCTAAAATATCTCTAAAACTGAACTAACCCTTTATTATTATATAAGTTATCTTTAATGGTGTCTTTTGTCTCATTTTTTTTTATCCTTCTCTCTTTCTGCTGTCCATTCTCCTTCTCAGGTGGCATTTTTCCTCTTCCTGTCTTTGAGTGTGTACACAATTTTGCCTCTCTCTTTGGCCTGGGCTCTCATGGTGGGAATTGGGACCAGCGTTTCACACATTATCATCATCAGCATCTACGTCCCTGTCACAAGTCCTGAAACAGCGGACCTTGCTGTGCAGGTAAAAATTTGCAGTCTTTAAATACAGTGTTTTTGTTACATCTCTCATGTGCTATGCTTATGCTAGAGCAAAGTTTTTTGACAGGGAAATGCAAATAACTGTACATCTTTTAGGTTCAATGGGAAATATATGCAAAGTCATGCAAATGAGCTGTGCAGTTTTTGCATGGATCAAAAAATAGCGTCTGAATTGAATCCATGTCACGTGTTTACAGTTTCTCAGGAATAAGTGCAAATTACATGTAGCATTTTTTATTTTTTCAACTTCACAACCTGCTCAACCAAAAGAGCTGTTTGTCTTCTAGGAATTAGAATATGTTTATTTTAACTGAAGTATGGATATTTATCTATTTCTCTCCTCTCCTCTCTCTCAGCTGGTAGCAAATGGTGTATTATTCATATGTGTGAACTGCGTTGGGATTTTCCACCTGTGGATGACGGAGCATGACCTCAGGAAGTCCAATCAGAAGAGAGAAAAGTTCAGCGCAATACGCTCCCAGAAGGAAATAAGAAAATACCAGCAGGTTAAACACTGACTTCATTTAAATCAATATGCTTTCTTTCACTGAACATGAAGATAAGATAATAATCGATAATGACTATAGATTAACCACTTCCGCATTTCACAGTGAATGCTCTAAACATACACTCTGTGTGACTAAGACAAAAGACGTCACATGTAACATTAAATAATAACGTTAACGTAACAAAGGGAATATGTCATCATTAACAAGCAACCAACTCAAACATCCTATTGCAATAATAAATAAAATAAATAAATTAAGTTTTTATCTGAATTTGAACATAATAGGAAAACATTAGTTACATGTTAAGAAATATATAAAACTTATGAATTTTTATTTTTGGATATTATAATCCAAAAATATGACACACTGTGGGTTTAATTTGAATTTTTCATGCTGGACTTTTTTCTTGAAAGAACCTTAATAATTCTTCCACATCTGATTTCTTGGTATGAAAATGTTAACCAAAAGTAATATGAGCCTGTTTATAGAAAAGTAAAGATCAGTTCCTGTAAAACTGGAACTTCAAGAAAATAAAACAGTCCTGTTTCTGAGTAATTAGTCTTATTTTTTGCTTACAATAAAAATAATCTTGTCATTGAGAAAAGTCTTTAAGTCTTGGTTTTTTTTTGTTTTTAAAAGGATACCAGAATAACCAATAGAAAACTAAAACTATGATGTGTATAATTTCCCAGCAGATACAAGAGTGTTCTCAATTGTAGAATATTAAATCTCTCTTAAATAACCGTGTTTTTGTAGTACTTGCTTGAATTTTCTCATTAGGTCCAATACAGTACTTAACTGGTTAGACATTTAGTCCCATTTTAAGCCAAGGAAATTTTGTTTACCCCATTGGCATATTTTTGCTTAATATAAGACAGTTTGGTTGTATTTCAGAATATTTGGCTTCATTCTAATTGGGCATTTTTTGCAGTGAATCTAAAATGAAAATCGTTATGTTTAATTGCTCGTATTAAAGGGCACTTTATGTGAACGACCTGTGTTTGGTTGCTGTAGAATTTTCTGGCCATTAGGTCAATAGATTAATCATTCACTTGTCTGAAGCCCAGCAGCAACAGAACAGGCAAAGCCAAGTGGGCAGTATCCAGAGCAAGGAGACAAATAGATGAAACGTGATCCACTGAGTAAACATGGCATCGTTTGAAGGAGGCTTTTGACGACTGCCTATTTCTTTTACGGCCTGCGTTAACAGATTATCACCTCCATTGGGCTGAAAAGCCATGTACAAAGTCTCAAAAGTCATCTGCCACTTTTTTCACTCAAGTAACCCCATCCTGTCTGTTTCCACGGCAACAGGAGCGGCTCCTTTTGTCGGTGTTGCCACGCTACATCGCCGTAGAGCTAAAAGCAGAGGTGATAAAGAGGCTGTCCAAACCCAAGAGTGAGAGGGAGGATGGACCCAACTTTCACAACTTCCACAGCCTCTACATACGACAGCACAAAGACGTCAGGTAATGAGCAGTTTTGCCTCATTGTGAGGGGATTAGTTCAGTGTTTCCATAGTAAAACATAACAAATATACCATCATATTGTGTATGCAATGTTAATTCATTTAATGTTTTTATTGCTTTTCTTTTCCTGAAGATTTTGTTATTTTTCTCATGAGTTTTCCTTTTTTTAGGCCTTTATCTCAGTGTATCTGAGTTATAATAATGAATGAATGAATGAATGAATGAATGAATGACTACTGTAACTTCTTTCTTGCAGTCGGCTTAACCCATTATTATTACATTTATTTATTCATTAATGTCTCAGATCCAAGAGAGACCTTGTGAAGACACATATTTTACATCTACAGATTAGAGCAATTGAATTTTACAGGACAGCATTTGAGAAATATTAGAACTGTGAATTTCAGGGATGTAACTAATGATTATTTTCTACTTCAGTTAATCTGTTCATCATTTTCCTAAATAAATCAATTAATTGCTCAGTGTCTCCTAAAGTCTAATATGAGGTCCTCAAATGCCTTGTTTGGTTGAAGATATTCAGTTTACTGTCATAGAGAAGAAATACTTTTATAGACATTCAAGGCCATCCATAACCTCGCCCCTCCATATCTGTCTGACCTCCTTCATGTTGCCACTCCCTCAGATCTTCCTCCTCCATCCACCTCACTGTTCCCTCTGCCTGTCTCACTACCATGAATGCTCTGCTCCCCATCTCTGGAACTCCTTGCCACCAGAGCTCAGAAATACTTCTACACTCCCTCTTTTCAAATCCAAACTCCAAACCCATTTGTTCAGGACCACTTTCTCTTTGTGAACACAATTGCATTGTCCAGTTTTTTTACCTGCCTTTTATTTTTACTCTGTTTTATTGCTTGTTTTATACTCTCCTGTTTTACTTTGCTGTGTCCTTGAGTGCCAAGCGCCTATAAATAAAATGTATTATTATTATTAGTAGTATTAGTGTTATTATTATTATTATTATTATTATTATTATTATTATTATTATTAATAATAATAATAATAATAATAATAATAATAATAATAATAATAAAAGAAATAAAAGAACATGCACATTTATGACTCTGAAATTAGAGAATTTTGACTGTTGGTCTTTAAAAATTACTGTGATCTGTCAGAATATTTGTAGATTAATTTAACAATTCACAACTAACTGACTCATTGTTACCTCCACCAAGGAGGTTATGTTTTTGCTGGCATTTGTTTTTGTCTGTCTGTCTGTCTGTCTGTCCGTGTGCAAAATAACTCAAAAAGTAATGGACGGATTTGGATGAAAATTTCAGGAAATGTTGATACTGGCACAAGGAAAAAATTATTAAATTTTGGTGGTGATCTGGGGGGGGGGGGACACTGATCTGCCTTGGCGGAGGTCTGTGCTCTCTGAGTGCTTTTCTAGTTGCATCTGGAGTGTCTTTATATACTCAGTTGCGCTGAGGAAGTGTGTCTTATTTTTGGCTTAACCTTCATCTCCTCTTTACTTTACATTGGATATTTCTATTCTATACACACTCTTTTGCAAGATTCAATGCTAAATACTTGTGTTTGTCTATGTGCTTTTGTGTAGCATCCTTTATGCTGACATTGTAGGCTTCACAAAGCTGGCAAGTACCTGCTCACCAGAGGAATTGGTTGTTGTGCTCAACAAGCTCTTTGGCAGATTTGATGACATCGCCAAGGTATAACTACAGCACATCTGAGACCAACTCTGGCTGTACAAGAGTCATGTTTATAGACTAAATATCTTTGTCTGACCCTCTGTTTGTTTGTATTTGTAGAAGAATGGGTGCCTTCGCATTAAAATTTTGGGTGACTGCTACTACTGCGTGTCTGGTCTGCCTGACCCGATCCCCTCACACGCCAAGAACTGTGTGCAGATGGGACTGGACATGTGCACTGCCATCAGGTCAGTCTATCTGAATGTTTATCTATGTCTGAAGATTTCTGCTCCACATTACCTGACTCATGTCCTCTCATGAAGCCAAGACTAATAGAGGGGTTTTTGAACAAATAGTGTCCTTAGGCATTTCATTTTTCAGATACACATTAACTGTATAAATTCAGGGAGGAAATTGATAATGTTATATAATGGAAAAGTAATATATTCCAAGCTCTCGTTTGTGCACTCAAAAAATTTCCGCCTTCACTGGAATGAAAGCTGTATGAAAATCTTAATTTGCATCTGATTTTCTCCATATAACTTCCTCATTGTTCTATTGGCATTTTTACTTCACCTCTCTTTTTAAGCTGCTGTTACATGGTTAATTTTAACAAGTACAAGGTTATGTAATGTGGAAGCATCATAAAATGGAAATGATTCATTCATGCTGGATTTGTACTATTAAAATAATGTAAAAGCGCTTAGTTGGTGTTCTGTTCTATGCAGTCTTAAATAGCTTTAAAACAGCTTTAACATGTGTTGTAGGACTTGATCCCTGACTTTGTATAGCAAAACGTTAAATTCTTTATGATCACTAATATTGTAGGAATTAGTAGAAGTTTACTAATATATCACCAGTATACTAGTATAGACAGACTCAGATTGACAGATGTGTATTACAAAAATGCTATACATGCACACAATTTTAACCCTCAAGGACCTCAACAGCTGCTGGAGAGCAAAAGCATCTACTGATCTAAAATATGTAATAATTGTTGAACCACTAATCTGATCAATACATTGAAATAATTCAGGTAAAATGCAGTTTCTCATCTTTTCACATGAATCAGATATGATCCATTTGGATGTTCAGAGGCTCTATTGTGAACATGGAAACACCGTCATCTTGACAAATGACAGTGGTTGTAGACACTTGTTTTTATGTTCAGTTAATGATATATTTTGTTGAAAAACTCTTTTTTTGTTCAGCTTTCTCTATTTGGATATAATAACCTTTGAATTAATACTGAGCTTTATGAACATACACATGATCAGAATATGTAATACCTGATTTTCACTGAAAAGGATGAAATAACAAATACTGATAAATAACTTAGGAAAGGTTTGATGTGGTGAAAAATTTGTGTGGAAGTCACCTCAACAATACTGCAGTTACCTTTGTTTTACTTTCAGTAACACATTTGCTTAATTTCCTGTGTTTGAAAGTTGTGCATCTTCCCAGAAAAACAAGACAACAAGACATGACCAAAATGTACTTATTACACTATAAAGCATTTCTGAATTGTCAATTCTCTTCCCTCTTTGTAGTAAATTGCGAGAGGCAACCGGGGTAGAGATCAGTATGCGGGTTGGCGTTCACACTGGCAATGTGCTCTCTGGTGTCATCGGTTTGCAGAAATGGCAGTACGATGTGTGGTCACATGATGTCACATTAGCCAATCACATGGAGTCTGGAGGCCTGCCTGGGTGAGGGTCCATTTTCTTGTTGAGGCCTTTCTTCTACTTGGTCTAAAACTGTGGAGGATTGTGTCGGTGTCTGAATTGGCTTATTATAATCTGGTTTAGACCAGATCCAAATGTAAAATGTCATGAGATACCTTTTGTTGTGATTTGGTGCTGTATAAATAAAATTTGATTGAGTGATTGATTGATTGAATTATTATTAATGCAGACGAGTCCACATCACAGAGGAGACCCTGCAGCACTTGAATGGGGCGTACCAAGTGGAGGATGGGAACGGAGGGAGTCGAGACCCTCTTCTTCAAGGAAGGAAAACCTACCTGGTGATTGATCCTCACCAACCAGAGACTGTTTCTAGGAGACAAAGATTGGTATGACCATTTATTATAATATATATTTTTGATGTCTTAATTCTTTCTATTTCATTCAACTGTAATCACAACATATTAGATGTAGATATTGTCCTCTTTAAACCCACTACTTCAATGTGAGGAGCCATTGTACTGCACCTTTTTTTTTTAACCATGCATTTATTGAGATTTTCTTCTATTAACCAAGAGAACAAGTTACAGACAAACAACATGGCACATAGAGTATATATGTATATGAAAATACAAAAAAGAAACAATTAATAATATTACAGGGGAGAAAACAACACACACAATCAAATAAATACGAAAATAAATCAATTTGTGTCACACATCCAACCATCAACAGATATATTATTATTCTCAACAAAATTGTACAAAATGGTCCAAAATTCCTGAATACTTGTCAAGTCTGTTCTTTGTTCGCACATGGACCCCTTTACCTTTACCATTTGGCTCATAATATGTTATAAGGATCTGAATAGGACATTTCGTTGCCAAAATCTCACTGCTGTGTTTTTTTTTGTGCAATGACAATAAAGGAAGTCTAAGTCTAATACTTTTTCCATGACTACAGGCAGGCTTGGGTTGAAGCATTTTACTACTTTCAGTTGCCAGTGAATTACAAGTATGTGAATGTATATCATATATGCACTTATTTAAAAAAAATACTTCCTTTTTTCGTTTCAGCCCAACACACTTGCGTCAGGTGAGACTAGGCAGCGGGCGTCGGTGCGGATGTCTCAGTATCTCCAGTCCTGGCACACAATCCACCCCTTTGCAGATCTAAGCAACCCCAATGCCAAGACCCCCAAGAAGCCAGTCATCCCCAAAAATGTTGCAATGAACCAGTCACAGCAGTCTTCAGTCAGTACTTTGTGCTCCCTTCCTTCTATTGCTATAAAAGTTTATTATATGAATATACAGTACAAGTACACATGCAAAAAATGTCCTAATTCATTTTGTTTATCTTTTATATGCATACACATTGTTGCCAGGAACACATTACAAAGTCATAGAGCAAATATTACACATCATTTGAATGCCTTTGAATGACCTGTATAATATTATAGTCTTGGTATTTTGTGTTTGTTTCTTATTTGCGTTAGGAACGACTTCCTGATCAGAATAGCTCTGGCTGGTGAGATAAACATTTTGAAATTTGCAATATGAATAATTAAAGTCTCATTTTGTGTGGGCTAAGAAAAGCTTAATGTGTTTGTGTTTTTTTCCAGTTTGGTTGTGGATAATGGTGTCAGAGGATCTTTAGACACAATGGACACTGCAGGGTAAGTACTGTAATCTTTAAATTTCTTGTGTTATTTTCTGTATTTTTTGTAATTTAGCTTTATTTATATGCTGCTTTTGCCTCATCTGACACATGATGAACATTAGTTATCAGGATTAGTGACAAAGATAGCAATATTATGTTACTTAAGTTCTGAAGTATTTGTTGAAAAAATTTATATCTATTAATACAAGAAAAATGCTTTCTTAACTGCGTCACTTTTGTCAAACACCAGTCACAGTTTCATCCTTTATCTTTTTTAGGAGGAGAAAAAAGAAGCTCAACTGTTTAACTTTGCTGTTCAATGACATAAGTTTGGAGAGAAAGGTAGTTTCAACCTTTAATTGCTTTAATTTGAGACTATTAAAAATGGTTCTACTCAAACATAGCAAAAAATGAATAAATATGCCTTTGTCAAGTCAAGCAAAGAATTAGATAAAGTAAAGTTGAATTTATACATAAATAATTTAGCACTAGTGTTATATCTAGCATGTTTATGTTCTCTGTGTATTTGATGAAGATGATGTGTTTTTATGTTTTCTGAGTAATATTTACCTTGTCTGTTGTGTGTTGTTTGTCAGTTCCGCTTCTCAGAGGTAAAGGGTTTACACCACTCAGTGAGCTGCATAGCTCTGATCTTCGTAACTCTTTTCACAGTCCAGATGCTTGTCTCTAAGAGGTGAGTAACATTTCAGTCACATTCACACAGTACGCCCACATTTCCGAGCTGGTTATGTCCATATTCTGCTCATTTCAAAACACACTGAGGAAAAGCTCCTATGATTCATCTTAACCCTTCCAGGAACTTTGAAATGGCTGTGTCTTATGGTGTGACCTTCCCAGTGTTGATCCTGCTTCTGTCCATCGCTTTCACTGGATACTTGGAGGTAAACACAGGACACTAAAGAGAATTTTACAAATTTCAAATTCTGGCTGCAAAGAAAACATAAATACAGGGTTTATCTTGTGACTTAAGGGCAAATTCTGCATCGTTCCTACAATTTGAATTAATTTTCTTAACCTGGCATTAACATATTTATGCTGTTTTCCTAATTTATGTGCAGCTGTTTCATTTCAGCTTAGTGTGAGCATTTATTGAATTTATGGTCACAGTGGCTTCTTTACACCACAGATGAAAGATGCAAGAAGTGAACATAATATTGCTTGAATGGATGATCTTTCTTTATGATGTAAAGGCTTCCCATTAAATGCTCATCCATCTAAAACCAGTTACTGACAAATATCAACCCCAGATCATTCCAAAATATTTGCATATTGTTCAGGTCCATAAAAAACACTTTCATGTCTTAAAAAGTAGAAATAACAATTATTACTAAATAGTCCAGTTTTCACTTGTACAAAACAACAAAATGGGAGAAAAAAGGGAGAAAGAAGCCGACAGGGAAAAGCAGTGGCAGCAGGTGGAAATGCCACCCGCCCACTCAAGGCATCCTGTTACTTTTTCAGGATTACACTGTTAGCCTCACACTCTATAGAGTTTCTATTATTTTCAGTATTTTCAAAGTTTTCAGCATTTTCATAGTGCTTGTTTTGATTCGTATATCCTAAAAGGTTGTAACTGTTATCTTTATAACTGGAAATTATTTACTTTTTCGACAATAACTGTTATGTTTTAATCCAATTTTAATCACTGCTGTTTGAATAAGAAACGTTAACATGATTATGTGAACCTCAGCTGTTATTATTTTTTCCTTCCTGTTGACAGAAGTGGCAGTCTAAGATGCCCCTGAGTGTCCAGTGGATTTCAGGGCTATCCCGTGGCGTCTCCACCAGGGCGGCACTGCGGGTGTTTGTGGTCACTCTCTGCGTCCTCATTACCCTGCTTATGGCCATCCTCAACTTTGTAAGTTCCTTTTTTTGGCTTCCCAGTTACAGGATTTTGCAATACTTTTGGCAATCTCCTCGTGTTTCCTGTCATTCAGGAATAAATTGTCCTTCCATTCATCCATATTTTCTTCTTGTTTCTTTTTTCTTTGTTTGCAATGTTGCTGTTCCTTCCAGTTCTTCCTCCCAGGAAACAACTGCACCTCAATCGTCAACAGAACAGAACTGGAGGGTCTCAAACTCTACACTGTGCCTGTAAGTACCTTCAAAGGAGCACTTCATGTTGTTTGTTGCATATCATAGTTTGTAATCTTTAAAATGTTGACCTTAGAGAATCAGGCCAGTTTTCAGCTTTTTGTGTATTTTCCAGTAAATCCCAGAGGGCTGAGAAACCCTATAAAGCAGTGGTTTTCAATCTTTTTCTCTCGGGTCCTTCTTTGGAGGACGAAAAATTCCCAGGCCCCCCTGAACTCCAACAATATTGTAAAAGTGGTGCAATTATAACTTTTATTGAAAGAACCATCAATATTGTAACAATACTTTTTGCTTTTCCTTGAATAATTTATAGTGCAAATTAAAAATAACTTGGATTTTTGATTGAACAATACAAATAAACTCAACAAGACTGCTCCCTGAAACAATATTTTTCCAAATGAAAATAGGAAATTTGCAATTATCATACAACTATGATAATAATTTTTTGCAATTTTTAGAACAACAAAACAAATTTTCATAACAAAGATGAACATTTTAACAATATCAGTGGCTGCAATGAGCCTTTTTATATTGTACGTCTCAGAACATTAAAGTGCAAACTGTGCAAAAACAGAACCATTGCACATTTTTCTTTTCCAGTCCAATCCTTGTCCATTCTCCAAACCTAAACTCTTTTTCTAGTCTAGTGACAGATCACCATGGCAGTAGATTGGTTTGTTGCACATCCCTAAAATGAGTCCAGGGTGCTCTAGTGCTAAAACCATAGTTCTACTTGCTACATGTTCTAACCTGAAGAAAAAAAACACCCAGGAGAGAGCCCATGCCCCCCAGCCAGCCTTCATGCCCCCCCTGGGGTGGCCCGCCCCACCCCACAGTTTGAGAGACACTGCTATAAAGGAACACATCATCCTTGAGTTGATCAAAAATATTCACATTTTGACATATGTGCTTATCACTGGACAGGAAGGGGATGATAAAGTCTAATTTGAAGCTGTCAAACAAATGGAGTGGAGTAAAAAGTAAACTATTCACTTCTGAGATATAGTGGAGTAGAAACATTAAGATGCGTTAAATGGAAATGCTAAAGTGAAGTGCCATAAATTTGCACTTTAAGTTCTTAGTACAAGCTTCAAATGTCAGTGCTTATAATAACCTACTTACTATAATGACCTTGTTTCTCTCTCCTCAAACATGCAGTACTACCTGTATTGTTGCCTGCTCGCCATGCTTGGAGTGATTGTGTTCGTCAGGACTTGCATGTCAGTGAAAATACTGCTGCTCACCCTTGCTGTGGTGGTTTACCTGGCCCTTTTCCTTCACGTTTATGCCCCGAGGTCCTTCTGCCTTGTTACCCTAGTTTACAACAACACAACGTGAGTGACAGCCATCAGTATTTAGAGTTGAATAAACTCTGTATTTCCTTGTTTGGGAACACAAAAATAACATTATTCATCTAGAAGTTTGAGTGCTTCATAGTAAAAGCATTAGTCACAAAATAGGATAACACAGGATAGTAATAAACAAAAGAGCAACAAAATATTGTGTTAGGTTTTGTTAATTTTTTTGCACAGTGTCTATAACACTTGAATGAGTTTACTACAGTCAGAACATGGTGCTGAGCAGACATTTAGAGTAAAAACGTCCTCCATTAATGTTAAAAATACAAGTAACTCACATCACTCTACTCAGTTTACAACACTGCTACTACTTTGACATAAATCAAAAAAGACTTAAATGGCAGCAGTTAAAACAGAGTTGTGGCACATCTGGCTGCTTTGGTCTGAACTGGCAGGTTTCAGAATGGTGTAGATGAAGCTTTGAACGTAGCCACTTATTTTTACTTATTTTTTGTCGTCAATCTTTTTGAGTTAAAAATATCTAACATTTTTCATGGTTATATTGAGTTAAAATATTTTCTATACAAACAAGAAGTAGGAAGGTGTATAGGCATGAATATATAAATACACTGCAAAGTGAAACGACCCTGTTTCTAGTCATTTTTTATATCTCAGCAGAGGAGCATGATTGTTTTCATAATTTTAAGAGTGAAATTAATTTCACAACTTCTCAGTGTGAGTCTGACATAACAGCTTGCTTAATGTTTTTCTTCTTTTATGACCCATCATTTTATTCTAATTACAAAAAAAAAAAAAAAAAAAAAAACTCGCCAGGTAAAGATATCATAATTACAGATTCGAGTGGCATCATGGCAGATATTTTTTGCTAAAGATTAGACAGTTTTATTACATTGGGAAATATTTGGCTTCTTAAGCATAAAACACCTTATTCACTTTTTGAATAAGTTTCAATGTGTTAAGGACCATTTATATGAATGAGATACATTCAAGTGTGTGTTCATGAATATCTAGTGTTAAAGCTTCTGACCTGTTAAAGTCCATGTCCCCATGTTCACTTTCCACTTGTCCACATTCATTCACCATTATCTTTAATCATCACACTGTCTGTGTTGCTTAGCCAAGGTGTAAGATTACCTGGCTTTGTGTGGTACTCCAAGTCCAGATTGTGAATCTTTGCCTGGAGTTTCAGTTAACCATCATTTATTCAAGACTGAACTATAGATAGAGGGATGTCCTGGGGGTATTGACCTTTTTACTGTAAGATACAGGACACTTTTGTCTGGGAAATTATGTAATGAATTAAATAAATGTTAAACTAAGGGCTTCAAAAGAAGGATTCATCATACCTAAATGTGTTTTTCCACAGGCCTGGCGTCCTGAAAGACCCTCAGATCATGTCGGGGGTTTGGCTGGTCATCTTTTATATCATATGCCTCATCCTTGCCAGACAGGTAGGTAAAAATGTCATATGAAGTGTACATCTGCTTAGATATACATGTGCACCTGATAGTTTGTGTTACTTTTTCTCAGCTGAATCTGTATTTCTTCATCTGCGTTAACTGTCTCCTGCTGTCAGGACGAGCTCAGCTGTCGTGTAGATTTCCTGTTGGACCACTGTTTCCATTTGGAGAGGGAGGAGATGGAGACCATGGAGAACGTTAATAAGCTCCTTCTGCAGAATGTTCTGCCACTCCATGTCGCCTCATTCTTCATGGGCAAAAATGTTCAGAACCAGGTAGAGAAAAATACATCCCATTAGATTCTACTTTACATACTTACCGCCCATTCACATCCATTCAAGTGACTTGGATGAATAGACAATATTCTGCAGTTTTTAATGCAGTTTCTTTGTTAATTAAATACATTTTGCATTCACATAATTTACTTGGCAAACACAGTTACTGCCTGCTATTTTGGAATTAAACATTCAACTTATCAAAACTTGACCAATACTAATGTGATGTGATGTTATTTATGTTTAGTCAAAAACTCTATGACCTCTTGAGCAGCAGAAAAACCATGCAAGTAAGCCTAAGTCAAAGTTTTACGGACCCTGGGAGAAACTAAATTAAAACAAAAAACAGCATGCTATGAGAAAGAAAGAGGTGAAAAAAGAAGAAAAATAATGTTTTAAAAATGAAAAAGGTGATAATTGCAACATTAACACTGTTGAGCTCTTTTGAAGTGAACAAATTTATAGTGTTCATTTTATAATGGGTTGAAACACAAAGTTTACAATTTGCAGCCAAAAACTAAAAATGCTGATGAGTGTACGATGAAAACACATTCATAACACATTCATACAAGTTAATTTAAAAAAACAGGAACCAACTATTAAGATGAAAAAGAAATGAACTAGAAGCACTCAGAGAGCGCAGACCTCCGCCAAGGCTGATCAGTGGCCCCCCCTGTGGGCCCCCCCACGCCAAGGAGGTTATGTTTTTGCCAGGGTTTGTTTGTCTGTTTGTTTGTTTGTCTGTCCATTAGTGTGCAACATAACTCAAAAAGTTACAGACAGATTTTGATGAAATTTTCTGGTCTGCGGCCCCCCGTGGGCCCCCCCACCCCCGATCACCACCAAAATTTAATCATTTCTTCCTTATCCCATTTCCAACAAACCCTGAAAATTTCATCAAAATCTGTCCATAACTTTTTGAGTTATGTTGCACACTAACGGACAGACAAACAAACAAACAGACAAACAAACAAACCCTGGCAAAAACATAACCTCCTTGGCGGAGGTAATCAAGCTATGACACATGAGTTAATGTTAATAAAGTAAAACAAATTAAACTGTGCCTAAACTGCAAGTTCAAATAAACAGACAGACTTTGTTTGTCCTTTATCCTTGGTAAAGATCCAGGTAATAAACAACACCAGATTCTCAATACATAATAAAACTAGAAGCACTCGGAGAGCGCAGACCTCCGCCAAGGCTGATCAGTGGCCCCCCCCGTGGGCCCCCCCACCCCCGATCACCACCAAAATTTAATCATTTCTTCCTTATCCCATTTCCAACAAACCCTGAAAATTTCATCCAAATCTGTCCATAACTTTTTGAGTTATGTTGCACACTAACGGACAGACAAACAAACAAACAAACAAACAGACAAACAAACAAACCCTGGCAAAAACATAACCTCCTTGGCGGAGGTAATAAGTAATGAATTTAGTACATGTAATGGTAAAAATAAGTAATGAAGCATAGGTAGTAAAACAGTCCATAAAACATCATTGCACACTGTAAAATACTACATGAGTGTTTTGTCACCCCACTGTTGGTGTTGTTGGAATAAATAATGTTTTCGTTTAACACTTGTATTTCAGGACCTGTACAGTCAGTCATATGACTGCGTGTGTGTGATGTTTGCATCTGTGCCTCAGTTCAAAGAGTTTTACAGTGAAAGCAGCGCCAACAACGATGGCTTGGAGTGTTTGCGCTTCCTCAATGAAATCATAGCAGACTTTGATGAGGTATGAGAGGATCATAATTTCACCATCAGCACCTCCTGTGGGAAATCTGTTTTTTAATTATACTGTGTTGTATTTCTCTCTGTGCTATGCAGCTTCTCTCTAAGCCCAAATTCTCTTCAGTGGAGAAGATTAAAACCATCGGCAGCACGTACATGGCTGCCGTAGGGCTGACGCACTCTGCTCCAGGAGACGAAAGAAAGGTTTGTTTCCTCTAACTTTGTTCTCACATTCACAAAGGTTAAACTATTTTTATCCCAGTCTTACTTGATCATCGGTGCAGTCAAACAGGTACTCTGAGCTACATTAACGTGAACTCTGGTTCCCCCTACAGAAATGTGAGATGTCCTACAGTCATGTGCGCTCCATGATGGAGTTTGCAATCGCTCTGATGAATAAACTGGAACTTATCAACAAACATTCCTTTAACAGCTTTAAACTCAGGATAGGTGAGTCCTCTCTGCACAAGTCAAAGTCAAAGTCAGCTTTACTGTCAGTTTTGCCATATGTACATTGCATACAGAAAACTAAAATTGCAAAACTCTGAAATCTGTCCATCTACAGGTGAAAAACTGATTCAGATCCTTTACTTTAGCACAATTTAAAAACAAGTGCAAAAAACTGTACTTATGTAAAAGTACTGTTGTGATCTTTTTAACTGATATTATGACTGATTATTATTGTATGATTTAAGTGTGAGTAGAGAAGCATCAGTGTTTTTACACAATGTCAGTGTTGTTTCTGCTGTGAGTGTAAGTGGAAGTTGTTTGAACGACTTTACGTCCAGTTTTACACACACGGAAACCAGATAAACCCGAGGACTCGTCACATGATTTATGGAAGATGAATGAAGAAAAAACTAATTCTGATACACTAATCTGTTTATTTAATCTTTGTTTCTAATGACATGTGTACATTTATTTATTCTGTTGTTCTTCCTGTTTGTATACTGCCTCTCAGCCAGGTTGCTATTGGAAATGAGAATCAGTTCTCAACTAACTTACCTGATTAAATAAAGGTTAAATAAATAAAAATAAATAATTCAAATGAAAGTATATGTTGTTTGAATTCTCTGGCAGATGAATGTGGAGTTAAAAGTAAAATATTTCTATTTGTATCGGTATCTGTGTCTGTATTTCTACTGTATTCAGCACTTTAAACCAAACCTTCTTTCTCAAATGTCACAAAGCAAACAAGAAAATGAACACACAATGATCTAAAACTTTGTAAATATTTTCCTCTTTTCATTACCTGCAGGAATAAACCACGGCCCAGTGATCGCAGGTGTAATCGGAGCTCATAAACCCCAGTATGATATCTGGGGGAACTCTGTGAATGTGGCCAGCAGGATGGACAGCACAGGAGTACTAGACAAGATACAGGTCAAAAAAAAGAGCAAAGGCCCTAATGCTGAGAAACATTTACTTTACTTTGTGTATCTATTAAAACAAAGGTCAACTACTTTAGCGCTACAAAAAAGGAATTTCAACAATGTCACAGGACATGTTTTTGGGTTTTAAAAAAGAAAAATAGACACATCTGCAACTTCTGAAGCAGTACATAAACATTAACCTTAATAGAATAATGGGTTGTGTGTGTGTATACATATATATATATATATACTGAACAAAAATATAAACGCACCACTTTTGTTTTTGCTCCCATTTTTCATGAGCTGAACTCAAAGATCTAAAACTTTTTCTGTGTACACACAAGGTTTATTTCTCTCAAATATTGTTCACAAATCTGTCTAAATTTGTGTTAGTGAACACTTCTTCTTTGCTGAGATAATCTATCCACCTCACAGGTGTGGCATATCACGATGCTGATTAGACAGCATGATTTTTGCACAGGTGTGCCTTAGGCTGGCCACAATAAAAGGCCACTCCAAAATGTGCAGTTTTATCACACAGCACAATACCACAGATGTCACAAGTTTTGAGGGAATATGCAATTGGCATGCTGACTTCAGGAATCTCCACCAGAGCTTTTGCCTGTGAATTGAATGTTCATTTCTCTACCATAAGCCATCTCCAAAGCTGTTTCAGAGAATTCATGAAGAAGACTGTGCAAGGAAAATGGTGGTCACATCAAATACTGACTGGTTTTCTGACCCCCCTGGACCACCCAATACAGTAAAAGTGCACATTTTAGAGTGGCCTTTTATTGTGGCCAGCCTAAGTCACACCTGTGCAATAATCCTGCTGTCTAATCAGCATCTTGATATGCCACACCTGTGAGGTGGATGGATTATCTCAGCAAAGGACAAAGGAGAAGTGCTCACTAACACAGATTTAGACAAATTTATGAACAATATTTGAGAGGAATAGGCCTTTTGTGTACATAGAAAAAGTTTTAGATCTTTGAGTTCAGCTCATGAAAAATGGGAGCAAAAACAAAAGTGGTGCGTTTATATTTTTGTTCAGTGTGTGTGTGTATATATATATATATATATATATATATATATATATATATATATATATATATATATATATATATATATATATATATATATATATACATGCATGTGTGTGTGTGTGTGTATGTATGTATATATATATATATATGTGTGTGTGTATATATATATATATATATATATATATATATATATATATACATATGTGTGTGTATATGTGTGTATGTATATATATATATATATATATATATATATATATATATATATATATATATATATATATATATATATATATGTGTGTGTGTGTGTGTGTAGATATATATATATATATATAATATATGTATATATGTGTGTGTATATGTATATGTATGTATATATATATATATATATATATATATATATATATATATATATAACTTATTGTTTATTTTGATTTTTTTTTTAATTTTAAACAACCCATATATCTTTGTATTTACATTACAATTTCAGATACATTTTCATTCTTTCTAACAAATATAAAGCTGTCAGCAAGTGTCTTAATGTCAAAAGAAACAGTTTCCTTATAAAACAGTAAATCGAGGAGCAAAAAAAACCCCCACATATGAACATCATTAAGTATTGTACGTAACAAATGGTATTGAAGGGAAAGAAAAAAAAATAAAAATATGTAAATTAAGAGTGTGTGTGTGCGGTGCCTGTATGCACATGTATGCCTGTAGATAAGTTGGTGGGATGCCTGTATCATTATCATAGTGGGAAAGGGGCAGTATACTAGTAGGGTGATCGATAATTTGACAAAGAAAATCTCACAGTGTCTGTAATTCTGCTCCCAGGTGACAGAGGAGACAGCTCAGATGGTCGAGAGCGTCGGCTTCAGCGTCACACTCAGAGGAGTTATCAACGTCAAGGGAAAAGGAGAACTCACCACCTACTTTGTTAACACAGACCAGTCTTCTCCCCCGTTTTGACCTCCTCATTCAATAACTTATTACTCAAACCCGAGCCTAAACTGAAGCCACAAGTGGTCGTTATGTATTTTGTGAACTGCTACATTTAACCAGACACTATGTGACTCATTCAGACGAACACAATCAACAGCGGTGACTTGAAATCCCTCCTGGTTGTTTTCACAGGCCTGTGTTCACCACAAACATCTGCACTGACTGAGTGCTGGAGTGGTGATGTAGTAGTCACTCACATGACCCTACGGACTGCCTTTGTCTTTCAGATGAGACACTAAATAAATCCTGAACAGTCAACTCCAGACCTGAAACTTGAAGCTGCAAATGAAAACAGACTTTTCTACTTTTCTTTTCATGGACCATTCAATAGAAAATCATGTTTGTTTGTTGCTATTTTAGTACTGTGCCTGTTTATCATCTAAACATATCTGAGTGTTTTCATGTTTTATGTGGAATAATATAAACTGTAAATATAAGATGGTGTTAAAATTTAAACACATTTTTGCTACACTTATCTGGATCACATGCACTGCCTGATCATAAACCATTGTTCTATGACTAATTTATTGAGTGTTGAGAGGTACTGAAGATGAGTTGCTTTATGAAAATCAAGCCTCATCTTTGTTGTTTTGTCTGTTAAGTAGCTTTTACTTCTTTAGCTCAGCTTAACCTTTTGAGGTTACATATTTTGCACTACTAGACAGTTTTGTGAAACTGAATGTTTTTTTTTCTTTGGGTTCAATCCCCAGCATATGGTATCAATAAATAAATATGAGACCATAGAATTTATGTGTACTGGTCACATTTTAATCATGTTTGGGCTGAACGTAGTCATAAACACATGTAACATACAATAGAGCTGTAAGTAGAACTATTTTTATTTTAAGGAGCCAAGAGCATTTTTTTTTTTTTTTTTTTTTTTTTTTTTTTTTTTTTTTTGGTTTTTGGTTCTGTCATTCCATTTTTTGAGCCAAGGATTTCCAATATCCTGAAGATCCCGGTGGTATCTAACACCAGTACTGGAGTGCAATTTCAATACAAATTTGAGGTACTTCTTCCTTACTTAGGTACTTCCATTTTATGCAACTTCACACTCAGAGGAAATGTATTTTTTAGAATGTAACATACACATTAATGCAGCATCAATATGAAAACAACATACACACACAGAGAGAGAGAGGAGCCATTTTCCTGCATCATGTAAACATTTACTTTTCTTTCTAACATTTTAAGGATAATCGCTATTTATATCCTTTCAAGTAAGTTTTTCAATGCAGAACTACTAGTTGTGGTTGACTATTTTCATTGTGATATTACTTTACATAAGTATAACATCCGAGTACTTGTTCCCTTACTACTGAACACGCTGACACACAAAACTGTCATAGATGATAATGTGAAATATATGTGCAACCCCATGTTGATGTTTATCATGCGACATAATTCAACTTTAATGAATTACACTTATCATTTTAATTGTGCACTGAATATTCAGAGGGAGGATGAGAATTGTGAAAGCAAAATTTTCTGAAAAGTTTAGGGAGCTACACTGTTTTTGTATTTATAAACTAATTTTAAAAAACACCTCATTTGTTTACGTGCATATTAGACGTATATACCTTGCGTATCAGGACCTGTGGAATTTCCCACAGCCCTCGTACCGCCCATAAGCACTCTGATTGGGTGAAGCTACTCCCCGCTGCGCGTTCCTAACTTCTCATTGGTTGCTGGTCCTGTCAGTTCTCCCGCTTCCTGCTTCACGGTTCGGTTTGTTGTTGAAGCGGAGTGACTTCAAATGTGGACGGAAAGAGTTTACAAAGTTGGTAAGTTTTAATGGACCTCTTGAGCTGCTGTAGGGTTAAACTGTGTGGTACGTGTTTAGATTACACTCAAGGAAAGTAACTTATGCTATTCTAATGGTGTTAACAAATGAACGAAGTTTCAAAATGAACTTTACCTGCCAACCACCGCGCAAGGTGAACGGACCTCCAGGTGTTTTAGTCCTACTACTGTTATTTTTACATTTTGTGAATAATCAAATTCCTTTCTTTTACAGGAACATGACGAGTTTAATTCCGCTGTGATTAGCCTTCAAATTAAGACAAGAAGTAAGATGTCTGGGGCACACGAAAACAGGAAGCGCCGCCCCCCCAAATATTTTTTAATCACGACCGATATGAAGGTTCACGACCAGTTGGAAGGTACCATTCGCCTACATAGGGGGTACCTGTGCCAGGAGCAGGATTCAGCCAAGAGCAGGGGGGACTCCCTGTGGGTTAAGGTACGGATACCCACTTGAAGTCAATTTACGTCATCTTTTTGACTAGACACAATATAGAGGTGCTAGAGCAGGGCTGTCAAACTCATTTTAGTTCAGGGGCCACATTCAGCCCAATATGATCTCAAGTGGGCAGGACTAGTTAAATAATAAGAAAAAAAACTAAAATTAAATTATAATATTTACATCTACAAAAATTTGAATAACATGAACAACTGGAAACATCCTAAGAAAAACAAGTGCAATTTTAACAATATTATGCTTCAGATTATTAGTTTATCAGTTATACATGTGCATTACAACTTACATTACTATTACAAATGCACAAAACACTTAATAATAGGGAGAATATTGGTAAAATTGCATTTATTTACCTTAAGACATTTCAGGTTATTCACATTTTTTGTAAAAGAATAGTTTAATATAAACATTTCCATTTAGTTTTATTTTTTTATGCTAAAACAAAGAGAAAATTGGCTGTTTTCATTATTTATAGGTTTAATATGATAGTATTTTACTAGTTCCGACCCAGTTGAGATCTAATTGGTCTGTATGTGGAAACTGAATTCAAATCATTTTGACATCCTTGATTGTTTAATATCTTCAGTGTAATTTTTGCATTTCACAAATTCATACCAGGGGGCCGGATTGGACCCTTTGGCAGGCCGGATTTGGCCCCAGGGGCCGCATATTTGACACTTGTGTGCTAGAGGATGCTACTGATGGACAGTGGTGGTAAAAGAACTACTGTCATTTTGTAAATACTCCAGTACAATACTATATTGCTGCTGTTTTAATATATATTTACATTTTACTATATTTGAGTGTAGCACTGTGTTAGGTAGTATAATCTACAGCAATATATCAGATTGTCATATATCTGTAGCATCTCTATCTAGAACCAGTTATCACTAAACAGTAGGGATGTAACGATATGAAAATTTCATATCACGGTTATTGTGGCCAAAATTATCACGGTTATCATTATTATCGTGGTATTGTTGAAATTGTGCTCAAAATGTTCAAAAAGTGCTTATACACACACTGAAATAATTTAACCAAGTTGTATTTTGAAAATAAAAACAACAACAAAAAAAACAAATAAAATAACTGGCACAATGTACCTTCTGTTGGCAGAAACATTCAAATATTAGCCCTTAGTGGTCTGAGCCTTTTTTGGCTGTTTTTCAGTGCTTTTGATTTTGCCTTTATATACTATATAAACAAATACTTACTATACCTATGTTTGGTATCTTTTTTTTTCAGCACAACTTCATCTATCTCATCTGTCTATTATTTTTTTCTCTTTAACCTACTATATCAACATAAAAGGCCAGAAAGGTGAATATTGGTTCCAAATATTAAGTATATAAAATTAAAATTGTAATAAATTAAAACTATACTCAAATATTTGACATAAAAGCAGATCTTTACATAGGCGTTTTCTGTGGAAAAGTGTGGTAATCAAACACGGTTATCATGATAATTAGAATTTAAACGGTAATACTAACCGTCTGCAATTTTACCGCAGTTTATCATTTTACCGGTAATTGTTACATCCCTACTAAACAGTCAGCTTTTCTTGAGCTCTGAAAAACCAAGTCAAGTCATATTTATTAATATAGCACATTTAAAAACAACCTCAATTGACTAAAGTGCTGTATAACATCAACCAAAGGATACAATTAAAGCAATAGACAAGATTTTAAAAATTAAGAACAATTCGTATAGAAACTAGGTAAAAACACAGTAATTAAAAAGTAATTAAAAAACATAGTACTAAATTTTGAACTAAAAACAGGGCCAAAATACTTAACTTAAAAACTTAACTGGAAGTGATCACCAAAGAGAACAGGTGGGTTTTTAGTGGGGATTTAAAATGCTCAAGAGACTGTGCAGTTCTAACCTGCAAGGTAGGCTGTTCTACTGTTTCAGGGCCACCACAGAAAAGGCAAACCTCAGTGCTCTTGGTGCATTGTAGGGACATAATAGTAAAAGATAGGGAGACACCATTTAAAAGCATTTAATAAACCAGCCTGTTTTTCAGTTAGCTTTGAAACAATTTTTTTTTATTGAATGGGAAAGAAGATGATGTAAACGTAGTGTTTAATTTAAAAAAAATTCTACGGTCCAGCTTGATAGCATCCACCATATGCATCCGTCTCTTCTGTCCTTTCCCTCATGTTTGCCTATTTCCTGTTTTTCCTGCAGGTGTTAGATAATGGCAGTATGGTAAAAATAGAGAGGAAGTTTCTGCTTGATGTCCCAGTGGACCTTGGCGGGATATTGGAGCCTGTAACTGATCGTGAAGCTCGCATGAGACTAATAAGTAAGTATCATGTGTTTTGTGTGCTCATTTTCCTGCAGCAGTGCAATGGATAAAGTTTTACTAAAGATAATTTGATTTCAGTCACTATACTAACTCAAAAATGTACAACAACAGTACCTCTCACCTCAAAGGGGGTATATTATTAGTAATTTTCTGGGTTTCTCTTCTGGGTTTTTATTTGTAATTTTATTGTTTTATATTTTTGTAGCCAATCCTGGAAAGCTACAACACTTGGCTTCTTTAACTGAAGGTGCCCCACTCTGGGTCCAGATTGGTCAACAGGATGAGCTGGCAGAGGCAGAACTTCAATACGTTGGTCCACTGTCAGGAGGGAGCAGTGCTGTGTTTTTTGGGGTGCAGCTCAAGGTAGATTGACAGTATTTTCAGTATCCCAGAGAAGTGTGAGGATTTCACAGAATGACCCCGGAATGGGAAGTCATTTTATTTTGAACATAATTCAATCACTGTATGTTTCTTGCACTTAAATGTAAAGAAAATTAATCCATTTGGAGGCTTTCTTTTTCTGTAACAGGGTTTCGTCAGTTTCCAATAATCCTGATTATAAACTGTAATATGTCTTTAAGTGTAACTTCACACCCATTCCCTTACGGTGACTGCAAAAAAATGGCCTTCAACAGAGCCACTGGTTTTGTTTGTTCTGGGCTTTTTAGATGAGGTGATATTAACTGTTGTCCAGACTCAAAGATACTAGGTAATTGTATCTCTGAGTTTGTATAAAAGGGAGAAAAGGAGTAAAGGGAGTCATCCATTCTGACATAACTAACATATGACAACTATATGGAGTAGTATATACTTTTTTTTCTGCAGTTAAATTGTTCTGAGAGCCTGCTAAATCTTCCACCCTGGATTATTAAAGAAGATTCATAATTATCTTAAAAAGGTCTAAATTTTAGTTTGCTGAAAATTGCAAAATAGAATAGGCTTTATTGTCATTACACAGGTTGTGCAACATAATTACAGGTGGTCTCTGCTGGCAACAGTGTACTATGTCACTATGTACAGAACAATAAAATACAGACATATATTAAAAAAGGAGAGAAAAAAAAAGAAGAAAAAAAGTATATATATATATATATATATATATATATATATATATATATATATATATATATATATATATATATATACACACAGGGGTTGGACAAAATAATGGAAACACCTTAAAAAATCAACAAAATATAATTTAATATGGTGTAGGTCCGCCTTTTGCGGCAATTACAGCCTCAGTTCTCCGAGGTATTGATTCATACAACTTGTGAATTGTTTCCAAAGGAATTTTAAGCCATTCTTCAGTTAGAATACCCTCCAACTCTTTTAGAGACGATGGTGGTGGAAATCGACGTCTTACTTGAATCTCTAAAACTGACCATAAATGCTCAATAATGTTGAGGTCTGGGGACTGTGCCGGCCATACGAGATGCTCAACTTCATTAGAATGTTCCTCATGCCATTCTTTAACAGTTCTAGCTGTATGGATTGGGGCATTATCATCTTGAGGTGAAGGTGTTTCCATTATTTTGTCCAACCCCTGTATATATAGTGTGTGTGTGTGTGTGTATGTGTGCAATAGAGATGTGTGTAAATTAGAGATATACTGTATGACAATAAAGCAAATATATCAGTGTAATATCATCATACATGTCCCAGACATGAAGTACATGTTCCGAGAGTAGTTATTGGACATTACAATGAGGTATAGTGTGTGTCTGCACAGCCCAGGGAAGAAACCCTGAAGTAGCTGTTTACAAAGTAGAAATCTGCTTCAAACAGGAACCTGTGATTCTTCAGAAAGTTCTCCTGTCAATAACTTTTCCTCCTATTTTACTTCCCCAGGGCTCTGCAGTAGGTAGAGGAACAAGCAATGGTTCATACAAGGGTCACCAGTTCTTCCTCTGTCCAGAAGCCTCTGCTCTCTTCGTCCCAGTCAATCACATCAGGCTCCGTAGCTGGTCCCGCAACAATGGCCCCGAAGCACATGAGCGGCCGCGTGAGCGAGAACGAGTTCACCGCAACAGCAGCAGCAATCATCACCCCAGCAACGGGCACCACAGCAACAACAACGAGCGGTCAAATCACCAGCACAGCCGCCACATTAATTATCACCATCATCGTCCCATCAGCCCTCCTCACACACATGTTATGCTCCCTCGAACCGCTGAGGCTGCACCTTTTACAGCTCAAGTTCAAAACCAGATCCAGGTTCGAGGACCCACTTCACCTGTGCCATTTCAAGTTGGCCAGCGAGTGTGTTTCCCCCTGGAAGACGTTGTCCATGGGGGTGAGGTGCGCTTCTGTGGTCTCCTACCAGGACGGTCATCTTCAGGAATGTATGTCGGGATTCTGCTGGTTAGTAGAGATTATTTCAGGGTTTTTTTCTGTATATGTTTGTTTATAGAGCTCCTCTCAAGATTCATGTTGCATGTGCTTCAGGTGCTTCACAAAGGCAGGAAAATAAAATGGACAATATTGATGTGTAAAAAGCAGTATACTGTTGAAAAAGGTGTGAATTGGAAAAAATTAACTAAAAGACAAGACAAGTGTATTTATATAATTCCTTTCATGCACAAAATCAACGTAAAGAAAAGGAACATTGTTAGGAAAATAAAATCAAAGAGATTAGCCACTTAACAGCAGAAATATTTTTTAAAACTCTGAGGAAAATAATAGTAAAAATATCAAAATCAGACACCTGTAGTGCATTAAGAATGAATTCAAAGAGTACAAGACAGTGCACAAAAAAGGAAAGAATGAAAAGGAAAATCTGATAAATGCGCAGTAAGTAGCTATTCTATATCAGATTATCTAAAAATAACAAGGCCAATGTTCTAAACTTGGTTAACATGAGCTCATTCATTTTCTGACAGTAAAACGTTTAACATTACTTGTGGTTATTTCACTAGCATGAAATGACATAAAGTGAATATGTGTCATTAAACACTTTGTGAATAAAAATGTCAGACATTTGGCAGTGCTCTGATTCCAGTCCAGTCATGTAGTGGATATGTTTTGAGTTTTTATTGTGAGCAGTAATATAACAGAAGCTGTGATGTGCAGCACGTCTCACCTGTCTCTGTTGTTTTGATCGAAAGACATCTAGCAGCAGAAATGACAAACTGAAAGGGTCTCCAGTAAAAGTATGTACTGAGAAAATACTATCTTGAAGGAGATCAGAGACTCAGATGACCAGAAAAGGCAGTCATTATAGTGTGTGTCCTTTACCCAGACCTACAAACTGTTTATTAGGATCATCTGTCCTTTTGTAGTGCTGTTGTGTGTCTGCCCGAGTCTTTGTGTTGACTTTGTGTCTCCATGCTTTACATTACAGGACGCTCCTATTGGAAACTGGGATGGCTCTTATAAAGGAGAGAAGCTCTGTCATATTCCTTCACCCCTCTATGGAATACTACTGCCAGTCACCAAGGTTTCCTCAGGTATGACAACTATACGCTCAACAAGTCCTGAAAATAGGTTTAAAAAATAAGTCAACATGTATGGAACCAGTCAAGATCCAAGAACTGTCATGTTTTTACACATATAATATTGGTGTCATTAGGCACTCAGTTAATAAATGAATAACCTAAAGAGAAGTACATTAGCTGAGCGAGAAGTTATAACTTCTCTTCAGGTTTTTCCAGGTTCCATCTTATTTATTTTAAACCCCCCCTCTTGTTACTTTAGCAATATACTTGTGTGTGTGTGTGTGTGTGTGTGTGTGTGTGTGTGTGTGTGTGTGTGTGTGGTATTATACATTCTTTGCTCATTCTTTGCTTTTTTTAAAAGTGAAGTATTTAAATAGATTTGCAGGATTTTATTCTGTACCTTATATATTTTATTACATCCTTAGTTGTTAATTCACTGTCACTTAAATGTTCAAAATAAAAGAAGAATAATCAAATGCATTCATATTATCTTTTAGCTGTCAAATTATAATTGTTAATGAAGTATCAGTGTGTATAAGAAGTAGTCTTTTCCATGTGGTCAACTATTTTGTCAGTTGTACCTATTTGTCAGTTAATTTACAGAAAATGTAATGTATTTAGATATGAACTGGTATCTGGACATGAAATGAGTTATACTGGGAAATTATAATGTGGTCATTTTATACAGCCCGACAACAAAACCCCTGTTTACAGTATATACACTGTAATATGTAATGGAAAAATGCATTTTCTGTAACAGTAGACACTCATATTAACACTTGAAAAAGAGTGTTCACCTGATTTTGTATCAAGGGAATTTTAAGCTGACTTGCAAGTTATTTTTGTCCACATATCAAGTAATAGTCAGTGTTATAATTCACATTCTGTGTCCTCAGAGCTAAAGTCCAGCCGTAGCAACCCAACTACTCAAATTCTCAAATCCATCCTGAAGCCAGTGACATCAAACATCAGTAAATCAAGCCCATCGTCACCACCTGCATCTGCTCTAAAGGTGGCCCTGATGCCCCCCTCTAAACAGCCACTTAAACCTCCTCCCCTGCCCCCGCCAAAGCCCGTCCTCAAGCCCCTCCCTCCTGTCCCACCCCCCAAACTGCACAGCCCAGTGTCGCCCACTGAGGCAGACCAGTTCCCGTACACCAACGGCATGTACAGCCCTCCCTCGCCACTGAGATCACCAGACAATGGTGAAGCTTCAACAGAGAATGGAGAGCCTGAGTTGGAGGGGGACTTGGAGGTGGGCTCCATGGTGGAGGTGAACGACCCGCCACTTTTTGGGGTGATCCGCTGGATTGGGCGGATTAATGGCATTACAGAGCCAGTCGCAGGAATTGAGCTGGTAAGCCAACACTATGTTTCACATCTTTCCTTTAATGAGAAAAACTGATAAATATGTATGTATATGTAACAACATTCTGGATATTCACTCTGGTCATTAACCATTGTTCTACTAATATATTCAGCATCTTTTATAATGATAAGTTAACAGACACAAAACACTGATTTTGTTTTTCATCATTAACATATACAGTACTGTGCAAAGGTTTTAGGCCACCTTGTTTGTTGTTTTTTCAGGGTTGAAATGAACATACTGCACATATTTAATTCTCATTCTCTTTTCTTCAGATACAAAAATAAATACAATTTAAAAATATAAAATTAGTGTGATAATGCAAATAACTTCAGAGGTCTAGCTGTCTTATACAAAACATATTGCAGCATGTATTCTGTTGTTTATAGTAGAACAACACAAGCTGGGCTATTTGTTTAGGAATGATCCTTTAGCCAGTATAAGTTTTACACAGTAATGGGTAATGCGTCATAGCTGTCCAAACAGTCCAACAAAACAGTTATTGACAGCTTACATTAAGAAGGGAAGTCACAGAAAGTTGCCACTGAAGAAAGCATCATTATGAAAAGTCACCTAACAGAACAAAGTCTGGCAGAAAGAGCTGGATGAGTAGGTGGGAAAATCCAGAAATTTAAACTTAAGTAGGAATGAACTAAAGCATTTGTGAAACACTCAGTCTGTATCAGACAGCTGAACTTTCGCTTCCCTTTTACATCATTGTTATTATACAAGATGCACTTGGAATGTGTGTAAAAATGTGAAATTACCGTCCTGTGTGTGTGTCAGGACCAGGAGCTGTCTGCTGGAACAGACGGGAGTTACCTCGGTGAACGCCACTTCCGTTGCCCAGCCAACAAGGGGCTGTTTGTTAAACTTCGTAACTGTCGGCGGGACTCCAGGTTTCCTGCCCCCGAAACACCTGTCAATCAAGTGGAGAGATGCAATTCCATAGGTAGAGTCTATAACTGTAGGGTCAAACATCACTCTCAGTCCTGTGGTGGTGTACATTTCAGATTGTGTCATTCACTCTTGTGTTTCTGTGGCTTGCAGCCTTTGCAGAGTGGGGCAGTGAGCGCGTGGAGGACCACACACCTCCTGTAGATGGAGACGAGGCCAGAGACCTGTACCAGGGCTGGAAAAGAGGCATCCAGGGTCACCTCAACTCTTGCTACCTGGATGCTACACTGTTCAGGTAAAATCTAAGTCTATGGAGAAAACGAGTGGGGAAAAATAATGTCTTCTCTTAAAACCAGTCGCTGTGATCCATCCCTTTGTCCTTCTCTCTCCAGTTTGTTTTCCTGCTGTAGTTCTGCAGACTGGGTTTTGTTTTGGCCATCTCACTCTGAAACTGACCCGAACTCCGGTCAGGCTCAGGACCTGCTGCGCTGTGAGATCGTCAACCCCCTGCGCAGGTCTGTTTGTTTGCATTTATCTGTTAGTGTCCGTTAAGAACCTGTTATTACACTGGTACTATAGCTGAAGGTGGTGACCACGAGTAATTAAAGCTCTGTTCAGTTGCTAACAGTAGATCTATGACTAATTATATTAAACGTAATGTACTCTACAGATTTTGTCAGTCAACTTGGATTTGACTGTTGAATAGGTTCAACTTTTGGTTCCTTTTTTCATGTAGACTTACACTATATTGCCAAAAGTATTGGCTCACCCATCCAAATAATCAGAATCAGGTGTTCCAATCACTTCCATGGCCACAAGTGTATAAAATCAAGCACCTAGGCATGCAGACTGCTTTTACAAACATTTGTGACAGAATGGGTCGCTCTCAGGAGTTCAGTGAATTCCAGTGTGGAACTGTGATAGGATGCCACCTGTGCAACAAATCCAGTCATGAAATTTCCTCGCTCCTAAATATTCCACAGTCAACTGTCAGCTGTATTATAAGAAAGTGTAAGTGTTTGGGAACGACAGCGACTCAGCCACGAAGTGGTAGGCCACGTAAACTGACGGAGCGGGGTCAGCGGATGCTGAGGCGCAGAGTGCGAAGAGGTCGCCAACTTTCTGCAGAGTCAATCAATACAGACCTCCAAACTTCATGTGGCCTTCAGATTAGCTCAAGAACAGTGCGCAGAGAGCTTCATGGAATGGGTTTCCATGACCGAGCAGCTGCATCCAAGCCATACATCACCAGGTGCAATGCAAAGCACCGGATGCAGTGGTGTAAAGCACGCCGCCACTGGACTCTAGAGCAGTGGAGGCACGTTCTCTGGAGTGACCAGTTGCGCTTCTCCATCTGGCAATCTGATGGACAGGTCTGGGTTTGGCGGTCACCAGGAGAACGATACTTGTCGGACTGCATTGTGACAAGTGTAAAGTTTGGTGGAGGGGGGATTATGGTGTGGGGTCGTTTTTCAGGAGCTGGGCTTGGCCCCTTAGTTCCAGTGAAAGGAACTGTGAATGCTTCAGCATACCAAGACATTTTGGACAATTCCATGCTCCCAACTTTGTGGGAACAGTTTGGAGCTGGCATGACTGTGCACCAGTGCACAAAGCAAGGTCCATAAAAACATGGATGACAGAGTCTGGTGTGGATGAACTGGACTGGCCTGCACAGAGTCCTGACCTCAACCCAATAGAACACCTTTGGGATGAATTAGAGCGGAGACTGAGAGCCAGGCCTTCTGTCCAACATCAGTGTGTGTTCTCACAAATGCGCTTCTGGAAGAATGGTCCAAAATTCCCATGAACACACTCCTAAACCTTGTGGACAGCCTTCCCAAAAGAGTTGAAGCTGTTATAGCTGCAAAGGGTGGACCCACGTCAGATTGAACCCCATAGACTAGGAATGGGATGTCACTTAAATTCATATGCGAGTCAAGGCAGGTGAGCAAATACTTTTGGCAATATAGTGTATCTGGCAATCAGTTGGCACCAGTTTTCCTCATCTTTCAACCACATTACACCCACAGGGACATATTTTGTGAATGTTTTTAAAATGTAAAAGGCAGAAAAAGATAATGTTAATGATATGAGATTGAACAAATTCATCAGAATAACTAGAAGCACTCGGAGAGCGCAGACCTCCGCCAAGGCTGATCAGTGGCCCCCCCCGTGGGCCCCCCCACCCCCGATCACCACCAAAATTTAATCATTTCTTCCTTATCCCATTTCCAACAAACCCTGAAAATTTCATCCAAATCTGTCCATAACTTTTTGAGTTATGTTGTACACTAACGGACAGACAAACGTGCCCCCCCCCGTGGGCCCCCCACCCCCGATCACCACCAAAATTTAATCATTTCTTCCTTATCCCATTTCCAACAAACCCTGAAAATTTCATCCAAATCTGTCCATAACTTTTTGAGTTATGTTGCACACTAACGGACAGACAAACAAACAAACAAACAAACAGACAAACAAACCCTGGCAAAAACATAACCTCCTTGGCGGAGGTAATAAACCAGGATGCACTTATCTATCTATCTGTCTGTCTGTCTGTCTGTCTGTCTGTCTGTCTGTCTGTCTGTCTGTCTAAATCAACCTCTTAAAGTATTTTGTTTCACTTTAAACATGCACCAAAAGGTCTTTAAAGGTTAAAATACTCTAAAACAATGTGTAAATGAAGTTAAAAAAAGAGAGACAATAAAATAAGTAACCTTGCTTAAACATAAAACCAGATAAATAAGTGTAATCAGGGTTAGGATTGTCCTTCCAAACCTATGTCACCATATTTTAGGCTTCTTCTGAGACATGCTTGTGGTTGAATTCATCAGCCACTCCCCCCCACATTGCAGCTTCTCTCATTAGTTCAACACCCTGTCATCACATAGATTATTAAGTGTGCTACTATGTGAGCTGCTGTAAATATTGTTCTGATTACCCTTTATTCATAGTTCCTTATGTCATCTCTGGGCATTTCTCTAAGCTTCTAAAACACAGCTCAACTCAAACAATGACTTAAGGGTCTCAGACAGTTAAATTGAATATAGGAGACAAGTCCAATAAGACTGTTTCTCCACATTCCTCATAAATATTTTTTATACACAAGATATAGAGTATTCCTTAAGTATGTGTGTACTGGTGTGTTTGCTAGGTATGGCTATGTGTGTGCCAGTAAGACCATGGCCTTGAGACGACTCCTGGAGGCTGCAAACAGCGACACAGGCTTCACGAACCAGGAGAAAGGTACAGAATGTGTTTGTTGTTTTGCGTATGAAAGCAGTCATTCCTGCATTTGCGTTCTGCATGTGCATGTGTCACAGTCCTGCACAAGCTGTTTTTGTGTAACCACACTGAGGAATGCTGTCCTGCTGCTCCTCCGTGTCTCAGATCCAGAAGAGTTCCTCAACAAGCTTTTCCAGCTCCTCCAAGTCGAGCCGCTCCTCAAGATCAGGTAACTTCACTGACGCTCTTTTCGGTCTTTTTGATTGTGTGCAAATCAGTGTCAAAGCCAGACTGGGTTGTCTCAGGGTATTGTCTGTTGTTTCTTACTAACAGTCTAAACAATAGTGGAAAGATGAGATGTATTTGAGGATTTTCATCCTTTGCATTACTCTTAACAGATATATTAACCCATAAAGACCCAAACAGCCACCAGCGCCCAAAACCATCTACTGATCTAAAATGGTTAAGGACTTCTGAACTACTAAATCTATTAATATATTGAAATAATTGGAGTAAAAGGTAGTTTGTCATCTTTTCATGATCATCATATATGACCCATTTGGACGTTCAGAGGTTCTGTATTGAACGTGGAAACATCGTCATCTTCTACAAGATTGATTCACCAGTTAAACCCATGGGTTGGATCATTGACAGTGTATGGACACACTGAGTTTATGTTCAGTTAATGATTTATTATACTGAAAAAGTCATTTCTACTTCAGTTTTCTCTGTTTTTGCTTTAATAACCCTCAACTTTACTGTGAGCTTTTATGAACATCTACATGGTCAGTGAATTAAATATAGGAAAATGCATTATTTTCACTGAAAAAATTCAAAATACAGCGGACAAAATAAAAATAAATGGTGATAAATTACTTAAGAAAGGTTAAATATAATGAAACATTTATTCGGGAACTGCCACAAAGGTAGCACTGGGTCTTTTATGGGTTAAAGCGAGTTCAAACACTATGTTAAACAGATACAGTGCTTTGAAAAAGTATTTGCCCCCTTTCTGATTTCTTACATTTGTGCATATTTGTCACACATAGATCTTTCAGATTAGACAAAGGTCACCTGAGTGAATAAAATACACATAAACCTACCTGACCCTGTGTGAAAAAGAAATTGTCCTCATTGTTACATCCCAAATTGCCACTTTTTTTGGAAAACTGAGTTAATTTTCACTAGCCACATCCAGGCCTGATTACTACCTAACCAGTTCAATCAAGAAACAGCTTAAATAGAACGTCCGTCAAAGTGAAGTAGGGTAAAAGTTTTCAAAATGCCACACATAGGGCCAGGTTGGTTTACATATCTTTTTTTCTCTTAATAAATTAAATCATCTTTAAAAAACTGCATTTTTATTTATTCAGGTCATTATTGTCTAATGTTGTAATTTCTTTGATTTTCTGAAGCATTTAAGTGTGACACATGCAAAATTGTAAGAAATCATGAAGGGTGCAAATACTTTTTCACAGCTCTGTATTTAGTGTATGGATCCTGAAGGTATGAGTTGCAGATAACTTTTTATACTCCAGGGGTGTCAAACTCATTTTAGTTCAGGGGCCGCATTCAGCCCAATGTGATCTCACATGAGCCAGACCAGTTAAATAATACCATAATGACCTATAAATAATTACTCAAATTTTTGTCTTTGTGAAAAAAGTAAAAAAAAAAAAAAAGTGTGTGAAAAAAGTAAAATTACATTATGAAAAAGTGAAAAACCTGAACAACCATGTACAACCTGAAATTTCTTCAGAAAAATAAGTGGAATTTTAACAATTTCTCAACTTAATATTATAGTGCATCTACAAATGCATAAAGCATTTAGTAGCAGGCGTTATGTTGTTAAAATCGTACTTAAATTTCTTACAACATTTCCGGTTCATAGTTGTTCAGATTATTCACATGTTTTTTCTGGAAGGATAGTTACCTCCGCCAAGGAGGTTATGTTTTTGCCAGGGTTTGTTTGTTTGTTTGTCTGTCTGTCTGTCTGTCTGTTTGTTTGTTTGTCTGTCCATTAGTGTGCAACATAACTCAAAAAGTTATGGACAGATTTGGATGAAATTTTCAGGGTTTGTTGGAAATGGGATAAGGAAGACATGATTAAATTTTGGTGATGATCGGGGGTGGGGGGCCCACGGGGGGGGGGGCACTGATTGTTAGTGTGCAACATAACTCAAAAAGTTATGGACAGATTTGGATGAAATTTTCAGGGTTTGTTGGAAATGGGATGAGGAAGAAATGTTTAAATTTTGGTGGTGATCGGGGGTGGGGGGGCCCACGGGGGGGGCCACTGATCGTTAGTGTGCAGCATAACTCAAAAAGTTATGGACAGATTTGGATGAAATTTTCAGGGTTTGTTGGAGGGAGGGGGGGGGGGGGGGGGGGGCATTGATCAGCCTTGGCGGAGGTCTGCGCTCTCCGAGTGCTTCTAGTTTGTAAATGCAAATATTTTTTTCACATTAAAGGAGTGATATTTTGCTTTTCTTTAATGGAATTATGCATTTTCAAACATTTCCCTGTGGTCTACATAAACTGTAAATGCTATGCTTGGGTCTGAATTCTGAAATTAATTCAACTCCACAGGTCCATCTTCAACCCTATTTCTGAGTAATGACACCAGAAAGGTCATTTTGAGGGCTGGCCCTTTAAATGCAAATTTAAAACAGGTTGTAGAAATCCACTCAATTTTTGCCAAAATGAATATAAAGATAGCTTTGCAGCACCTGGAGGGTTCAATTTTAAACTTCTTGAATTATTAGGGTCCAAGTACACAAATAAATGTACCAAAGACTAATAAAAGTGGGTTTAGCAAAATATTACCCCTTTAAACCAAGAAGAATATTTTAAGTTCTTATTATTTATAGGTTATTGTGCTATTATTTTACTTGATCACATTGGTCTGTATGTGGAACCTGAAGTAGAACATGTTTGACACCCTTGACTGATAATATCTTCAGTGTAATTTTTTGCACTGGGCCCTTTGGCGGGCCATTTTTGGCCTGCAGGCCATATGTTTGTTTGACACCCCTGCTCTACTCTCTTAGATCAATGACTCAGCAGCCTCAGGAGTGTCACCTCTACCAGCTCTTCCCACCTTCCCTCCCTCCCTCCCCCTCCTCGCCTTCGCCTGCCTCCCCTCCTCTCTCCCCCATCGCTCTTTTTTCGCCATCGTCCAACCGGATGCGAGTGGCGAGCGTCCAGGCCCTGCTGGAGTCCTCCTTCCTCCACTCAGGACTTAAGTTTGTAGAGGTAATTTCAAGACTTCAATCTGACATGTCGCTGGATAGCCAATTAAATCAGACCCGGTTAATCATTCAGAACTAATACAAAACATCAGAACTTTATATTTATCGTTTGCTTATTATGTTAATGTCTCCTTTTAAAAATGATGTGAAATGAGTATGTTTGAGTACTTAACCCTATAACGCCAAACGTATCATATTTGATACATGAGTTTTGAAGCCCTCTACATGATCAGTGTGATATTTTTTTTCCTTGAAAAATCTGATGTGTACAATTAGATACATGCAATACACGGATAATCCACGAGGGGGGAGGAATTCATTCACCAGAGGCCTTTCCAGTGACACTACAAGACTGTCATTAATGAGGAAGGAGGCAGAACTTTGCCAATTTTGAAAAGGAATTACCAATTTGTTAGACATGTTTGTGTTGTATTATGTTTTTGTTTGTTCAAAAATAGTAATATTTTAACATTGAGAGCAGATGTATCAAATATGATAGAAAATTGAAACTCATACATGGAAATTGATATTTGAAAAAAATGTTTTCTGGTTGTTCAGAAGGACCAATAAAGGCTCCAGTTTCCAAGAACTGAGATTTTTTGTCAATGATTTAATGGTTCAGGTTTTACAGGCTTAATTTTGGAGATGGGACTATTTACTGTATTAATTTGCCACCAGGCTCCGTCCTGCCTGCTTCTGCTGATGCCCCGGTTTGGAAAAGACTTCAAAATGTTCGATGCCATTTTACCCACCCTCAGCCTCGACATCACAGATCTTGTGGACGACAGTAAGGAAACAATCTGTCACTGTTCCTAGATCTAGCACAACTCACATATTTATCACATTTTTTTTGTATCTTAATAGAGTGTTTTAATATGTATATTTGGTATATATATTAATATTCAGAATTATATATATGTTTGTATATTTAGAACTTTATCTCTCTTATTTGTTTGTAGCACTGCGACAGTGCAGTATCTGTCAGGCTGTAGCTGAATGGGAATGCATCCAGTGTTATGAAGACTTAGACATCACTCCTGGTCAGCTCAAACAGTACTGCCAGACCTGCAACACACAGGTACTCATTATGCAGCCTCGACTAAATATTAGAAAGCCTAAATACCTTTTTAATTTAAAGGTTAAATGACATTATTATCAAATATTGGCAAATCATCTTTAATTCTCCACTCCCACTCAAAAACTTTTCATTCTGTAGCTTGTGCTATGGATTTTTTTTTTATTATTGATCAATTTCTTATAAATGTTGAGCCTGTTTTGTTGATGCTGCAATGTTTCTCAATGAAAACTGTTTAGCCGCATGCTTTCTAATAATGATAAATAGCCCTATATTTAATGTATTTTTAAAATCAGTGCATATATTTGAAAGTTGTTATGGTTGTAAATATTCCCATGTATTTCTCCTTTTTGACTGTAATATCAAGTAATTTTGCACATGCATTATAATATTATTACTTAACACTGTTATTGCTGTTTAAGTTTTTATCCAGCCCTTTGTGTATGGTTAAACATTAAACTCAAGGCCCTATAATGCAGTAAGCTGTGTTTAGTCTAAACATTTTGGGAACTGCTCATTTAATAACAATATCCTCCTCCACCTTTTGTGAAATCCAGGTTTTCTCAATACACAGCTAGTGTTTAATGAAAGGCTTTAATATATTTCCTGCAGTTGACACATATATTGACTCTGCCCACGTCTGCTGCTGATCACCAGGTCCATAGTCACAAGAAGCGGGTTTCCCACAGCCCAGTCCAGGTTGGTGTTCCTGGGTTGACGTGGACCGGCCCTCTCCACTGCACTCGCCAGCGAATGTCTCTGTTTGCTGTTACATGTATCGAGACCAGCCATTACGTGAGCTTCGTCAAACACGGGCCGCTCCACACAGACTGGCTGTTTTTTGACAGTATGGCAGATCGGGAAGGTGAGATCAAATCAGGCACCTGGGTTTTTGGTTACAAAGCTCGAACGGCAGCTATAAAAGAGCTCCAATTTCTCTGCGTGCTTTCATCCAGGTGGAGAAAACGGCTTCAACGTCCCCAGAGTCAAGGCGTGTCCCGAGGTGGGCCGCTACCTCAGCCTGTCAGAGGAGGAGCTGAGCAGAGTTGACCCCGCCTCCTTACGAGAGCCCGCCCGCCGCCTGCTCTGTGACTCCTACATGTGTTTGTATCACAGTCCTGAACTCAGCCTCTACAAGTGATATGAAGAAAAAACACAGCTGCTCACTTAGGCTTAAGGGCCATACACACCAACAACTGCTACTTACACTGATGAACAATACCATTCTATAAACAGTAACTGTGTCAGAGCCCCAAAATCGACCTTTTGTGCATCTGCAACAGTGTGTAGATGCAAATTTGAAGTCAGCATATGTTAATGTTTTATCCACAACTCTCACTGTAGGTCCTCTTAAAGAAAAGTTAAAAAGAGGGTTATTTACCTTCGCCCGTTATTTATCCAGTTGAGTTTAGAATTTAAAAACATAGTAGTTATTGTTCTAGTTCTTGGTGTGGACGGCCCTCTACTTTATATAATAGCACATCATATATTATATTTTATAGGAATGATCAAAAAACCACTTAGTCCAATGTTCCTTTTCACTTTATCCCTTTGATTAGAAATGGTTCATAAAAATGAAAGACACAGAATGTATTCTCTATGACAACTGCTTCCAAACTCTGAACCAATGGGATTGTATAACATAATCCACATCCAGCACTGATAGACTGAGTCAATCTAGTCAGACTATGTATATAAGCCTGATACCGAAGCATCGTTTCTGTTGCGGCTGATAAAAGTTCAGGTTTTTACATCCATACCTAAGGTGTCTGAACTGGATCTAGACCAAATCGGGTTAGACTGCCCAACCAAAAAAGGAGTGACTGAACAAGTTGTTATTTGAATTTTATTAATGTCATAGCTTTAATGTGACACAAATAAACTTTGATAAGGTCGGTGTTAGTTCTATGCTATGTTCAAAGTAAACCAGTGTCTTAATGTATGCAATGAGTATGCCTGTAATGTATAACATGTCATATGTTACCATTTGATTTGCACTGTTTTATTTACATCTCATATGTGTATATAAGAAAATGCCTTAAACTGACTGTGAAAGTTGCACAGAAATATCTAAACTTTTGTATTGTATATGGGTTGTTCAATATAAACCAGCCACAGGAATGGAGACAAATTCCAAGCAAATAAAAAAATGTATATTCCTCTATTTTGTTGTTTCACTCTGTGCTTTTTTTTTTTTAATTATACACAGGTATCGTTTGGGAACTTACAAAAAGCATAATACAACATAATATTTTTTTTATTAAGCACAACAAATGAAATTAAACTTATGTATGAGTCAGAAGATTTTAAGATGGTAGACATAAGACTGGAATAAAATGGAGAATAAGTGACAAAAAAGAAATAGAAAACTGTTTGCACTGGCTATCAGTGAATTATATAAATCTACATAAGCAATGCTATCAAGAATATCTCAGAATGAAAATCTGGTCAATGCAATATCCAGCTGGCAAAAAGGTTCACACAAACCACAAAAAATAGAGATGTAAAGCAAAAGGACAGGTCTAACTAGATATCTGTATTTTATGTTAATTTTGAAGACCTCTATATATTGTATTTATTTCATGGCTTTCTTAATATTTATATCATGCACAAAAGCAGTGAGCGATGGTCTGACTACATCTACATCCGTGGATAAATTGTTTAGCCACAACAGTCAGTTAATTGTATTATATTTTCATTCCAGTTTTATCTTCCATTCTAACTCCATTGCAGTTCTCTGGAGGCGCCACTAGGGGGAGAGCGGTACGCCATGTCCGCTTGTACTACCTAGTTGCGTCATCATTACGGGCCCCGGAACCAGCGACAAGGGGCGAGTGAATTTCTTGTTTACAGCAGCAAGCCCAGTATTTGTTCTTTTTATCCTACAGCAACGATATTCGCAACTTTATCGTGAAAAATTGAATGTCACAGTAAGGTAAAATGATTGTTAAAAGGCTGTGTGATGTCTGTTTGTAGCTCTGACGACAGATGCGTCAAGTGACGGGGGCATCGTGTTGTGCTAACGCTATGAACCGTTATACATTTTAACATTTTGTCTTCGTGTTACGATAGTTTTCGTTTTATATTTGACATCTCAGGCAATGTTACCGACTGTCATAACGAAAGCGACTATGTTGTTAAACATCATTATTTTTAGTCCGCTATGATCTCTTTCTGGTAGGTTTTGAGGACATATTAAGGCCAGCTGTTAAGGGTAAATAAGAGAAAACACTGTTAATATGTTATGCCAGTACTATGTCCAGAACATAAATAAATCAGTTTTCATCTTTGTAATGAAACACAATAGGGTATAAATAATTTTATGCAATATCCATGCGATTGTTAGTATGCCAAATGCAATTAAAACTGAGCCTGTACTTTATATATGTATATGAATGGAAAAAAGGAAGTATTTTGAAGTTGCTGAATATTCCTGGTTATTTTTTTTATACAGTATAGTTTTGACTGCTGCATAGGCAATTGAGGATGTAGCTATTTTATATTATTTTCAAGATAATTCTAAATTGTGATGAAACCAACTGTAATAATGGTATATGCACCTTTTCACACATGTAATATTAGAATTAGTTCTAAACAATAAAAAAACTTAAATCAGGACTCACAAGGATTGATGAGTCACATCGCCTACCCAGATCCTCCTTCAACTGTAACCCAGAACTATGTCATTCTTGTTGATAACATACTGATATGTTGGTGCACTAGTTCATTTAAAATGAAAATTCATTACTTGCTGATCTCAGACTTTATTTTAATCATACTAAGTTAATGAATATTCCTGGTTTGATATCCAGTGTACTCTATTTCTGTAGGTGTTTTCTGTCTCTGAGGTCCAGCAGTGCTGTCAGTTGCCATGGCGTCTCCAGGGGGACAAGGAGGAGGAGCTCTGTCCACGAGAGGAGGCGGTGGTGCCAAAAGGATGAAATGGGCTCTGGAGCTGAGCTTGGGAAACACCAGGTAAACAGAGAATGTAGTGTATACAAAAACACGTACAGTTCATAAAACGGAAGGGATTGTCTTTTCCTCAGAATAACAAAACCTGTATGTGCAGTGATTTTATCAATAGAATTTACATTTCTTTCCCTTATCAGTGCATACCTGATCAATGGAAAGGAAATGGAGGTTTGTCCGAGGTTGTCTTGCTGTTTAAAGCTAGTCCAAACCTGAACACAATACGTGCAGTTTGAAACAGAAACTGTTGCTTTCCATTGCTCTTTGGTGACAGTGACTGTTTTTACATGCACAGTAGCATCCCATTTTTGAGGTTTATCCCAATTTAGATATTCTTTGAGACATGACATTTACATGTTACAGAGGAAAATCTGTGCACTCATATCCCTGTGGACACGGCAAATACCAGTATTCTGGTTGCCTACTACTGCTGCTGTTTCCACAGACGCCTGTGACATTTAAGATATTAATTTAATCTGACAGTTCAGTAGCTGCTCCTTAACTTTAATGTCACAGTGACTATACAAAATGAGGTCACTTTGGTTAATGTAGCTTTGTCATATGCCAGCATCGTAGTGTGGATTTATCTTATTGATATTCTTCTATTCCAAGCAAAGGGACATGAGATCAACTGGTCAACAACCTCCACTTTTTATTCTGTCACTGCCACCATGTAGGATAAGGAGGCAGATGAAGATCTACAGCTCTGACTGATGACAGAGGGTCATCATGATGAAGCTCAGTGACTGGTTTTTATGTTATTTTTCACAGACCATCTGCACTGAACATGTTGTTAAACCAATGTCCAATTGGTTGGTTTACTACAAGCTTGAAGTGGTTAGGGTTACGATGCTTTTTCCATCCAATCTGCCCAAAGTATTACATTTTTTTATTACTGAATGACAAAACTGTGTCTTCATTGCTCTAGAAGTGAGATGCTTTCATTGTCACCATCATGTTTGTATTTCTGTCATTTAACACCAGAGCAGTAATCCACAAATGTCAGAGCCAAGATAAGATATATACGTCTAATAGTATCTTTGCTACTTCTAAAGTACTCCAGTTAGTGTTACTGGGTTTCTCAAAACCAGGATGTAGTCTTACCCAGTGTACTGAAATCACGGTAGGATTTATACATGTACAGGATACTTCAAAGCATCCACAATACTGATGTGCATGTAACTGGAGTGAGTGGAGTGATCAGTATTGTTTTATCATGTTGAAAGAGGGACTACTGAGTTGCAGGATATATAACTACGTTGTTTGTGTGGCCTATGTGCTGCAGGAGTCGTGGAGACCGTCAGGGCGGTCAAGGCGATGTTGTTTATCCCATCGGCTACTCTGAGAAACCTGTTCCTGACACAAGCATCCAGGAAACAGACAAGAATCTGGTTGAGAAGGTGAGCCAGATTAAGTAACATGTCTTGGTTAGATGTACAATAAATTGTTTAAATATGCACCTGGGAAATTGGCAAGGAAAAGTAAATGTGTTTAAAAAGTGTATAGTGTTAGAAGAACTAGAAAATATGTGATCAAAGATGATTACAATTGTATATTGTTTCATTTTTATCCATTCACATTTTGCTTTTGGAATTCTATGCAGATTCCAATATTTTCTGGTGCAAAAAAAACAAAATTACCCTACCTTTATTCTTAGGACATTTAGGCTATAATCAGTAAATCATCAAAGTATCTTTTATCATTATAATAGTTAGAGATGTACTGACTATCTGCAAAGACAATAGAAGGTAAAGAATCGGTGAATAAGCTGGTGCCTCCTTGACAACAGCTTTCAGTCTAACATGGCAGCAGTGTAGCTCTGCTGCTATGTACTGATGTTACCATGTAACAAATAATATGCTCTTGCTTCTTATCATTATTTAATTGTAGCAAAGAATATAGACACAGAGATTAAGGAAGTCCAAAATGGTGGAAAAATAGTTTTGTTGCTGTGAGATTCTGTTGTCGTGGAACAATATAGTAGTGTTTAGTTCTTTGCTATCAGTATTGGTAGAAGGTGGCTCTTGAATTGTGGCCAGTGGCTTCTATTGTTATCATTAGGCTTCAAATGGAATTACTCTTTTAGGTCAAAAGTTGAGATGATAAAAAAAAAACTACTACCACCTTGTTTTTTTCTTTACAGTTCACTAGATGTTCACCTGTACAGAGCTGCTGCTTCTTTTTTTTATCTTAATTACCATTACTTAGAGTTAAAGCTTTTTCTTGCCCCTAACTGTTTATATATCCGCTAAAAAAAATCTTTGGTCTGTCAATCTTTAAATAAAATAAAATGTAGACATTATTTGTTTATTTTTAGTATAAAATGTAGAGGTCACTCACCTCTGCTTTCTACCACGGCTAGTGAGATGTTATGAGTATAGCCTTAGTTAGCTGCATCAGAAACAATAATGCGGCAGTGGTGCATCCCTTTAGGTTCCCACCATGTTGAAATTCACTTGTTTTATCTGGGTTCCCGTGGGGTCAAAAAGTCATAAAACTCTTGAATTTACAAATCTGCATTTAATATCTTAAAAAAGTTTTTACAATGTATTACATTTAACATGGCAGGTCTTAAGTTATGTTACCATAAACTTGTTGGCTGTATTGCTTAAATGTGTTTGGGAAATGTCCAAGCTGTAAAGAAAGTAACACTGGTCTACTCAGTTTCACCCGTTCCAACCCAGTAGTTTTAAGAAGTCTTAAATTTAACTTGTAGAAACCTGTAAGAACCCTGATTATAAAGTTTAGAGTTCTTGATAGTCACACAAATGCCTCTACTGTTTTTCTCTTATATAGCGTTGCTGGGATGTGGCCCTTGGACCCCTAAAACAGATCCCCATGAACCTATTCATCATGTACATGTCAGGAAACACCATCTCCATCTTCCCCATCATGATGGTCTGCATGATGGCGTGGAGACCCATCCAGGCTCTTATGTCTATGTCTGCCAGTGAGTATTCCAGTTATTTACTTCATTTTCACTTGGTCACCGCGTACCATTTCCTGAATTGAGTTTTAACAGTTTCTCATTATATGCACTGTTACATTTTGTGCTTCCTTTAAGCAAGTTGCTCTTTTTAGGGAGTTTAAGCACAGAACTTTTCAGCAAAAGAAATAACTCCATTGGCAAATGTGACTAACTTTTGAGATGTACTGTATGTATAAGAGCACAGCCCATGGCAAAACATGCAAGAGGCCTCATACTGTGATTGTGCTTTTGAATGTATAAATATTTTTAAATAGAAGGTAATGTAGTGCTCACTGCCAGACATATATTATGTTGTATCACATAGATATTCAACCTAACATCCAGCACCATGCTGAAAGACGGGATCAGTGCAAACAATTCTGATGAATGAGACAATGTGAAACTAAAAATCCTCAGACATGTCATTTACCTTTCCCTTTGTCTTGTGTTACAGCTTTCAAACTGTTGGAGAGCTCCAGCCAGCAGTGGCTTCAAGGTCTGGTCTATCTGATCGGAAACCTTCTGGGCTCGGCGCTGGCCATCTACAAGTGCCAATCAATGGGACTGCTCCCAACACATTCGTCTGATTGGCTAGCTTTCATAGATCCACCTCAGGTAAATATAATGATCAGCATAAAATAACAGGAAAGATATATGGGTGGCCGCGGTGGGTTATCCAGTAACCGAAGAGTTGGTGGTTCGAATCCCACTCTGTCCTAGTCATGTGCCATTGTGTCCTTGCCCACATTGCTACTTACACTGGTGCATGAATGCATATAAATGTTTGTTGGTGGTCGGAGGGCCGTTGGCACGGATTGGCAGCCACGCTTCCATCAGTCTGCCCCAGGGTAGGGTTGTAACGATGTCATGGTGTTATGATTAATTCCGATTTTAAACGTCATGGTTAATTAATCGTCAAGGCTGCCAAAAACAGTCTCATAAAGTACAGTAGTCTGAGACAGACAGTTCAGAAATTCGGACCGTTCATATATTTTCGATGCAGGCTCACTTTCACTTCCATACAGTTTTTATTCACTACTGTCATCTACGCAGCTTCAGACTACTGTTGTGCAACCAAGTCACAACTTTTTGGCTGCATAACTTTTGAACAGTAAGGCCATTCTTCTCCAGCGGTTCAGACTGTCATACAAGCTTCGGGATGGTTAAACTTGTGAATTGATACAGTAAATGGGCTCTGATCACAAGGCAAACTACATAAAATAGTCTGATGATTCACAACAGCGGGAGACGGAGAGGAATTAGTAATGCACATTAAGTTTTACTTTTGTGGGGGTGCAGCACGGACTGCCACCCCATGTATAAACCAACTGCAAAACAATCATAGTAATCGTGAAACCACAATTATTTCTCTAACAATAATTGTAGCAACAAAATCTCTAATTGTTAGATCCCAACCTCAGGGCAGCTGTGGCTACATATGTAGTTTACCACCACCAGAGTGTGAATGTGTGAGTGAATGAATAATGGATCCATTGTATGCGCTTTGAGTATGCATTAATAGAAAAGTGCTATATAAATCTAATCCATTATTATTATTATGTAACAGTTGAGGTGTTATGGGTGTAAAGAGTTATCATTTGTGTTTCTCTGTTTTAATTCAATGCAGTGGAAAGAAAGATAGCGATTACAGAATATGATGGCTTAGGTTTTTGTAGTAATTGAAAATGATGCCGATACACACTATACACACATAAACCAACAACATATATTCCTCATTCTCATTCATCCAAGATGTGGCAGGTTTTTGGACTGGTTAGATTTTCTTGGCAGCCTTTCACTTCTCTTCCAAAAGGCGTCATTAGTCCTGGTAGATTGGTGAAGTGTTCCAAGTATGGCTGGGCTGTCCACATTAATGTGGATATTTTACATAACAACCATTTTTGTCATCCACACATAAACAGTGCTTTGAGTCACTTAAACAGATTTTTTCTTGAAACACTCACATGTCTGTTTTTTTTTTTGTGTAAACAACATGCGCTTGTGTGTCTCTATATCAGAACCCAACAGCAACCATGGCCAATGTATTATTCTTATAGCTGTTATTGTAATACCGATAGCAGATTGTGGCCAGCACCAATACATTTGCGGAGAAGGATGATTTAGCAGAATCTATATAATATGAAGAAGGTGCTTCAAAACCCAAACCAACTCAAGTTTACAAGTTGTCAGTTTTGCTCAACTTCCTGACAGACTAAAGCCTGTGTTTCTGCTACATCCTGTGTTATCTGATACTCTGCAGGTTTAGCTGCTTAAAGTTAAACAGAAACAATGATTTATAGTCATTTTGTGAGATACTTTGTAAAATGAAGGTCATAGAAACCAGTAAAAAAAAAAAATAGAGGGGAAAAATACATTTATAAAAATATCCAAATTAATGTGAACAGGCCATTAACCTGTAGGAGAGTCATCAAGGTCACTGTGAGTTGTTGACCAGCTTCCTTTAGAGGGGTCTGTCACACATTCAGAATCATTGATATGACATATGAATGGTTGTCCTGTCCGATTGTGTTCAGAGGTGTTAGATTCACATGGGTCAAAGTTGTAGCTGGGGGGGGGGGGGTTCTCATTACTGCAGGGTAAGTGTTGTAGCCCACCTACTCTGTTGATTGATGGCTTTTCCACATTAACCGGGAGGACTGTCTACTGGTAATTTCTTGGGTGTGTGTGCACTGTCTCAAAGAGCTATTAATCTGATTACAGTGGAAAAATTATAAAACTTAATTTGTGCTGGTTATTCATTTATCATTTACCCATTTACTTTTCATTCTAACTCAACAGGAATAAAATGCAAGAGTCAAAAGGTTTTGAATGTATAGATGAAATACAGCTGAGAACATTTCAGAACCTTTGTTATTAAAACTGAATCAAATGTGAGCAGCATACAATTTTAATTTCAACTGTTGTTATTCTGAAATACATCATCCTTTGTAAGATACCTGAATTTTCCCTTAGTACACTGTACATGTCATGACAGATATGATAATTTTTTCATCAGGTATTTATTTCTTTGTTTATTTATTGTTTTATTTCAATGTACACTACCAGTCAAAAATTTTAGAACACCCCAATTTTTCACAGAAAACTGGAAAAATTGGGGTGTTCTAAAAATTTTGACCGGTAGTGTATATTCACAGTATCTTCACTGAATGTTCTCAGGATGTTCAGCTTATTACTTTGCATGTACTGTCAAGCTCTCAGATGTATTAGCATGCATAATATCACATTGTTAACCCATTAAAAACATCAACTATGAAAAGCAAAATGAAAATACACAGATTTCATATTGAGCTGATGGTGAATTTGTGAATATGAAAACAGGTGACAGTTAAGTTAAGTGGGCTGTAGGCAATATGATCTTCCTCACTCAAACTGAAGTGAATCTGTGTGGATTATAGAGGTATCCTTGATGTGGATATATTATTTTATACCTGTGTGGCAGAGTTTCTTTTGACTAAAGGAGGGACAGAGTAACGCATACATACATCTAACCTGTGACCAAGAATGTGACATTTTTCATGTTTTAACAAGTTAGTTGTTCCATTAGTTTAGATGTCCATAATAGTGTGAAAGTATATTGTTTTAACAGGATATTTACACATTACATGTCATAAAACATAAAATACATCTTGTTATGACAGGAAACTTCTCATTTCATAATATGATGCTGGTCCATTTTTAGCTCTCCGACCAATAGCAATTTCTTCAAACATCTTCCCTGACTAAACTACTGGTCGGATTCATTTCAGATTTTATATGTAGCTTCCTTGGGACAATATCTACAAAGTTTGTTCACAGTTTTGGGAAATTTTTGGGAGGGATCTTGAAAGATTGTAAGTTTTCCTTTACTTATAATGGGCCATATTTTGATGGCTTTTAATATTGAAATAGTTACAGATATCAATATAGTTACTATTGAGCACTGATAGGAAGTCATATAAGGACTTTCATTTGATTAGTTGAGTTCTCCTCCAGTGAAAGTACCACCACTTTTGTTGGGAGATTGATCTCCTGTATCAAGACCACATAACTCTAACATAAAGGTAGAACCTGATAACCTCACAAATTCAACTTATTGATTTTTGATAGAACATGGCAGTGAGCTACAGGGCCATGGGCTCTATGCATGGCCTACTGCTTCTTGAACTTCAGGCAGCTCCTCTATTTCCTGTCTTTCATTATTGGACACACTGATTAATTCAGGTGTACCTGACCACAGTAGTCACAACAAGAAGTAGCAGACGCTTGGATTAATCAATGTGTCCAATAATGAAAGACAGGAAATAAAGGAGCTGCCTGAAGCTCAGGAAGTAGTGGGCCTGTGCGTAAACCCCATTCGTCCTATTTTAGTTTTTTCAATCTAGAAGGAAAACTTGTTTTTATTAGGAAATGTTGTGACTTGAATATCGATATCAATAATCATAGGGTTTTGAGGACACATGGTTTGAAAGAGATGTAAAATAATTAATCTATGTAAATGTGGAGCAACCATCTTTGAACAGAGGAGGTGGGGAATGATGCTTTCAGTGCAGCCATGAAACCCCCCCTAGTCGGCTCTACACCCAGCCACACCTTTTGACCATTGTGATTTATCTAGTTACATAGATGGTAGAGGTTTCTGTTATACTGGTACTAACTCAGTGGTTACCAACCTTTTTTGGCTCGTTACCCCATTTTAACATCACAAATTTCTGGTGACCCCAAACATTCAAAACGGAGACATTTTTCTCCTGGAGATGTCTTAGCGGGGCCAGGCGGGTGAAGAAGTCTCTCCATTCTCTGTTCAGTCCGGTTTCAACTGTGTCCAGGCAGGTTGAATTGTAGTAACGCATGCAGTTACATGATCAGGTCAATCAAGATATGCCTTCTCAGATGTCATATCCTGCATTTTATTTGAACTTGATTTTTATTAGGAAAAATGTGTGGTGTTTTAATTATAATGAAATATATATTGAATCATTAAAAATAGGGATGCACCGATACCAATACGAGTATCGGCATCGGCTCCGATACTCAGTGTGTGTACTCGTATTCGTAAAAGACATCCAATACAAATGCACCGATACCACTTAAGGCCGTGTGACATTCACAGTTCAGTGCAGCAAGTATGCGGCGGTGGAATAATGTGTGGAGAGTGGGGAGATTTTTCAAAATAAATGACGGTGATAAAAGTAACGCTGACTGCAAGTAACGTTAAAGACACAGACAGATACGTTCTGTCCATCCTCTCCGTACATTCCATCCGTTTACCAGGTGCTCGCGGATGCGTAAACAGAATGAGAATACCAGCGGGTGTACGGAGCAGTGCGGACCGTGAAAACGCTGCAATATTAGTATCACATTAGTGTTACCTCTGTCGTCTCCATGTTTGTTATAACTGACTTTCTTCTTCTTCTCAAAAAACTTTACTCTTCTTCATGGTATTTGTCCAGTATGGTTAATTAAGAGCGGCGCCCCCTGGTGGATTGATTGAGAAATGCACATTCCAACACATTAAATGTCAGTAGCAGCACTTTGTTCTAGTTAGACTAATGACAACGACAATAAAGCACATTTACAAAAGGAACAAAGAACTGGAATGAGATTATTAAGTACTCGTATCGATACTCGGTATTGGCAAGTACTCAAATGTAAGTACTCGTCCTCGGTCTGGAAAAAAGTGGTATCGGTGCATCCCTAATTAAAAATATTTTTTATTAGTAGTTTATGTACTTTTATTTTTTATCAATTACTAGAAATTTCATGCGACCCCATATGAATTCCATACGACCCCACATGGGGTCCCAAACCCAAGGTTGAAACACACTGCACTAACAGCCGCAGTAGTAGTACATCCGCTGTTAGTACTTGTATTTATAGTAGTATTGTTAACAGTTCTGGATATTTGTTCTAGTTATTGGTAGTTATACTAGTAACTAGTTCTAGTTTTTAACAGTTGTAGTGCAGTTTGGTGGGCATCCATGTGGCTCCCCCCTATTTCCCCCTCCTTCCCCCCTCCCCGAATCTCTTTCTTTCTCTTCCGCTTCCTCTACTCTTCTCTCCCTCTCTGTTTTACCCCAACTGATCAAGGCAGATGACCATCCTCCGAGAGGTTTCTGCCTGTTAATTCTAAAGGTGTGAGTGACCTGCCTGTAGAGGTTGGGACTGGGCAGGTCCGTGACTCCCACCTTTTCCCAACAACTCTCTTTGACAAAGATAGAAGGAAAGAGGCGAAACTAACAACAGCATTCAGTCCAAAACAAGAGGTGGAGCTCTGATGTAGCCACTGAACAAAAATGAGATAAATAGTGTGACAGTGGCAAAAAAACATGACCACAGAGAGACAAAACTGTAGAGGTTTTTGAGAACTACCATCATTGTGCTTCCATAACAACAGAATTCTGGGTAATGGAAAAATACATTGAGTTTCAGCTTTTTGTTCGAGATTTTAAATGAGATTTGAACTCAGGTGAAATGTCTTCAAGACTGTCTGGTCCAGTTACCTACATACAGAGCTTTCATATCCTGTCTTACATTAAAACAACAACCCATTTAAGCTTCCAGAAGTTAACAAAAATATTTTATTATTATATTGGTCTTCTCTCTTGGATTATGACAAATTTAGTATTCATTTTTTTAGGCTCTAAACAGAAGTAGAACACAAGATTTTCTTCACTAAATGATTTAGCTGATGCCATTGCTTGAGATAAAAGTTGCGTTTTTATAAAGCAACTGGCGTATTTTTGTCAGGTTTTTTCATGTCATCTTACCATGTCAGAGTTGATCAATCTGTGGGCTTTTAACTGAAATTTGTTGTACACCAGCAGAGGTCATAATAGACTCCAATTTCTTTTGAAAGTTAATTAAACCACTTTGTCTCTGTTTTTTTTTTTCACAGAGGATGGAGATCATGGGCGGTGGGATGGTGTTGTAAAAGGATGCAGCGTGCACACAGAGGATGTGTATATTTACAAAGGTTATATACATTCTATGTACATTCTCCAACTCCACCACACCGACTGGCTGCCCTTTACAGCTGACAAGTCATTTTTTTCATCCACGAAATCATTCAACTTCTTCTGCCTCTGTCGAAACGGTTGTTAATACAGCAGCAGAATTTGGGGAGCGTTCTTCATCACCTTCATCTTTAACCTTACAGCCTCGGCCTCCTGCTCTGCTTTGTCTTGTCTGTCGTATTTCAGATTTTGATTCTTCTAATAACGATTTCAAAGCCAGCAGGTCATCAGGTTGACAGTTGTGGAACTGTAATATTTTTTATTTGAAAACAACATTACGTAGGCCTGAAGTAGGAGGTTGTTATTTAACAGAATGGTTTATACCCAGATATAAAATCTTTATATAAATGGCATAAAAAAAAGGAGTTTGCAGTCTGTAACTTGTTCCCATTTCATCAGGCACAGAAGCAGTCATCAGTAGTCATATTATTATTGCAGTAAGGTAGCAATTTCTTCTGTTTCAATCTCTTGTTACTTTTTGTTTCTCAATTTTCTATAAAAACTCATACTTTTGTCAACATGATTCCAGCTTGCTAACCTACAACATTTACTACTGTGTTTAATTTATAGGTCTGTTTAATTTATACTGATTTGCTTGATGAAATAAATCCTTGAATTAAAATACTCTCTGCTGTGAATGAATAAAGATGTGTCTTTATTGTGCTTTGAATTTCTGGTTATTCCATCTTAAGATAAGTTGGGGTTTGTTTTGCATAGTCACAGCCAAAAAAAATAAAAAGAGGTGACTACTACCTATCAAAACCTGGCTTATGAGTAATATTTTTTTTAATCTTTAATTTATCCACACTTAGTAGTTTGTTTGGGTGTGAAGGACAAACAGTGTGTCCTGAAACTAAACAATCCTCTCTGAAAAAACCTTATCTCATGCAGATAATTTCAACACTAGGATATACAGCTTCTACTTTTGAGTGTGGTATTTTTTCACAATATTAGAGCATAAAACATGATTATACAGATTGAAAAAAACAGATTTGACTCTTTATGATCAATTTGACTTTTTCTCTAACATATACAAAAATACAAGGCAGTTACTGTTGAGATCAGGGTGTGTTTTATTCTTGCAGGTATTTCACCAACACCCTGCATGAATAACAAAAGCAGTCAGGTGGAGCTGAGGACAGAACTTGAGTGGCGAGTTGCATAAAGTCTGCAGCTTTATGTCATGAATGAGTAGATGAAAGGTGAATGGCACCCTGCCATGATGTGACCTGGGTGGGTGACATTCATCTTTAGTACAAATTAAATATAAAAATATAAAATATGTTGCATGAAGTCTTCAAGAATATCTCTGAAAACTACTTCGAACAGATTGCAACCAAGTATACATTATAACTAGACCCTGACATGTGAAGGTTAGGTGAGGTAAGCCTTATTATCCTCATGGGGGAGTTTTTTGTCGTCATTGTAAGAGTGATAACACAAAAAAAACAGCGTTATTCCCTCCTTTGAAACTTTCACATAACATACTTTTGGCTTTTTATTTTAAATTACTTTAATAACTTTTTCTTTTATACATTTAGGCCTATTGTTTTCTCCTTTCTAACAGTATTTCTATTTTGTCATATTTTTTATTATTCAGTTTTAAAACCAGATATATTTAAGCATCTACTTTCTTTTATTTCTTATCTCTGATTTTATTAATATATTTCCTTTACACTATGAGTCACTAAGACTTTTATTTTTATGCAGGCTATTGTTTTGTTCATTCATTTATTTATGTCACTTACCATTATAACATCTACAAGAAGAGACCTCATAATAACAATTTAAAACTGAAGAATGCACGGCAGTCTTTCATTTCTGACATTATCACCAAAAACAAAAATAATACATGTGCTTTATTTGCTACAGCTGACAGATTAACAAACCCTCATGTAGCTGCAGCTCCTGAACTTCAGTCCACCAGAGCCTGCAATGAATTTGCCACCGTCTTTACAGAGAAAATCCAGAAAATAAGACAATCAGTCAGTACACCAACTTTGAATCCAGGTTTTGTGCTGTGTCCATTTAAAACTAATTCTAACAGTATGACGCAGTTTCACCCAATAAACCACAAAAACCTTAAGGATAGCTTACACCAACTGAATTCCTCCTCCTGTTGTCTAGATGTTTTGCCAACAACTTTGTTCAAAACAGTTTCAGAGGTTATGGTATCTGATTTGAACTTGTCTCTGTTATCAGATAGGTTCCCTCAGGCATTAAAAACAGCAGTCATCAAAAACAGCAGTCATCAAACCTCTGCTGAAAAAGAACAATTTGGACAGAACCTTAATGCAAAATTACAGGCCTATATCAAATCTGCTGTTTTTAAGTAAAGTTATTGAAAAAACTGCCTTTGAACACTTAAATAAATTTTCAACCCTAAGCAACTGCTTGGATACTTTCCAGTCTGGTTTCATTGCCCCCCCACAACACTTAGACCACTGTGGTCAAAGTGTTTAATGACATCCACTTAAACTCAAATTGTGGCAGAACCTCTGTCCTAATATTGCTGGATGTCAGTGCTGTGTTTGACGCTGTTGACCATAGCATATCACTGGCCAGTCTGCAAAACTGGGTGGGACTCTCTGGCACAGTACTAGTCTGGTTTGCTTCTTATCTGAAAGATAGGGACTATTTTACGTCAGTAGGTAATTTTAACCCTTTCATGCACTGTCCACTCCAATGGACAGTTCTTTTCCAGCTGTTCTGTTGTATATTAATGGGTTTTGTTGTTTTAGTTCCATATCAGCCAACACAGTGGACGCTTATGCACCATCCCATACACTGTAATTCAGATCATTACTGTAACTTTACTGTTCTTGATAAACCTGATCTGCAATAACATGTTTGAGTGTAAATCAGTTGTTATTTGTTAGACAAGAAGGGTTTTTTTTGCATATTATCTCCATGAAGTGAGTAATTACTAGCATTAGAATATGTTAAAATGTGAGAAGACATCAGATTAGCAGCATTAAAAATGTTTTTATTTCATTGTTTTCATATCACTTTCTGATATTGGATTTTAAACATGTTTCTTTACTTCAAAAATTAAATGCATGGATATTTTTGTAACTCCACAGAAAAAAAAAAACTCAATCGCATTGTTTTTTTCATGGCTAAACACTGAAGAAAAAAATCTTGACAAAGGTTCTCATAATTCGTGCATGAAAGGGTTAAATCTAAATAGAGGAAAATAACATGTGAGGTCCCCCAAGGCTCCATCCTGGGACCAAATTTTTTTTATATCATAATTACGCTGATGACACACAGCTCTATATCTCAGTGTCATCAGGTGACCATAGTCCCATACAGGCCCTGGGTAAAAGTATAGAGCAAATGCATGAATGGATGTGCCACAGTTTCCTTCAGCTAAACATGGACAAAACAGAGGTAGTTGTTTTTAGACCAAACACGAGCGATCAAGTCAGCACAGAGCTCCAATTATTACAACTAAAAACCAGCTGTCAGGCCTGAAATCTGGGTGTAGTGATGGACCCAGACCTGAACTTTCAAAAGCATAATAAGACCATTACAAAGACAGTTTACTACCACCTGAAGAATATCTCAATTAAAGAACTTGTGTCTCAGCAGGACCTGGAAAAACTAGTTTATGCATTTATCTTCAGTTGATTAGATTTCTGTAACAGTGTCTTTACAGGTCTGACGAAAAAGTCTATCAAAAAGCTGCATCTGATCCAAAATGCTGCTGCTGCTCAAGTCCTCACTAGAACCAAAAAAGCTGACCACATCACACCGGTTCTGGGGTCTTTACACTGACTTTCTGTCTCTCAGCAGATAGACTTTAAAATACTTTTGTTAGTTTATAAAGCTCTGAATGGTTCAAGGCCCAAATACATCAGTGACCTTCTTTTACCGTATGAACCATTCGGACCACTCAGATCCACTGGCACAGGTTTGCTCTCTGTCTCCAGAGTCAGAACCAAGCAGAGAGAAGCAGCTTTTAGTTTTTATGCTCCACACATCTGGAACAAACCAGAAAACTGCAGGTCTACTGAAACTCTGCTGAGACTCATTTGTTTACAGCGGCCTTTGATTAGGGTAGTTTTTTCAGTTCTGACACCTGCACTGACACTCACAGTTTTAACTTGATTGATTTAATATTAAATTCTTAATTTCAGTCAAGACTGTTTTTATCAGCTGTTGTTTTAACTCTCTCTTATTCCTGTTGTAATTTCCTTCTTTATTTTTTTTTTTTTTTATCTTTTCTGCACTCTCCTCTTGTTTAATGTTTTATTCTCTATGATTTTATTGTAATGTTATGCCTTTGTAAAGCACTTTGAACTACCTAGTGTATGAATGGTGCTTTATAAATAAATTTGCCTTGCCTTGCCCATTGATATTTTTGTTTTTTGCCGCCATGTTTTCATGTTTTAGTTACATTTTCAAAATGTATTTTCTTATTTTATTTTTTCTTCTCATTTTTTTTTTTTTTACTTGCTGTAAGTATTACTATTTTTGTCATCATGTATTTTTTTATTTTGTTAAATTTTGATGAGTAGATTTCATGAAACCCCATGTGAAATATTTTATTTTTATCTTATTATTTTGTGGACAGACATTTTTCAGCGTCTGTTTCCTTTTATGCGTTACTTTTTTTTTTTGGTATTTATTTTACTTACCGTTAATATTTCTATTTTTATTGTCACGTTTCTATTATTTTATTTGTTTATTTATTTGACCAGTGGTGTATTTCATTTCATTTATTTTATTCACATATCTATTAAAAGATCCAAGTGTAAAAACATTACATATGCATTTACATTATGTGAAAGAGGACACCCTGGGAAGCTGAAGAGCTTTTTGAGAGGGGCCTAGGCGCAAAGAATAAATAACGTATGTAACAGTAATGCAACACATTTTCCAATATGACAAACCCAAAAATACCCACCCTTTTCAAGCACCCACACTTTCACACAGTACAGGTTTACATGATTAGCATATTGAACCACAGTTTCACTCACACACACTCACATACACAAAATAAAATAATATTAATAATAATGATAATTTCCCTAACCTGAACCTAATCTAAGCCCTACTCCTAACTTTTATTTTGTTTGAAACGATGCATTTATGGTTAATTTAATTTTCATAGTTCTTCATAAGACGGTAGAATGTTTTTGAGGTCCACGGCTGCTCGTCATCTCGTCTCGCGCAGTTTTGACATAGTTTCGGGGCCGGTTCAACTCGCCTGACCCGGTCCGGAGGGGGGCGCGCGGGGGGGGCGGACTGTCAGCCAGTGAAGGGGCGGGACAGGTGAGGAGGAGGAGAGGCTTAAAAGGACAGCGCTGGCACTTCTGTCCTACGGTGTGGTTAGCCATGTGGAACACACAAGTCGGTACACTTTGTTTCTAACTTGTTATCTCGGTGTACTCCGTTTATTTTAGACTAACTTATTTATAGGTTGTTAGGAATGAATTATCGGCTCGCGCGGTGTTGTTAGCTAACCGGACTGTTTTTACATTTTCACCAAAAGGACGCTGTTTTTCATCAAAGTGGATATCATCCTCCGTTAACATTCTAGTAGAACTTTTTGTACGGCGGGGTTTTGTTTTTACCTTTTAACTGAAACGTGTTTTTTTCCCAATTTAAATAAGTGTTAGTAAAGTTTTTTCGTGTGTGTGTGTTAGTAAAGTAGTTTTAACTTAGATAAGTGTCTGTGAGGTGTGTGTCGTCGCCATGGAGAAGGACAACTGTCACTCAGCATCGGTGGAGCATCCAAACCCGTTTGTTCACCGTGTGAAGCTGACCAAGGCCCAGAGGATCAGGGTAAGACCCACCGGTCATGATGAAACCGAACACAGAGGCAGGCGAGCTGGAGAACAGGGTGTGACTCAAATGACTTGTCTATTGAAGCGATCCAACGAGCCTAAAAACTGCAATGTATGATTAATTGTATGCACAAGCTAGTTCTCTAACGTAAGCTGCTTCCTAGTAATTCAACTACATCCATATAGAATTTAACAACTTTTGGCAGCTAATGAAAGTATCATCAGTGGATGTAAAAGGCAGAGTTTGGTTTCAGAGGTCAAGGGGGTTTCAGGGTTATCCCACAGTTTGTGGAAGAGTCAGGCAGCACATATGAGGTTTTGGGGATTTCAGTACAAAAAATATCATTATCCATAGTTCTAGACTACGATTATTATCAGGCATGTGCCCAAAATTTAGGACAACCACAAGTAGATAAGCAGCATTAAAACTATGATTAACATCTATCCCTCTAAGGCAGGGGTGTCAAACTCATTTTAGTTCAGGGGCCACATTCAGCTAAATTTGATCTGCAGTGGGCCAAACCAGTAAAATACTAACATAATAATATATAAATAATGTCGGCTCCAAAATTTCTCTCTGTTTTAGAGTGAAAATAGTGAATTTACATAATGAACAGATTTACATCTACAAACTATCCTTTCAAAAGATGTGAGAAACATGAACAAACTGAAAAAAATAAGTGTAATTTTAACAATATTCTGCCTCAGTTTATCTTTTACACATGTACATTATAACTTACAGATCACAGTGAATCTACAAACACACAAAACATTTAATAACAGGCAGAATCTTGTTAAAGCTGTGCTTACTTCTCTTAAGACATTTCAGGTTATTCATATTTATTCATGTTATTCACATTTTTTGTGAAATTATACTTTGTTTTAGTGTAAATACATGAAAATATTTACATTTACAAAAAGAAACATTTGGATTTGTCTTTATTTATATGTTATTATGATAGTATGTGACTGGTCCCGCCCACTTGAGATTGAATTGGTCTGAATGTGGAACCTGAACTAAAAGGATTGTTAATATCTTCAGTGTAATTTTTGCCTTTCACAATTTCATCCCAAGAGCCAGACTAGACCCTTTGGCGGGCCGGATTTGGCCCCCGGGCCGCATGTTTGACACCTGTGCTTGAAGGATATGCTCAAGTTGTAGTTTGGCATTGGTGATAATATTTGTACATTTTGTGGTAATGACAATGACACAACAGACTGTTTTGTTTTTTTTTTCATGTAATGTGGTGCATTTATTTTGGGTTGACATGAACAAAAAACATAAAAAGCAACAGATCCCAGCATTCCCAAATTCAGTATCAACCAATGATATAACATTTGGTGTGATCCTCCATAACAAAAACAAAGAATTCTGCTGTAATGTTATTTTGTGTCTTGCCAAATTTTTTATTTAAAAAAAATAGAATTATGAAGCCATCCTCTGAGTTTATTACTTTTATAAATGAATTGAAACTGTACTTAAAGTCCCTGAAATTAATTGAAGATCTCAAAGCCACAAAATTATATGAAAAGTTGCTCAAATTTTCCATAGAAATCAATACTTGAATATCCCCCTCGTGCAATGGTTTACAATATTTTTTTAATATTGTTTTTTTATTGTTATTAATTTTTATTCCAGGACTTCTTTTTCCTGATTTGTATTCTAATTTAATATTTGTCAGTTGTTGTTCTGTTCCCTTGGGCAATGTATGCCACACTGACACATAGAATGTGAAATTGCCATGTTTGTTATGTACAATGATTAATAGTAATAATAATAATTTAAAAAAAAAAAAATAGATGAGCAACATTCAAAAAGCTCAAAGTGACACTTTGTTGCAGTTAGTTTTGATGGTCACATTTGCATAAGATAAATTTGGGTTACATAGTGTCCAAAATGGATTGTAAAACCTCAGAACAGGAAAGGAATCATTTGTTATTTGTATGTTACTTGGCCAATGTTATAAATTGTAAATTTAGATATCAGATGTAAATTATTATTCTTTATGAACAAGTTATATGTTGGTGCAAGCAGTCTTTGAATTTACTATGCTGGCTAGTAATCCTAAGTAAACCTGCACCTGATTGATGGAAAGAAAAACAAAACTGACATTCCTAGCACTTTTTTCATCACAAGTGTGTTATTTTGCTGCTCTGGTTTATGTGCAATGTGAACTACAAGTGGCCTGGGGCATTTGACTTGTACTGTTAATCTGATCACGTTTCAATTATGGAGATAGGAAACCTCTTAGCGGTGATGATTTTTATCTTTTATTATTTTCTTTCTTCTTAATTAGCACTGTTTACTTTGTCTATTTCTAGTGTGAACTGGGTTTTCTCAATAGTTTTAGTCAACTAAACTAGATTTCTCCCTATAGGGTGGCTTTGCTTCCACTGAGGATAATGGTGGGCAACAGGCGCTAACATGTTGATGGTCATGCGTATATATACAGTACATTCTCTTGGTTTGTAACAAAAGTGAGAACAGGCCTGTTTTTCTGAGCTAATGAAAACCTGACCTTCTTCAGATGCATGATTCTCAAAGGATAGTGATGCTACAAACATGAGGTAGTTTTATGGAAAATGAGGGATTGCTGTAGATTAAACTGTCCATCAGTACATAAAGTATCAATAACGGTTACAGCATTAAAATGCAGCTGACAATGCATGATGCAGCAGTAATATGAAACTGAAGGCATCATATCTAATAATGAAACACTGACAAGGAGCATTATTTTACTGATATTACTTGCATACTGAATAATTGTTCCACCTCAATTCTTTTTGTGTTAGTTTTACTCTAAACTCTTCTCTTACATGTCCTCAAAGGCAACATCACACTCTTAATATGGGCTTTCAGGGACATTGCAAAAGAGAGAAGAACTCCCTTTTAGACTACATGATGACAAGGATGTCTAGGCAAAACAGACAAGCCATAAATGTTTCAGGCCCAGACAGGCATGATGGATAATATCAGCATACCACAGAGCAGCATGGCTACATGTAGCATCATGATAAATATTATTGTGATATACAGTATCTTATGCAAAGGCACATAAAATAATCAAGCTTATGTCATTTTATATCAGGGGAACTCTTAATACATATGATTATGATCTTTTTGTCATATCCTAAAATTCCCTGTGCATCAGAAGTAGCAGAGGCATCCGTATTCATTCTTGTTCCTCCTACCTGCTGACCTAACTACTTTTCTTTTGTTCCTTAGGGCATTATTTTGGGAAGTATTCTTTTTCCTTTACGTGTCGTTGGTGCTGCCTTTTTCTTCCTCGTCATGTGGCCTCTCGCACGACTACGCCTGGCTGGCCTGTCCCAAGAAGAGCGTTCTCAGCCAGTCACAGGCTGGCGGCGCTGGGTCTTCCACCCGATCATCTGGTTCCTGAGCCGATGCGTTTTCTTCTCCCTGGGCTTCCTATGGGTGAAGGTTAAAGGTCGCAGGGCAGACCTGAAGGAGGCGCCAGTGCTGGTGGTTGCACCTCACAGTGGCTTTCTAGACATGCTGGTCCTGTGTCCAGCTCAGCTTGCAACAGTCGTGTCGCGGTCGGAGAACACCAGCCTGCCAGTGATAGGCGGTGAGGGGCCTTGATTTACATTTGACAGCATCTGAAATTACAGTTGGATCAGCCTGGTTTGTACTTGTGTAGAAAATAAACCGCTATAGATTCACCACTGTGACCCAATTCCAAATTTGCAAGCCTTGTCTATAAATTACAAGAAGAACAAATTTGAACATGAATGATATTTAGACTAAATATAAAGATAGATGACCTAATGCAGTTTCAGGCTGCTGAGGAAGAGTGAAACCTTTTTAAGTAGCTTCATGTTGAGCTGTGGAGTAGAGACACAGAGGAAATCCTAACAGAAATCAATAATTACAGCTGTCCATCATATGTTTACCTCCTTACCTGTCTGAAAATATGAAATTAGCCAAAATCTGTCACGATAGATTTTCTAAAGCCTAAAAAGTACACAGAAGTGGGTAGAGCACTTATTTCCTGTCAGACCATGAAGGTAATTATATTATAGAATCGAGGACTGCAGTTTAAAGTCATTGAAAGCATATTTAATAAATAAGTAGTGTAATGATTGTTGGGATTGTAGATGACCCTTTCAGAAACTGTAGCTCTTCTGTGTAAAGGTTTGCACTAAAAAAGAAACAAACTGCTTTTTTTCTTTCTTGTATTCTCTTTTGTTATTCTTTACTCTCTGCTATTTTAAGGTGCATAGAAAACTTCCTCTGGTTCAGTATATGCAGGTGTATGTGACACTGATTGTTTGACGTGCATTAAGTCTTTCCTCCCCTCCACCATCCTGTGTTAGTAGCCTATGCATTTGAGTTCTTCATGACTAAAAACAGACTTTTCTGATTATGTAATATGTTTTTATCAAACTAAAGTTATTATTATTATTATTATAGTTTTACGCATTTGCCACAACTTCCATCTAGGTTTGCTCGTGGTCCATATGAGCTAGGGAAAGGGTAGTGTAGGTCGCATCTGTTGTGATTTCTTTCTATTTTTTTATCTACATTATTTCCTGATAGGAAATGAGTTGAGGCAGTGGCTTGGAGCATAATGGCAGAGGGGGGAAGAGAAGTGATTTAGTTTTAGTCATATTAGACAGCAGTCAGTGGAAAAACACTGGAGAAACTTTGAGTGTAAAAAATTAGAAGCAATATTTACAAATGCATAAGTTGCTTTCTATTAAATCCAACGGTAATTGCTAATCTATTCAGTTCAAGTTTCTACCTTATTATGTGTTGTTCACACCATGCTCAACATGCTCTGTACTTGTAGACTACTACATAGACAACTAATTATAATATTTGCAAGATGAGGGTCAAAAAAGGAAAATAAAACTATGAAGGAAGCTCAAGAATAAACAAGTGACTCACTCTCTTGGCGTCTAAGTCGATTAAGTTATTGCAGCTTTTCCTCTGTCTTGGCTGTCTTGCTCTGGGCTCCACCCTCAGTTCTGTTTCTCATTTGTGGTCTTATGGGACTTCTTTTCTTTTATTTCAGCTCTCCTGGAGTTCAACCAGTCAGTGCTGGTGAGCAGAAAAGATCCAGAGTCGAGGAAAAAGGCAGTGACCCAGCTCACAGAAAGACTGACGTCCAATGGCTACTGGCCTCAGGTAAAATGAAATGAACAATGATTGGTCAGTCGTCAGTGAAAGTAAATAAGCTACGTTTTCATCTCATCATTCTTTTTTTTAATTTTCATTTATTTATTTGGGGTTTTTTTTGTACTAGATGCTGATGTTTCCTGAGGGAACAACAACTAATGGAAAGGCTCTCATCAAGTTTAAACCAGGTGACTAGAAATAGTCTGAAAAACAAACATAGAGACATAACAATCTGAACCGTTAATCCCTTTAGTAGCTTGTTTGCCACTGCTACTTCACTTCCCATGTGGTGTCAATCAAGCTGAATTGCATGAATGAGGAAAAACTGATTTGGTTTGTGTTTTTTCTTCATCACATTGTACAGTTTGCCTGTTGCTTATACAAATCAGTCAGGAATGAGTGGCATGAAAGGAAATGGGCGTAGCAGCTGATTGATTGGCTCTCTTCTTCATTACTCAGTGTCACAGTGTCTTTACTCAGTCTCATTCTTTTCTTCTGCCACCAGGTGCATTTCTTGCTGGAGTCCCGGTTCAGCCTGTTTTGTTGCATTACCCCAACAAGCTGGTGAGTACAGTCATTGTAGTAGCTACTTGTAAGTAACACCCCCTTCATTCATGACTTTACATCAGAAGGTGTAATTTCACTGTCTCAAAGCTTGAGCTTGACCTCTCACCTGATAATATAACATTATATTAAATAAAAAAAGAGCACATCAGTAGTTTTCCTACTCAACCAACTTGAGTAATTACACCTACTAGATGATGTAAAATCATGACAAACTATTTTTGCTTTTTTTTTTTTTTTTTTTTTACTGCTAGCTTGACCATATGTACAAATACAACTGTTCAAGTGAGAAAATGTTTTTCTGGTATTTATTGGTAGGCTAAGTAAGTTCAGCTCAGTTTTGTTAGTTATAATTTGCATAAACAGGAGGGGAAAAAATGACCGTGGAAGTTCAGTAAAGATGCTAGGTGGAGTATCCATTTTACAGGTAGTAGTGATATTTGACACTTGAGATCTTGCACCTCTTCCATAGTCAGGCATGGTTTCAGCTCCCTCAGAGATGAGACCCCAGTTTTTTGCATGATTTTGAAATGTAATTTCCTATGCGTGCCATTTCTCTTCATTCAAAGTGAAGGAGTCTGGGTCTGCTCGAGGTTTCTGCTTGTTAAACGGAAGTTTTTCCTCGCCATGGTCACCAGTCAACAAGTGTTTGCTCCTGGAGGAATCTGTTGGGTTTCTGTAAATTGGCTTAGAGTCTGGTTTCGACCAACTCGATATGTAAAGCGTCATGAGATAACTTTTGCTATGATTTGGCACTATATAAATAAAATTTGATTTTGAAAGTAGCTGTGATGCCAGAATCTGCAAAGCTTACATCACAGTCATAGCTGGACACAAACATATCTCAAAAGGAAAGGAAAGGAAATCATGGAAACATGCAAAAAACAAATAAAACAGTGCCTGCTCAATCACAGAAAACCTTAATGCTAAATCATTTTGTTGTAACTTCATACACATAAAAGTTTTACCATGCTGGAGCTCAGAGCAAAAACAACCCCAAAAACATCAGAACTGTTCTTCCACTTGAACTGTTTCATAAAAACTTGAAAACTCCATTTATGGATAAGCAGGCATTCGCAGAGGGATGCATTGTTCTGTGTCTGCAGTTTATCACTTACTCGTTTTCATTTTTTATGGATTCCTGGTTACAGCCCTGCCCAGAGATCAGTTTGTAGACTATCCTACATTTTATCAGTCTGATGTTTCTGAACATGCTGTAATATTTGTATAGGCCAGTGTTTGCATACTGGTTTCCATCAGGGTGTGTAGAAGGATCCAATATGACATTTTCAGTTAAACAAACATCTATGCCCTACCCATGCTCACTTTTATCTTGTTAAACTATGTCCAGTGTTTGAATATAGTTATAAATACACTTTTTATTATTACTCTTCAGGATACGGTCCGCTGGACGTACAAAGGCACAACATGGTGAGTTCTCCAATTTTATCTCCACCTGTCTGTCAGAACCAGGGTTATGTCAGTTTAGAATTATGGCAGTGGGTTGTAGATAAGCCCTGGTAGGACTGTATTGCTGTATAGCATGGAGGGAGACAACTAGGTGTGGTAAAAGTTTAATCATGAGTTATCCTAATTCAACATTTTCAGTTACAAAGGTTCAACATATTTACTCATTAGATGCAATTTTAGTCATCACAGCTGTGACTTCTCTTTTTGGGAAGTCTTCTTCAGATTCAGGAATGTTTATTGTGTCATTATGTGTACACATAACAAAAATTAGACTGGCAACTCTCGACTAGAAGGTGCAAAATTAAATACTCGAGAATATATAACACACTATAAGAATAAGTGCACCAGATGTGGAAAAGAAATGTAAAAACAGTATGTACAGTGGATGAATAGCAGCAGAGAAGTAGAAAGTGCAGCTCAGTGCAAGTCAGTTTCCAACATCAACAAGAACACAAACAAAAAAAACACTCAGAGAGCGCAGACCTCCGCCAAGACAGATCTGCCCCCCCCCCCCCCCCCCCCCCCCCCCCCGATCCGCACCAAAATTTAATCATTTCTTCCTTGAGCCAGTATCAGCAGTTCCTGAAAATTTCATGAAAATCCGTCCATAACTTTTTGAGTTATCTTGCTAACAAACAAAGACGCACGCACACAAAGCAAAGTGATCACAATACCTCCTGGCAGAGGTAATAAATAGGTGTAAAGTTAAAACAAAGAACATTTTGATGTTAAATCTGTTTCGTAAGTGAATTAAGAATAGAATAACTCTTTATTGTCATTGTACATTGTACAACGAGATTTAAAAAAGTGCGATCCTAAAAGGTACGTTCATAAAAACATTGTAAAAACAAACGAAAACCACATAATAAATAGAATAAGAAGTGAAAACACACAGACACAATCACACTCGCATAATAAATAGAATAAGAAGTAAAAACACACAGACACAATCACATTCTTTTAGCAGCATTGAGTGCATTTACTGCAGTGGGGTAGAAGCTGTTTTTCAGCCTATTTGTCTTGGCTTTAAGGCTGCTATACCGTCTGCCTGATGGCAGCAACTCAAACAGGCTGTGACCAGGATGGAATGTGTCTTTGATGATGTTTTGAGCCCTTTTGAGGCAGCGGGAACAGTGCAGTTTCTCCAGCGTGGGGAGGGTGGCTTAATCTGAAATGCATGCATGAAAAATATCACTTTAACATAGAGGTGCTGTAATTGATTCTTTTCTTTCAGTTTACTCACCCTTTTTTCATCCTGTAACGAGTAATTTCAGAAGATATTTTACAATAAATATAACAATTCTAACCATGGCAGTAATATTTCTGTTCAAGGGGTAATGTTCTAATGTATACAAAAGAGAAGACATAAATTTAGTCTGTTCAATTTGTCCGTGAAATAAATTGGTACTAAATTAATATAAATCTATCACATCAGCACAGTGTTGACTGTTCCCTTAAAGGTTTTTTAGTTCTTGAGCCAAGAATCTTAGTTATGGTGTTTTGTACATTGCACAGATATAAATCCCTTTAAATTGCTTTAAAGGTTTTGTTAATCAAACTGACTCCATTAAATGTTAATGTTGGTTCTTTGTCTGTTAGGACTGAGGCTCTCTGGCACACTACATCACAGCTCTACACTAACATGACTGTTGAGGTAAGTCTGCCACAAAGTCCTGCTTTACATTCTGTTCCAAAACCATCTTTAAAGTTGTTGTCTCACTGCAGTCTTGTGGGCGTGGTTTTGGGGTGAGGTCAGTGTACTCGGGACATCACTTCCTGCATTTATTTTTAGTCATGCTGGGTTTAACAAACCTGATTGTGCAAAGCCTGCTGTATCTGTATAACTAAACCATGATTCATCCTGTGCGTTGCAGTTTCTGCCAGTTTACAACCCCTCTGAGGAAGAGAAAAATGACCCAAACCTGTATGCAGACAACGTTCAGAAACTCATGGCCAAGTAAGTCATAGATAAGGCAGTGTTTTGTGATTTTTGTGAAGAGCTGGGATGTTTAATACCCCGCATAGTCCTCATATCTGTTCAGTTGTTGGCATGTAATGAAGTCATCAACAGTCAGTTAAAGGTGGGGTCTGAGATCTTGGAAAAAAAGTCCAAACCCCTTTCTTCAGATGACCCCCTGAAGCCATGCCTCCAGAGTGGTGGCACGCGCGATGCTTGTTCCCGAGGGTTCACGAGCACTGCACAGCAACAATTCGCTGGCTCTGCTGTGCTCCGTACCCAGGTTGGGCTCTGACGCCATCTATGGTCCAGTCCAGTCTGGCCGAACCGTCTCCGACACCAGCTGAGGCTCCGTTCCCTGCTCCGCTGCCGTACGCCTCAGGCTCCTACCCCGACTCCGGCCCCGGCTGAGCCTCCGGCTCGTGTATCCATGCATACCTCTTTCAGTTTCCTCTAACTCCCCCACTCTTACAGAACAGCCCCAGTTCAGACCTATGTGACTAATGCTACATTTCTTAGTGGTTTGTGTTAGTGACAAAACAGTTTGCAGGTGAACTTTTCATCCTAATATAACTAATATAGCCAAGCTCTGGCTATGCTTCCTGTACAAGGCTCCAGCCTGTGGGAATGCGAAGAGGGGTACGCGCAGAGGGGCAAGGGGGGAGGGGCGAATGGCAGTTGAGTTTGATAGACATATCACCGTTCAATCATTTCAAGTGGGTGCTCAAAATGATTGGATGGTGTTTTTTCAGTCCTGCCCGTTCCACAGGTGACTGATTTTTTTTAAAATTTTCATGTTGGAGCATTTAATTTAGTTGTAATCGGGATGTGAAGGGGATTTTAAGGAATATAATAAAAAATGCTCCAGAAAAACATCTCAGACCCGACCTTTAAGAGTTATTTCTCTGTCTTGTGACTTTAAAATTGAATGGACCTGGCAGTGTCCTCTGAGGAATTATCCAATATCTGAAAACCAGGAGAGCAAAACATCTGCAAACTATTAAATCCTTAAGGTTTTTGTAGTTACATGCTACTGCAACTAGATGGAACTAAAAGGCCATACTTATTGAGACTGTTATCCGTTAACTTTCAACAAGTAGGGATAGAAATGTCTATCATGCCATTCCAGTGTGTTCAGTTAAACAGCTCCAGGCTCTAAAATTAAGGAAGTACATCAAGCTTAAATATTCACTTGCTAGAGACTTTCTATGCTTTGCAAAGGATGAGCTTTCAGATCATGCTTATAGGAACTACAATGACAAGATATTTACTGTTCAAACTGATTAACTTTATTGCTTTTTGACAATATTCCCTCATTTTGAATTAAACGTCTGCAGCATGTTTCAAAAGAACTGGGACAGGGACAACAAAAGATTGGAAAAGTTGAGGAATGCTCAAAAAACACCTGTTGGGGTTGTCCAAGTAGAGCTATGATTATGACATATTTATTTGCTATAGATGGAGATTAATATTTGCCTTGAAGATCCATTTTTCTCAGTATATAAGAACGTATGTAAACTAAGTGTTAATCAAAATTATTCTTTATCTAGATAAATAAAATCAATTCACAGGTACAGTACATCTTTCCATCACTATGTCAGTGTCTTCTCTTAGATTGTTGTTTCTGTAGAGGCTATTCTGTTGTTTCCAAGTTAATATACAGTTAACTGCAGCTTTTAAAATTAAAATCTCCTGTTTTTAATCAGCTGTACATTTTGTGATGAAAATAAACCTTGACAGTGACAGTCAGACACATTTAAGCCAATCAGGTGTTTGCTGAGGGAACATCCTAGCACTGCCCCAACATACAGTGAGCATTCACTCAATAGTAATGGTGTCATCTGGCTTTAAAAACTGCAGGTGCATTGATATCAGGTTACTTTTTTTCATCTGCCATACATTGTGCATTAACAGCCAGTGACAGAATTTCTGCAGATCTGGCTTTCATTAAACAAGCCTGAAGTATCTAGCTCAACTTCTTTTAAGGCAGTTTTGTATTTGTGTGTGCTTCAGGGCCCTTGGAGTTCCGGCTACAGACTACGTAATGGAGGGTGGAGTTCCTGTCAGCAAAATGGGTGGTCTCTCTCTCCCAATGGAGTCACCTGCCAGGCAAACACTCTCACTGATGCACCAAAATGGGTAAGAGATCAGCTGTGTTTGCATTCAGACTTACTTTGTGGTTTTATCCTAATGTCTGTGTAAACATAAAAATAAACTTTAATGCATGTGTGAACACAGTTAGCTTGTGCTCTTGTTTTTTCTTCTCATCTTTATCTTTCCATTCACTCAGCCTGGGACCATCAGATGTAGAAGCAGCCCTCGACAGAATGATTGACAGGTGTCAATCAGAACCTCAAGGGTCAAGGACCAGTGCAGAGGAACTCCTGTCTATTATTGGTCTGATGGAGAGGCAAACGGCTGTTGACATCTGTGGTCTTTACTCAAAGGTACTAACCATTTTTTTAATATATATATATATATATATGTGTGTGTGTGTGTGTCTAATTGGAACTGAACCAAAGATATTTTTCACTTCTGTCTACACGTGAAGCAAGTGCACCACAGTAACCAGTTTTTTTTTTTATATAACGGTTTCACAAGAGCACTTTGTTAGACATTAAGTGATGCAAGTATTTGTTTTTCTCAAATGTAGTTTACTGTCAGATCTGATTATGTTCAGGTAACCTTACTGACTCCACGTAGGGCTCTTAATTCGCAGTATACCAAGTCCATACACACATCAAAACTCGCAGGGAAAGTTATGTTTCAGATGTACAAGATTGACTATATATGAATGTAAGCTGTATAGCAAATAAAAAAAAAAAAACATTTTGATTTTTTGGAGGCAAATCTCTTTCACTTTGAGTGATATGCTGGAGATTAATATCCCATTATCACCATCTTTACTTCTGCTTAATGATGACTCTACCTTAGAACTTTCTCTTCAGCAGAGGTGTATATTATGGGCTGCCCTCACTGTAGCCAAGAAAATGCTGGCATTGAGATGGCAGCCGCCTCATACTTTATCACGGCAACAATGGATCAGTTATTTTCTAGATATAGTTATGATGGAGAGGTCAGTGGCCCGGATGCATGCAGCCAGTCGAAAAACCCCTAGTATGTGGGATAGTGGTTATATTATGGTTAAAGAAAGAGTACAACATGATTGTCTATGACTTTCCTGATCACTATTCTGTTTATATCTGTAAATTATATTCTCTTTCATCTAAATGCATGTAATTGTTTTTATTAGTTGGTTTTCGTATTTTGAGATCCAGGTTGGGTCGGTATGGGGGTCGCCATTGGTTCTGAGGGGTGGGGTTTATACTTTGTGTCACAAAATCTTATATTATAAAATGTGAATTTCTTTCTTTTTTTGTACTGTATTTCTGAGATGCAGGATGAAAATAACTTAAAAATTTATCCCAAAAAAACCCCATTTTGTTATAGTTCACATGACTGAATGGATAAATAAAAAAGATGACTAGGTTGATATTTGTGAAATCATAACCACCCTTTACTATAAGTATACTGCTCAGATTTTCAGCAATTTCTGCTTTGTACAAGAATAAGTTATATTAAAGTATTAAATATAACTCTTATCTCTTCTTTTCACCAGGATGAATCTGTGGATCTCAGACAGGTCTATGTGAGTGTTGCAGCCATTTCTGGATTTGTCTCCTTAAAGTCACTCCTTCACACAGCTTTCAGAGTGAGTGATCCCGTTTGACCGCACCACCTTCACCTTTTCATGTTTGTGCATGCATGGAAGGCTTTTCTTCTAATAATGCAGAATAAGAATGTGAATATCTATGTTTTTACAGTTGTTTAACAAAGACGGCAGAGGCACACTGAGTGCAGAGGAGCTGTCTGACCTCATGGGGGCACTGTTGGGTGTTCCTCAACACCACACCGCCGAGCTGTACAAGGAAACCTCCAGTCACGGCCCAGTAACTGAAGGTGCAGTATGTGCCTACACTGGTCTGAGTGATTTCAATTTCATGTATTTAGGCCCATAGTTAATGTGACATTATTGTCTGTTTAAGGGTAAAGACAGGTTTATCTCCACTGTAATGGATTTTGTGTTCACAAAAGTGAGATCAGTTCAATCATTTAAATAAATAGAGAGCAAATTTTAATTCTCTCTCACATAGTCGGAGACACTGCAACACAAAAAAAATATTATGCACAAAAGCTAAATGTTTTGGTGCAGTATTGTTTTTTGATTTCCTGTGGACATTTATTTGGTTTAAATGTAGAATAACTGCACCTCAGAGTCAATTATTCTGGTAGATCTACTTGAGAAAACCTTTAGAATTTAGACAATTTTATCCTGTCATCGCAGCTGTTTTGAGTAAGAGTTTTATCAAAAGTAGTTGGTGTCACTGGGTTCAGTAACAGAATAAATCATCTCATATAAAAGTGCTGGACTCCTTTTAAACTGATTCTGTTGCAGTAGATTGGAATAGCTCAAGGCATTCAGTTATTACTCTTTGGCAACTTGGCAGTGCAGACGATTGCGCCATAGCCAAACGCTGGTATTCTGCAGGCGAGGAACCTGACACATCTGCCTGAGGGAAAATATTTGTTGGATGGGTATGAGAGCCAACCAGTCCTACCAGAACCCCCTGAAGGCATGCTCTGTCTGTCACCACTGTTCCAGTACAAGCTGTTTTCCTCTTCTTTTTTTGTTATAGTTTAGAGATAATAATGTGCCCAAGTCCCTAATGTTTGTGTGAATGTTCTGAATAGACCTTCTTACTTCTTACTCAGTTTTCTTTGGTCAATAATATGTTCCTGTGATTATATTAAATTTAAAATCCTAAAAAATACATTTAATAAGAGGCTAAAATCCAAATAGTACAGTCAGAGTATTTTTCATACAAAGAACAAACAACTGCGCCTAAATCCGTAATTAATAAGAACGATGTGTATTTAGTGAATTTAAGGTCTTTCTCAGCTTTCCACATGCCGTTCCTCTTTGTTCGGTTGTAGATCTGTCCTTTTTTATTCCAAGCCATTTGGGGTGGCACCCGTTAAAATGAGCTGAGAAGTTCCAGAATGATTTCATTTAGTTTTGAGAAGTAGTCTAGTATAATGTATCTCAAAACCACACAAAGGCATAGTTCACACTATAGAATGAATAAGTAAAGACAGATCTAGGTTTGGCATTGTTTTGAGTCAGACCGTTGATACAGTTTTTTGGGGTTTTTTTTGTTTTTTTTCTTAGACAATCTTCTGCGAGAGCTGACCACCCATCCAACCTACCAGAGAGTGATCCGCGAATACCTGCACTCTAAAGAGGTGGACCCCCAGTCGCCAATCACCACACTGTCCAATGGAAAGACTGTGAACAACAACAGAAACATGCACAACGCCAACGGATCCTTCCATTGCGGAAAGAAGTTTGACTAAGGACTTTTTGGAGGATTAAATGAAAACTGGATTCTGCATTTTACAAAATGTTCAGTTTCCTTTCGTTCTCAGACAGAAAAGTAAAACAGGACAGTTTAAGCCAAAAAAAAACTCTCAAAGGATTATATTTTTACCAAGCTGGTGCAACATTATGTGCATTGATGTGTTTAATGTTTACTTTGACATTATCTTACACTTCATCATGGTGATAATGAGTTACAGAACTACTACTGACTCACTGATAAATACCAATGGTTGTCTGAGGTGTGTGATTGTGTGAGGCCAAGTCACTTTACATTTGAAGACAGGTGGGGACACGTTCATTAAAGTGCCTTTTTTTTTTAACCTGCCATGTTATACTCTGTGTTCCAGATGCTGTTAACAGAAACCAGGTTGTCATATGAAGCCATAACTGTGTTATTTATACAATGCTCTCAGAAGATAAATGTCTATTTTTAAAGGGAGGGGGTGTGTGCAAAAGGAAACCTGATACTTTTCTACAGTGAAAATATTATTTTATGTAAATGATTTTCTTACATTTTTGCATGGATATTGTTTATAATGAACACTAAATTAAACTGTGAATTCTTGTATATTTCCTGTCTTCAGCTGTTGTTTGTATTAAAGTCTTTGTTTTGAAGATTCAGCAGGAGAGAAGGTACCAGTGTTTGGGACAGAACGCTGACTTGTATCTTTCTCATCGGTATCGTGACGCCTCTCCACACTGCTTTCTTCATCTTTCCCAAACCTGTGTCTTTTCAGAGGACTTGGAATTATCAGGAGATCAACTGAGTTTCCCTTCACATCTAATATTATTTGGGTCCCTGTCTGCGTTCCTCTCCAACTTTTATCTAAATCACCTGGGAATAAAGTTCTCCATGTGCCTGTTTCCAGCTGAACTCTTTCACCAGCAGCTGTGCTCCTTGTTCTTCTTGTAATATTGCATATTTGTATTCCTGTTTTTGCTGTTTGGTCACTCATTACACCGTCCTTCTCTGGGGTGAACTACAGTATTTTCTTGACTGGTTTTGAGTTCTGTTTTTTTTTGTGTGCTCACCACAAATCCTCCCATTTTCTTTCTCAATCTGTCCTAACAGTTGTTGATGTTGCCTTATTGGGTGATTTTTTTTTTTTTTTTTTTTTTTTTTTCTTACTCCATTCAGCTTGGCCTCATTCTTTGCATTTCCTTCTTCATTTACCTGTTGGTGCTTCTTGAGAAACTTGCCCTTGTAGTAGATGTATATTTGATAAACTACCTTCTGTCATGTCATTATTGGACTCTGAATCCAACTTATTGAATCCTGCTATAAAAAGACAAAGTAGTTGGCAGGGGGCACAGGAAATACCTTGATTGGTTTGTCAGGGCATAGTCCTCTAGAAAAGCAGGCCTTGATTGTCTTCGGTGTTGGTGTGTAGAGTGGGTCCCAAGTCATGACAGTCAAAGGTGGAGACTGTGGTTGGCTACCAAGTATCCGATCACCTCTAGAACCAAGTGCAGATGAGAAGGACCCCAATGTGTGAGGATCCTGTAAATCCTGTACACATAGAGATGATATTAGAGGACCTAATTCAATTTTGTTATAAATAGAGGTGGAAAAATTACATACAGAATTACAGATACATTGCTTACATTGGAAGCACTGACTAGTAATGCAAAAGTGAAAAAATACACGCTCTGAAATGAAGTCAGAATATGAAAGTAAACAGTAGCATCACATTAATCCATAAAGACCAAGTGCTATTTTTGTGGCAGTTCCCAAATGAAGTTTTCTCTGTCTTTTTAACGTTTCTAAAGTGATTTATCACCATTTATTATAATAATTTCCTCTGTATTTTGTGTTTTTTCAGTGTAAAACCAATATTTTCCAGTATTTAATTCAGATGTTCATAACAGATCAGGTTAAAATTTGGGGGTTTTATATCAGAAACTGAAAAAACTGAAAGAAAAAGTGTTTTTATTTTTTAGTCAAATCTATCATTAACTCAACATAAACCAAGCACCTCCATCCGCTGTCACTGAGCAAACTCCATGGGTTTTACTGGTGAATCAATGTAGTGGGAGATGACAGTGTTTCCACTTTTACTACGAAGCCTCAGAACGTCCAAATGGGTCATATCTGATGGCCATGAAAAGATGACAAACTGTAATTTACACCAATTATTTCAACAGATTGATAGGTGTCGTGTCTCAGAAATTATTAAACATTTGGTTGCAGTAGCTGTTTGGGGCTTTATGGGTTAATATCTACAGACCATCATAACTTCAAACACAGTAAGTCAGCATCTTTTTTAACTAATGGATGCAAATTGGGATTGTTTATTCAATGTTATGTGCTATTGTCCCATCTTACTAGTTTTATATTGGTTTTAGCTATAGGAAAGGTGCTCAATTATGCAAAAATAAGACAAATATAAGTGACAATTCTGCTGAAATGTATTGAGACATGCAAGACTCAGATTCAGATTCAGAAAACTTCATTTATCCCATATGGGCAATTCATTTGTAGCTTATCACAGACATCAGCCCACATCCAAAGTGCAATGTGACAAACATAAATAAATCAGTGCACAAATACAGGATTATTGAAAGCAACTACGAATAAATGCATTTAAATAATGAACAATAAATAATCAATAAATATTAATGCAGAATAAAAGACCCTATTGGCTTGTTAATATATATATTTTAAAAAAATCATATAAAATGACTAAAATGGCTTCTGTCAGAGTTTAAAAGTGTGATAGCTAAAGGAATAAAAGATTTTGAGTATCTGTTGGTTCTCCTCTGAGGAGCGCGGTACACATTAAAACAGTAAAAGACATTATGTGTCTTTATAAAACATATGCTATTACCCTGTCATTACAGGCTGTGCAGTGGAATTATCATGTTTTTTAACTGCAAAAGTGCAATGGTGGAATAATTGCTGCATAAAATGTCCCTGCATGTAAACAGGCATACGATGAAAACTCAACTCAAGTGCAGTAATGAAACCTTTATTCTATGTTACTCCATACTTCTAGTAATAAGACATAATAACAATGCCCTGCAGCTGGTGGCTACAGGTTTGATTACAAAAGTTGCATACTAGGTCACAATTTAGATTTTTTTTTAGTCTGCACAGAAAAACCCTGCATAAAAGTCTCAAAGAGTTTGGCACAATATCAAAGATTTCAGGAGGGGAGGAATGGAAAACACTTGAGTTTGAGTTGTGGGGGATTTTAAACAATAAAATGATTGTCTTTCCTTTACCATAAAAAGTCACCCAGCAGCTCTTACATTTAACATTTAGATTCAAGTCCAACTGAGAGTTAAAGAAGTAGAAGCTCTTTTTAACCTCATTGTCTGCTGTACAGACATTAGATGCCTCCAGCTGTGGGTGTCTGTGTGGGAAATCATATGGCTCTGGGACTGGGAAAAATATGGAATTCAGGTAGTTTGTATCAAGTGTCCATCCAACCTGAGACGAAAAAGCAAGCAAAGAAAAACATATTATATATATTGCTAAATATATCAAATGTCAGAAAGGATTTCACATTATGTGTCTTTATAAAACATATGCTATTACCCTGTCATTACAGGCTGTGCAGTGGAATTATCATGTTTTTTAACTGCAAAAGTGCACTGGTGGAATAATTGCTGCATAAAATGTCCCTGCATGTAAACAGGCATATGATAGCTCTGACCTTTGCCCTTTATAATCAGAATACCATGAAGCACATGTTAAAGGTTATAATGGTGCAAATATTGAAACTGTTAAACAATACATCGGCAGAAAAGAGGATTTGTCACAACTATTGCTTTCAACGCTTATTCCCTTAATTTAACAGTCAATAGGTTCTTACAGATGAGAGCCCAGTTATGGTTAATATTAAGTGTCAATCTCATTTGATTACATTTCTTTTCCAAATAATAACACAACTACCTGGTAGGCCTGCGGACATGGTGCATAGGTTACAGAATGATTGATATCAGAGTCAGTGGGTTGGTGGGATCACTGCCTCGGGGTCACCTGTAAGGTCAAATAAGGAAAATTACAGAAATATATTCCTGCATTAGAGCAGATGAGATATTGTTTCAAAGGTCGAGCTGTTAGTGGGGTTCAGTGTGTGCCTCCTCTTCCATAACGCAAAAGATTAGCGCAACAAAACTATAATTTCTTATACATTACATCTGCTTTTGTTTTTCCGGTGCAATGAGGTCACTGGCCTCTGGGTCTGAAGATAGGAGGGATTCGAGGTCATCTATATTCAGTACTGATCCCACATGAAGACATTGAGGTGAAACAGTTCATCTCGTGCTTTTTAAAGAGTTTGAACACCACTATTGACAGTAGTTAAGAGATTATACCCCTCCATAAATATTTCTATTTATTGTGAAGTATTTTAGTATTTGTTTTTATTCAGTCTTTACAGTTTAGATGCAAGATTTGAGGGAGGGAGGGGGGTATTTGTACACAATTTTCAAAATCAAATTGAAGCACTTTTCAAGCACTTTTAAGGTGCATTTTAAATTTTTTCCAGCACAGCACCTCATCACTGGGGTCAAACACATATCTACAGGAATACATATACTCATGATCATTTTTTCCACTTTTTATCACCATGATGTACGTTGTATTATGCTATAAACATCTAAAATTATGTTTCATAATAGCAAAAACTTTAGCAATTAAATGAGAACAAAGTTTTATCCAATAAAGGGAAGCCACTTGGTGTTCTTCAGTCACACTCGCACCGAGCTAAAGATAAGATAAAAATGTACCTGGAGTTGACCTGAGAACACCCGCTAATTTTGTTTTTTGACATAAAGTTTTACTTTTCAAAATGTATCACCTCTTTTTATGTAGCTTTGGCTATAACTGCAAACACTTTCAAGCACTTAAACTAAAATTTGAGCACTTTTCAGAACTTGAAAACACAACATTGAAATTCAAGCACTTTCAAGGATTTCAAACACATGTACAAATTCTGTATCTAACGACAAATTGAAACGTACTAAAAAAAAAAATTATAAGATGTGGCTGGAAAATAAACCAATTCTTACTGCTATTTTTTCAAGATCAACCAGAATGCAGGAAATCACATCTACTGAATGCACACCTTAGCCATGTTTTTGGTTTACCATATGTAGCTTAGGTATTGTCTATCTTTAGCAAGCACCACCACCAGAAACATGCAGGGGAAACATGACACCAATCCAATTAATTCCAGCGCTCCCTTATGTCTAAACCACTGTCTTGTGTGGCTGCATGTTGTTGTTGGCAGCCCTGATAAACCCATATAGTACTGAACTTAGTTTTGGTCATCTGATATATTAACTATGAGGTGATGCATGCCAAAGGCCAAAGTCTACCCCCATGATATCAGTAGTGTTGAGTGATTTACACAAGAATGACTTCATTTTTCAACATTTGATTGGCCATTCAGCTTTGTCAGGTAAGTTAAGTGAGAAAGTTAACTGACTTGAATCTTAAAACTCTAAACCAGGACTGTCAAACACCCAGCCCACCAGCCAAATCCAGCCTGCTAAAGGTTCCAATCCAGCCCATGGGATGAAAGTGCAAAAATTACACTGAAGATGTTAACAGTCAAGGGTGTCAAAATTCTACCTACAGACCAATGTCATCTCAAGTAAAATAATAGCATAATAACCTATAAATAATGACAACTACAAAATTTCTTCTTAGTTTAATGTGAAAAAATTAACATTACACTATGAACATTTTTACATTTACAAACTATCCTTTCACAATAAAATACAAATCAATACATAAATAAAATCAAATATGAACAATCTGTGAAATGCAATTTTGACAATTTTCTGCCTGTTCCTAAATGTTTTGTGTAATTGTAGATCCACTGTGACTGGTAAATTGTGTTAATAATAAGCCGAGATGAAATATTGTAGAAAATGTTCTTTTAGTTCCAAACTTTCAAATTTTAACAATATTATGCCTGTTACCAAACGTTTGTGTAACATTGTGTGTCATGCACATTTATGCATTTACTGGCATGCAGGGAAAAAACAGTTCTGTTGATCCAAAACGGGATAGACCTAGAACTACCAGGCCAACGTGTCATCAGTGTGTCAGTGTTGTGTTCAGAAGCATGTATCTTGTAAACAACTGCTGTGATTTCCTGCCCGTCAACATGCCCCTTGTTCTCAAAGGTTCCAATGGGAAAACAAGAACTTTGTTTCATTTTTTCTCTGCAATCCTCTGAGCTGTATGGATAATAAATGTGTCACTGTCCCTGAGCCTGCTGGGTAACTGTGGACAGTCTCTCCTCCTTTTATAAGATTTTGCAGCCGCTCAATAAATCAACTCGGTTTTAACATAATATGAGGTCAGTATTGTACTATTTCTGTTTTCATAGATTAAATATTCAATAAACACTTGATCTGTAAGCATGAAAAATGCACATATTTCCTTTGTGACTGAATGCATTAAAAGTGTGTTTCCAAACATATTTTTATGACACTATTTCTTCTTCTTTTTTGTTTTTTTAAGGGAGGTTGCAAACTTCACTAGTGCATTTCCACCACCATCCAGATGTGAATGATCTTCTGTGGTTTACAGGCAATGACAATACAAATTACATTGTTTTATATGTGGAAAAAAATGTCAATTATAATAAATTAAAAAAATTCCTTACATTCTGTTACTAATCTCAGTATCTTTTAAATACTCAAAAAGATACTTAATTACTTTATGTTCTGAAGATTTACTTAGAATATCTTTTATACCTAATGATCCTCCCATGTCCTCCATTATCCTCTTCATATTGCTTCTTTCCCTTTTGTATTTTATGCAATGCATAAGAACATGTTCTACTGTCTCAGAAACATTACAGCGGTCACATTTTCCTGCCTCATGTTTTCATGTTAAAAATAATGTTTTATTTAATCCAGTGAGTCCTAATCTGAGCCTTGTAAATATTGTCTCTTCTTTTCTACACCTGCCACCCCAGCACCACAAACCAACGTATGGTCTGATAAAGAAAAGTTCTCTTCCTTTGTTTTCTTTGTTCCACTGATCTTGTCACATCTTCATAATTTCTTTCTTAATTACTGAATTAGCTTCTGCTTTGCTAACTTTACTATGAACTGTTATGTTTTCCATTCTAAGGGCTTCCTTTGCATATTTTTCTGCCAGCTCCTTTCCCGCCAGTCCCAAACAAATCTAAGATGTGTTCCGATACTTTGAATTCGGAATAACATAACTAATATTTTGCAGACTTGATCATTCCTGTCACCTAAATTACCTGATTTGAGATTTTCCAAAGCTGATAATGAGTCTGTACATATTATTGCTCTTATTGGCTTAGTTTGTTCCACCCATTGCAGCATCATTATGAGTACTATAAGTTCTGCTGAAAACACTGAAAGATGACCTGTTATTCTTGAGGCAAATTTAACATCAAATTCTGGTACTATAAATGCTACAGATACTATTCCAGTATCTGGTTGCTTAGATCCATCAGTAAAGACTTGAATATATCCATAATATCTATCCACATGCATCATTGCCAATTGCCCATAATCTCCCTTGTGTTTCTTCATTTCCTCATGCCGTGTTGTATCTATCTCTGTAACCGGTAGCAACCATGGAGAGTGTGGTGGATGAACCACAACAGGACTAATTGCAAGACTTGCAACACCAATTTTCTCAGCCTTTTCCAGTACACTTCTGCCAAAATGATCCATTTTACTTTTTGTCCTCATCCCAACACTTTTTGCTGGATGATCATCCCCATGCCCCTGTAAATACACTAAATATGATGAACTTATTTGGAGTCTTCTCAACTCACTTTCACCTACTTCCACCTGTAGAGCACACATTGGCGTGGTTCTCACACCCTCTGAACAAAGCCGTAACGCTGAACTCTGAATAACATCAAGCTTCTTTAGCTGTGTTTGTACTGCAGATCCATAAGCTAAACAACCATAATCAGTTATTGACCTTATTAATCCAACATACATTCTTTTCATAGCCTTCATGTCAGCTCCCATTCCTTACTACTCAAACATCTAATTACATTAATAACCTTTTTACATTTATTGATAACATTTTCAATATGTATTTGCCATGTTAGTTTGGAATCAAACCACATCTCTAAAATTGTATACAATTTACTTTTTCTTGTACTTTACCACACAGTGTAAACTTAAACTCATCAGTGATTTTCTTATGTGATAAGAATATTGTCTTTGTTTTTTCCACAGAGAATCTGAATCCCCATTTTCCAGCCCAATCCTCTACTGTATCAATAACCTTCTGTAGGCTTTTAGCTGTGTATTGTATATATTTTTGCCTCTCTTCCAGAGTGCACCATCATCAGCAAACAATGACTTACCTATTATATAATCAACCAACTCATATATGTCATTTATCATAATAGACAAGAAGATAGGACTAATCACAATTCCTTGGGGAACCCCCTTTTCTACAGTCACACACTCTGAAAGATATTAGTTTATTCTCACTTGAATTTCCCTGTTGCTGAGAAAGTCCCTAATCCACAAGTACATATTTCCTTCTATTCAAAGCACGACACCATTTACTCAGGAAAACTCATTTTGAGGGCGTATTTTTGAGACCACTCTATTTCCCAGGATGCCAAGCGGCAAGTATTGTGAGCCGGATATCCGCTTCGTTTGAGAGCGTGCAGAAACTGCGACACACGTGGGAAAAGCGCCGTGTAGCCTGCGAAGTTAAGACTTTTTCGCGCTATAAACAGCCTTTGTGGCGTATTTTCCAGTCTTTAAGGCTGTAAGAAGAGTGTTTCTTCAACATGTTTCTGCAGTATTACCTCAATGAGAGCGGCGACAGAGTCTACACTCTGAAGGTATGTTTACAGGCTTCAAATCCCACTGGATTCTTCATAAAGACGTACAGTCTCTTTGCCAGTGGTCTTTTGCTTAATTCTGTTTATTTAAAAGCGTGTTTCATCTGAAATATGCTGTATGACAACATTCATATACATTATTCTATACTTATTTAACACGGTCATAAGACAATGTGATTCAGACACTGGATTACGAATGTGACGTCAACAACTGTACGTACATTTAAAATGGTGTGATAGTGTGAAACAGTTTGTGAACAGAACACAGAAGAAATCTCACTGAAAATGTCTGATGCCATAGTGTAACTGTTTACTGCTTGCATGCAGTTGTAGAGGCATCCATTAGCAGTAATAAGTATACATCACTCTCTGGGAAAGTAAACTGGAAAAACATTAGTTTTGTTCTAGCTTTAGTCTTATAAGGAGCCAAAGTTATCTAGAACCAAACATCTAGATGTCTTAGTTGTTGTTTGTGCACAAGAAAGTAGAAACTAGTGGTGATGTTTATTCTAACCAATTATTTCCATATATTCCATGAAACTAACAATGATTTGCATTACAGTACTGTGTAAATCATCCTTAGGGGTTCTTGGGTATATTTTGAGTCCCCTGGTTATGTTATATGCCACTGCACTTTTATTGTAAAACACTTTGTCATTTTATTTGTGAAAGGTGCTGTAGAAATAATGCTTGCTTGCTTTCTTAGATAGTCCATGGAAATTTCAGCTCTAGCGAAAAATAAACAGTTGAGGCTTAGAGTACAGCTACTAATGATGAAATGTAGCTCTGAGTACCAATATGAACTCTTAAGTAAAAAAGGTATTTTAAGTCAGACTGCAGGGTTTTATAGGGTTTTGTGAGTTTAAAAAAAAGTCATGTAAATTTCTTCAAGAAAAACCATGATAGATAGATAGATAGATAGATAGATAGATAGATAGATAGATAGATAGATACTTTAATAATCCTGAGGGAAATTCAAGTATTCAGCAGCTTTACATACAGCACAAGAAGACAAAAAACAGACAGACCAAAACACAACAGTAGGTTAGTAGCCAGGTTGACATTAAGGTTAGTATATATACTCTAAAAGACACTTGCTAAATAACTAAGGAACTACCTCTAAAAGAGCTTCCTGTACAATACAGTAAATAAAGACTTCTGGTTGTATTTACACTAGGGATGTAACGATTACCGGTATAATGATAAACCACAGTAAAACTGCAGACGGTTAGTATTACCGTTTAAATTCTAATTATCATGATAACCGTGTTTGATTACCGTACTTTTAGGGGAAAAAAATCCCATGTAAATATATGGTTTTATGTCAAATATTTGAGTATAGTTTTAATTTATTACAATTTTAATTTCATTTACCTAATATTTGGAACCAATATGCATTTTTAAAGTCTTTGAAAAGGTTCGTTAAGTATCTTTGTGTTATTTATGCAATAAATTATATGCATTTTTCAAATCGGATTTTTTTTTGTGTGTGTGTTTTATGTCCTTTTGTGTTGATCTAGTAGGTCAAAGTGAAAAAATAATAGGCAGATGAGATAGATGAAGTTGTGCTGAAAAAAAGATACCAAACATGAGAACATTTCTTTATATAGTATATAAAGCCAAAATCAAAGGTGCTGAAAAACAGCCTAAATAGGCTCAGACCCCTAAGGGTTAATATTTGAATGTTTCTGTCAACAGAAAGTGCATTATGCCTTTCATTTTATTTGTTTTTTGTTTTGTAAAATACAACTTCGTTAAATTATTTCAGTGTGTGTATTAGTACTTTTCGAACATTTTGAGCACAATTTCAACAATACCGTGATAATAATGATAGCCGTGATAATTTTGGTCACAATAACCGTGATATGAAATTTTCATATCGTTGCATCCCTAATTTACACATTTCAGGGCAGTGATATAATGTGAGACAGTGATATAAAGTGTAGCAGTGATCTAAAGTGAATCAGTGATTTAAGTGTAACAGTTATTTAAGTGATCAACGGTGGTTTGAAAAGTGGGTGTAGTCCAATCGAATGACTCCTAGCTGGAAATGCCTTTTTCTCCAAGTAATCAGGTGCCTGTGGAATCTTTTTCTTTTTGGCAACATGCAGTTATAATATTAATGTTCTTCAGCAATTTTCAAGTACGGTGTAAACTTTCTTGTTTATACTGTCAATGTTGTTCTTATCCTCTGCTTTTTATATATTTTTTTGTACATTTCTATCTTTATTATACCTTTAACTGAGGGCCATTTTGTTTATTTACCGTAACAGCTGTTATGCCTTACGCTGCTCTTAACACTGCAAATTTCCCTGTTGTGGGATGATCTTATCTGATACCTGAAAATCTTCCCTGGAATTACAAAATACACATACACATGGGTTCCAGCAGGGGTTGGACAAAATAATGGAAACACCTTCACCTCAAGATGATAATGCCCCAATCCATACAGCGAGAATTGTTAAAGAATGGCATGAGGAACATTCTAATGAAGTTGAGCATCTCGTATGGCCGGCACAGTCCCCAGACCTCAACATTATTGAGCATTTATGGTCAGTTTTAGAGATTCAAGTAAGACGTCGATTTCCACCGCCATCGTCTCTAAAAGAGTTGGAGGGTATTCTAACTGAAGAATGGCTTAAAATTCCTTTGGAAACAATTCACAAGTTGTATGAATCAATACCTCGGAGAATTGAGGCTGTAATTGCCGCAAAAGGCGGACCTACACCATATTAAATTAGATTTTGTTGATTTTTTAAGGTGTTTCCATTATTTTGTCCAACCCCTGTATATTAGTCTACAGCCAGTGAATCCACTGGAGGTTCCTATGAGTGGCAGAAATCAATCAGGATGGATGCATAGTCTGGCTTCAGTCAGAATTACACATGGGAGATGTGTTGTCACCTTAAGCAGAAGACGTCAACATGCACACAGGGTTTCAACTCAATAAGCTTATTGTATGCCTTCTAATTTAGCCTGTTAATTAAATAAATAATTGGTAAGTTGTGACAGGATCTGAGTAGTGTTAAGTCTTCCAGAGAGTGTTTGTACACAAACAGCACACTTTACCACATTTTACGTAAGAAACTGTCAAAAACGACACAACAGAGAAAGAAATCAGAAGTGAAATGAAGCAAGTGCGATTATATTAATAGTAATAAGTAAAATGTCTTAATTGTATTCATATAACAAAAAAACTGAAATAGACTGATTCTGAAATGAACTTGTCATTCCTCTTTGTCATCTATAGAAGGTGGGACCTAATGATCATCCAACAAGCTCGGCACACCCTGCCCGCTTCTCCCCAGATGACAAGTTCTCCCGACACCGAGTGACTGTGAAGAAACGTTTCGGCCTTCTGCTGACCCAACAGCCCAAACCCGTTCTGTGAGAGGAGGAGGAGAAGAAGGAATGGATGGCTATTAGAGCAGTAAATGGAGGAAAGATGACAAAGATGAGACTGTAAAGAGCAAGAAATCTGCTCATGATCCCGAAGCGCCTGACTCAGATTACAGGGTTAGGTCATGTGGTTGTTATGGATCTTCTTTTTACATACTATACTGTCTTTATTTTTTGAGCTGATTTTTATAAGTTTGTTTTTATTTTAAATAAATGATAGACCCATGGCTTGTAATCACTTGTCTGTGTACAGGTAAAACCCAAATAAATGAGAAAAATAACCTGCATGACCATCACACACTGATTCTACCATGACATTGCTCTAACCCTAACTAACATGACTTGATAAATGATTCTCAGAAACCACAAAAAAGTAATACACTTTGAATTGAACGGAACTGAAAAGCTGGTATGTTAGGAGCATAAATTTATAGGCATCATTTACTATGCATCATACTGTCATATTGCAGCTGTTTTTTTTATTTTTTTTATTTTTTGTTTTTAAGATTTATAGGGAATTTAGATCCTGAAGTATCACAACACTAAATATGTATACACAAGCATGTTACATAGGGTGTTATGTCACAATATATTGAGGAAAAATGTAATACCAAAACAAAAAAATACGGATTATAGACATTTGAAATTGGAAAAAAAGGGGGGAAATAAGAGATTAGGTAAGATTCAAGTTTTTAATAACTCCTACATTATAGTTAGACTGTTAGTGACACAAACTTCAATTCAACTAAACTGAACTACAATTAAGTAGTAAGATTAACCGATTACATATTTGTGTGGTTGGAAATTAATGTCAAAATATTCCTATCAATCGCTATTTTCTTGAGGACTACATTTCCCTAGTCGGGTACTCATCAATGCGCATGCGCCAGTCGTTGATACAACGGCAAACAGGATGGGACCTGCTGGACGCACTCGCATGTTTTTTGTTGGGTCGGTTGGACAAAAAGTGCCGAGAAAACCTGGGAGAGGAGCCAAATCTTCCCAGATGTAACTGAACACAGTCACAGGGTGGAAGCATTTTTTAACGGACACTTAATCGAGGTATGTGCTTAAAACGAGTCATACACAGGGTGTGAGATTTTCAGTGGACATTTGTCGCTGTCAGTGTGAAGACTGGAGCTCCGTGGAGTTGACAGTTTATCAGCGGCATGGCTAGTCCGTGGCTAGCGTTAGCATTGGCTAGCTGTATTGACTCTAGCGGAGTTCCAGCGACCATTCACCCGATACCACCTTTATCTGTAGGTGGCAGAGTGATGGCTCAGTGCCTGACGACATGCGGCTCCTGATTAGGTAGTGTCTAAGACAAACAAAATTGACAACTTTGACAGTAACAAGCTAATTACTGAACCAGTTTATGGCAATTCAACTGCGCGCCTTTCTGATTTTAGCCGCTTTAGGATGCGTTGAACAGAAAAACCGCAGTTAAGGACAGCTGCCGATTTCCTTTCGCTGGGAAAACACTGTCGAAGGTTAGGTTAAATCACCTTCTGTGTAGAATTGTCCTTTAACGCCTGCTCTTTTTGTGCAGTAACATCAGGAGATGTCCACTGACCGGTTCAAGCCAGAATTATTATGGTTAGCTCAATTGGCTTAAGTGGCAACTGAGTGTTGGTTAGCATGCGAGCATCCCTCTCACCTGGACTTGTCTTAATTTAATTTACCGATATGGACTAATTACAGGATATTTGTATTATAAAAATACGTTTAGACGGGTAAATCCCATTGGTTACAGGTGCGTTAATATGACCCACTGTGACAGCTGAGAAGGAGATCCGAAAACATACAGATGATCATATGAAATCTGGTCCTTTTGATTTAAAATAACATGCGTTACATTTTATTGTCCCGAGCAATGGCACAACACATGGCTGCAATCAGCATAAAAACGCAATAGGAAGCCAACGCACTGTAATGTCACGCCACATACATACAACAAATGTAAAAAAAAAAAAAAAAAATATGTAAAGTCAACTGGGCTCTGGGTAATTATTATTATTTTTATTATTCCCTCATTTAAAAGGGTAAAAAATGTTTCCTAAAGCCCACGATGACATCCTGAACTCTTTTGTTTTGTCTGCAATCCAAAGATATTTAATTGACTGGTGCAGGGGAGGAAAGGAACCACAAAATATTAATGTTTAAAAAGCAGAAATACAAAAAAAAAAAAGATTGTTGCCTTGAAAAACAACCCAGGCTGACTGATTATTTGAGTCGTTTTAATCGGATTAAGTTAATAGTTGATAAGTGACTTATCAATAGACTAATCACTGTGGCTCTAATAACCATGATTAATTATCCATAGAAGAAGAAACAACATCAGTATAGACAGAGTAGGTTGTAGTGTTGTGGTAGTCGGGAAAATATGGCTCAAGGGTTTGAAGTTTTTACATCTGCTGGCATCCACTGGATGGTAATCATTCATATTTTTGACATTTAATCAAAAATTGGCTGAGCATTATGTTCTAAAAACTTAATCTGAAATAACAACCACCCAGGCACAAACTAAAGGTGTTTGTAACAACACAGAGTTGTTCAAAAGATAGTAAATCATTTAGAAACTGTTTAGTAATAAGGGTAACATGTTTTGGATTGTATTGGTCTGATATTAATGACTGTATGTCAACAAATGAGGGGCATTTGTGTGGTTTGTATATTTAGTGTGTTTGAGCTGATTAAGGTAATACATCTTCTTTGACAATTTCCTGACCTGAAACACAGATGTGCGGCAAATCAAATGAAAAACTTGGTTGGAGTTGTCTGTCCCAGTTGTCTTTCTCAGGCGGCCATAAGGAGCGAGAGGTCACAGATCGAGTAGAATCCCCAACCAAGTCACACCTTACTAAGATACTTAATTATGGTTCATCACTTCAGTTAGTCACCCATCAGTGTATCATGAGGTAATTATGGTACTATACACTGTTACTGCAAAGAGGTGGAAATCATTGCCAGTGTAGAAATCCTCAACAAGTAGGACAATGTGTCCTTTAGTTTGTCATCATGATGTAACAGTACTGCTTAGACTCACAGGAGATGGAAAAGGGAAAACTGCAGCTTTTGTTTTCACCAAATCAGCTGGAAACTTATGTAAGATACCACAACAAAGGAACAAATATCTGCAGTAATTGATGGAAACACCCTTGCTTCTGTATCACAAAAGGCCATATTGTTGAAAAACATTCTATAGATACTGTGGTAAACTGTGAAACAGTGTATTATATTTATGAGCAGCAGTGCAGTGTTCATGATTGTATGTGTTTAAACTAGAGTCAAACGTGAAAGACCAGTGCAACAGCCCTTTAGTTATGATAAACCCCTCCAGGCTCTATGTCTCACCTGTCCACTTCTAAATGTGGACAGAAAGAGCGTATGAGACAGGCAGCGTTATAAAACAGGAAAATGTGCCATGCCCCTGCATGTAGAGTGAGAGAAAACAGCCAGCAGCTACCAGCCCAACCGGTTGAAACTGCTCTCTTTTAATAATTAAATTATGAACCAAGCTAAAACAACATTTCAGCTATGTCCAATGGTCCGTTCATTTTTTTTTCTTAAGATGACAGTAAATTGCCCAGTTCGCTTTGCACCTTTGGGCAAATTCATTATTGTTTTACTGCTCCTTCATGTAAAGTCCTGCCATGTTGATGTAGAAACGTCAGTCAACATATCCTTTGCATAGAAACTGAAGCTGTACTGCTTCCTTATGTTTTACATGGTATTAGAGAAAATATAGTAAAGCTAATTTCCTTTATATATGATAAACACCACTCAATAGTTACTACAAGTTTGCACAGGAAGCACTAATGTAACTTTTGTGATTGTAGCTGTTTTTCACATTGTCCAGAAAAAAAAAAAGCATGATTGAATTAGAGGTTGGGTAGGCAGTTTTTGTGGTATTACATTCCTCAACAACATTTCAGCATCTTGTAATTCAAATGATCTGAAAGGAAAGTTGACTTCCTCTCTTAGCTCTTTCTCTACAAAATCTCTCCTGTGATGTAAGATATTGGACAGTCACGAGGCTTTTCAGAGAAATCAAAACATGTGACTGGCTGCTGTAATAATCAATTTAATGCACAAACACTGTATTGTTGGTTACACATGTTATTTTGTTTCGGTTTTCCATAGTAGCATGAAACTGTTGCATCATCCATCCTTAAACAGCCTGGGATGTGTATTCTGGAGTCAGTATCTACGTACTGTAGCTTTAATTACTTTAATTGTACATGTCATTCAGCCCAAATTGTAAGACACTGTTGTCATCAAAAGAATAAGCTAATTTAATCTAATTTATGTTTTTTCTTTCTGTCTTCGTATTCCCTTTCACTTCTTCTGTCTCTACATCATGGAACTTTTCCATCCTGCCATATCATCCCCTGTCCCAGTTGTGATAACTGATAGGTGCTTTCATTAGAAAGAGTTACAATTTCATCTGAAAGTTAGGAGGTTTTGAAAAGTGGCAGAAAGAAAGACGGGTTTTATTTTGAGCCACAGTCCTTATCTGTAGGAAGGCATAGTGTAGGTACTAAAAGAAATCTCATGTTTAATTTGCATTTAGATTTTAAGGCATTGAGCTGCATATTTAATGCAAAACTCTACATTCTGTGCTGGTGTTCTAGAAATACTTATCAGTATCAATACATAATATAAATACTTACTAATATCAAACTGAAAGGCGCACAGTAAAGCCTGCTGTAGACATTATTTCATATGCCTGGTGGCAAACAACCACTTTGCTTCAATGGAGAATTGCAGCTGCAGAAGAGAAACTTGTAGAAGCCATTTTTTCTTCAGCATCACTTGGGAGATAGCCTAGCCAATCGCAGCTCAGCTCAGGCCAGAATTGTCCTGCTAGTGAGTCCGTGCCCACCTGCAACCCCATCCCTCTTCTCCTGCATCCCACACAGTACACTCTACTCCCCCTCCTCTTTCCAAGTTGAGTTGCCATGGCATCGGTGCGGTTCACGGTGACGCCCACCAAGGCGGAGGACCTCCCGGGGGTGTCGGACACATCGCCTGACATGAGTTCCCGCTCCAGCGCCCGCGTGCGCTTTGGCTCCAGGGAAAGTGTCAATCGAAGTGATCCGCTCAGCGAGGTGTCTGGAGGTGTGACGACGACAGGTGCCACAGCCGGAGGCGGGGCTGAAACGCCAGACCACAGCTACGTGGAGCAAGGTGAAGTACAGATATGCGATTACAGACAATGTGTGTTGTCATTGCCTCTTGGTTCATGTTCATGCATTCTTTTGTGTGGAGAAACACACCTAGTGTGCATACCTGAATTCATCCTGCTGATGTTTCTAATCCTAATGCATACATTGCTTCTGACAGTAAATCCATATGTTTGAGGTGTGTGACCAGCCACTCCTGTCACTGTTCCCTGGTTGAGAAAACACTTTCCTGAATTTTCTTACCTATCTAAACTAGACCTATCACAATTTAAGATGACAATTAACCAATACACACCAATAATTGTGTTTTTCTCTTCATTTAATGCCATTATTATAGTATGAACTGAGGTATAATTGACAGTTATTGCTGACATCATCAAGCGTGCAACACAGTCAAAATTATGTTTTTGTTAGCATTTTAGAGTTTGCAAATCAAAATTCCACATGACAGGTATGGCATAAATACTGAAATATATACAAATAAGTTACTGACAAATAAAGTGATGACTAATCAGAATGAATGTTAAATCCTGGACGAGCCCTCAGTTATCTTATGGTCCCCAATGCCAAACTCAAGGGGTGAATGCGGGACACATAACAGGTAGCTATACTGTGGTATCATAACAGCTTTATTCTCTTCTTGCTGGCCACTCAGGCGCTGGAATAAATTTACAGGGTTAATACTTAAACAAGGGAGCTGGGGCGTATGTGCAGTGTTCGTAACAGTAAACCACTGCATGCCCAGGCCATATCCATGTTTATTTACACAAAAACATTTGTAAATAAATCCCCAGTATTATTGTCAAATATTAAAGATGCAAATTCTCCACTCAAAAGGGAAGTGTAAGATTTTTAAGACTGCCTGTCATGAAATATGATGTTTGTTAGTTTCACACAGCTGTTTTTACACAGGTATTTGGAAAAGGTTATGATGATAATGCAGAGTGATTGCAGGCAGTTCAAATAATTGTGATCAGATGGAATAATTCTGACAAACCTAATTCTATCTATGAAAATCCCTGTCTCACAATTACTGCATTTAGACTTCGTGATTAAACTCTATGTAAAAAAGAGCAGTGGCGGTACAGCAAATGTCCCCAAAAAGCAATGAGAGAGATTTCTGAATGTGAAATGGTTTTAGCGATACAAGCTAATGCACATCATGCTATGGGTGGATTCCTGCACAGACCTTGCAGTAAGTAAATCAGATCCCTCCTGGCAAGAAGTGTTCTTGGGGCTCATGAGTGTTCAGGCTGGGAGACATCCAAACTGTTTTATAGGAAGTAAAACGAGAAGTTCTATTTTTAGGATTATCCTTGTGTGTGTCTCAGTCTTAAGTGCATTTTTCGATGTGTGTTATGACTCGTTGGGTCATTAAGCTCACCCTGTCGTTTCCTACCTGATGGCTAACTCCCTTAGGTGGTTCACAGTGAAAAGAGCAGTTTCATTGTGGTTGCATTCAGCAGAGAGCAGGAACAATTGGACTATATGCCTGGTGTGACCACGGTGTAGGTTTCACTTCTCCACTGCTGACACAAGCCCACTATGGGGAAGGCACTGTTTCTGATGTTTAGTTAATGGGAGCTGACAGGAAAAACCTTTGCAGGTGGACTTACTCTTAACAGGTGCAGTTGGACCCTGTTTGCAGTTAAAATGCATCTTGGAAAGAGGTGCATTGCAAAATACACTCTGCTTATATGTAGGAAGATGCGTTGTGCCATTTATATTGTGGTTACAGTACAAAGCACTAGAGAAAATATTGATGTTTTAATTCATATAAATGCATTTAGATGGACGAATACTTAAGCTGAACTATCTGTGGACACATACTCCAACCATGATTAGCAATCAGTATGCAAAGTAATGGTTGTGTGCAGCTACAGAAAGGTTTTATGTAATTCCTGAGAATTATTTTACACCTATTACTTACTGCAGTAAATATGAAGTAATCTGCAGTTGTATTTGGGTTTTTTTCTTTCTTAATATTCTAGCTATACTTTACTCATGACTTCATGTGATGATCTTTTGAGATAGAATCCCAATTCAGATCTGAATTACAGTTTTCTCAGCTCTCATAAAATGTTTGTGAGTTACAAGTTTTCTTCTAGTTTTCTCTGGTTTCTAGAGGTTTTGTTTGTGCGATGGCTTTTAGTTGTTGGTATCTGATTAGAAATTCTGCATGTTTGCATCTTCATTATTTCTGACTGACATTACAATATAGACTTTATATAGATGAAGTAACTGCAGCTTGACATTTACATGTACATATAGCTGCAGTGTTTCAGATTGTAGTGGCCTACTTTATCTTGCTGGAGTTTTATAATGGATCAAAAATTGTAAGCCTCATAGCATAATTTCCAAACACATACACAAATGAACAATGGGCGGCCGTGGCTCAGAAGGTAGAGCTATAATAACAGAAGGGTTGGCGATTTGGCACGAATTGGCAGCCACGCTTCCGTCAGCCTGCCCCAGGGCAGCTGTGGCTACAAACATAGTTTACCACTACCAGAGTGAGAATGTGAGAGCGAATGAGTAATGGAATAAAGTACCATAGAAATCTAATCCATTATGATTATTATTATTATGATAAGAAGTATTGGGACATGTTGAATTCAGGTGTTTCTTTTCTGACAGGGGTCTGGGCTACAAAACAATAATGACAAATATCATAATATATTGATTATTATTGATGTTTATATATCAAATCAGCATGAACAGGATATCTTGCAGCTGTAGACATGATGTGTCCTAACATTTATGTCCATATAGTTTATAAACATCAATATTTCCTTAAAGTGTAATAAGAAATTTTTCTTCCTAAGTGAGATGTGAAGAAAGTAGATGCTTCGTTATGGTAGAAAATTATTATGTATAGTCAAAGCAGGAAAATTTTTTAGAAATTTAGAGATGGAACATTTAAAATCATAGCCATGGATTAAAAAAAAACCCCAAAAAAGAAAACCATTTCTGAGACATTTTGGAAACAAAAATAACAATTTAAACAAAACTAACCAATGAACCAATGCAATGATATTTATCCCAATATAAAACTAAATTGTGACATTTATCGTTATTGTTTTGTATCCCAGACCCCTGTTATAAAAGAAACACCTGAATTCAATGTGTCCCAATACTTTTGTCCATTTGTGTATGACTTAGGCCATTACGCTATGAGGCTAATGAAATGTTTTTACTCTGTTAGATTTATTTAATCAGACTTACTCCAATTCTTTGTTGTTATTTCTTCAGCAGCAGCAAAACAACACATTACACAAACTATCCAAGTTAATGCAGACAAAACCCAAACAGTTTAGACCAGTTTCAGATAGAAAAGTGACCCCCATGGAAAAGTGACCCGCAGGTCAGTTTTCTATTATAGAACTCTGACCCCTACTTATGGAAAAGTGACCAACCCCTAATAAATCACCAAATTTGTAAAAAAAAAAAAAAAAAATAGAAAGGAGTTTATTTAAGGTAAACACAAGACATGGTATGAAAAGCACAAAAACATGAAAAAAAACAAGCAAACAAAAAAAGCAAGGAGTCACATTTCTATAGCATGGAAAAGTGACCTAGGTCACAATACATTACATCTTACAGCTGCAATACATAATAAAACAGAGAAATAGGCAAAGAAAAAATAAATACATAAAACTTATTTTTTCATAATTTAGGGTAGATTTCATGTCTATGATGTCCAGCAACTCTTAAAATGAATGCAGATTATTTACTTTAATGGCTATATGAATGAATTGATTTAGTAGTTTCTGGTGAAAATTTCAAATTATACATATATATTTAAGCTTATTATGATATAGAAATGTATTAGAACATTTTTATTAACATAAAGTAGAAACTCATTTAAGGGGTCAAAATTCTATGGGGTGGGTCAGTTTTCCAGTGTCCTGGGGTCAGATTTCCATGGGGTCAGAATTCTGTTTGACACCAGCTTTCTAGTATTGCGATAAAAATACTTAACAAACCCAGAGGTTAGGACAACACCTCCGTGCAATGTTACCAGACTGAAAAAGTTTTGTTTTTTTCTTGTTTTTTAATAGTGTGATCTATACAGTCGCTGTGAAAGACAGATTGTACACCAAATCAAGATCATTCATAGTATGTGTTGTAAGATTCTGATATTGCCCAGTTCTAAGCTAGCTATTTAGCTATCATAGATAGGTGTGGCCCAGATGGGATTTAGCATGTGGTTGTGCAAAGGATTGTACAAAGATTCATGGGTAGCCTATCCATAGTAAGTATCCTAGTAAAGTTTTTTTTATTATTTTGTCTTATTTTGTAACTAGAAGGACCAGTGATTCACTCTCCTTACCGCTGCATAGCCACAGACAGCAACTTATGTTTTTGTTATTTGATGCCAGTAGGTTGTTTATTGTTTATTGTTGTTGTCTCATTTAAAGGCTCAATATGCAACATTTTCATGTGCATGTATTAATTTGCATTTGCAATCTAGAATTTTGCATGTGGGGTCGAACCGTGGTCTGCGGGTGGTTTACCAAGAGTGATCGCATAAATGATAACAGGTGCAAAGTCTTGGAGACTGCCCTATTTAAATGTGGATTTTGTGTGCGCTACTAGGGATGCAATGGTACTCGGGAAAACTGTGTACTGTTTGGTCCACCCTGCACAGGACAATCTGCCAGTATGGACCGTAGGGCTGGGTAAAAAAATCAATTTGATCAATTTCTTTTTAATTTTGCGTAATCGATTAATAGTGGATGAGATTGATTTTTTTTTTTTTTTCTCAGAGCAGAACCGCTAATACCTGACCCAGATACTGCCGATGTGGAGTCGCGGCCAGCTCCTTCTCACGAGCCCCTTGGCGAGATGGGGCATCTTGGTCTCGTTTGCAACGGTTCTGGCGTGAGAGGGATGCAGAGGAAGGGTGGGGAAAACCCCTCCGCTGGAATTCCTCCCAGCCTAAAACTCGAACCCGCAGTTTGGAAGAACTGAATGCGGAGGCGGGTCATGGAAGCCAGTCATTCAAGAAATATTAACTTCAATCACCTATGGCTGAGTGTGGAGTTAGAGGAATAGTAAAGAAAAGTAAAGACCCATAGGGCCAGATCTACTAAGATCCCAATTTGTGTATACTAATTTGCATGCACAATCTAGAAATTTGTGCATGGGGTTGAACCGCGGTTTGCGGGTGATTTACAAAGATTGCTTGCGCAAATTACAACAGGTGCAAAGTCTTGGAGACCGCCCTATTTAAATGAGGATTTTGTGTGCACTGCTGGAGATAATATGCTGTAAAAATTGCTATGGGATACACCAGCGTTAAACAGAAATATAACGGAGGAGTTTTGGTGTAGAAGGTATTGTATGACTCATTCATTCATTTATTTTTCATTTTAGATGGGTGGGGGGTTTGTTGGATTGACTGTCAGGCGCACATAATTTTGTCACACAGTAGCCTAATGTTGGTGCGTATTTTTAATCACAATCATCAGATGAAGTGGAAAAGAGTCCTGTAAAGTGTGTGTGTGTATACGTCTCAATTATTTTTCCTTACATCACTCTAAAAATGTTCACAAGAGGGTCAAAAATGCATTCTCTGCATCTCATTTCATCATTTCAATGTCTTCTTGTGACAATAACCACAGCCATGTGTGTGCAATTATACATACAAACCGTTTGCACCTCCCTTTGAGACATGTTGAATATAGACGCAGTTTCTATGAACACAATTGCTTTCGGGTTTGATAAATCACTTCGCGTGTGCTAAATTATAATATTTACATTTTCTCTTCCCAGCACATGCACAATTGCATGTAAACGCCCCATATTGATTACACCACCCAACAAAAAATTATTTTTCTCTTATGCTGGCTATTTTTTAATGGATTTAGGGTAATTCAAGAGCACTGATTTAAAAAATGATATCAGTTTTGCTGAATTGGCTCTAGTTTTCGAGATATAGTGATGTTTGCATTGTAAAATGTGATGTAGACCCTATGTAAAGATCGTTTAGATTAGAAGTAATTCGCTCATCCAATGCAGTGTTGTGTGCATGTAGTAGTGCAGTTAATTTTCCAATAGCACTGCCAAAAACATTTTCATAACTTGTTATCAGTTTCTAGGGAGTTAGATGGTAAATATATGAGCTGACAAACATGTATGCAATCGCTCCCAGCAGCTGTACTCATCATCCTCAATTGCTGTAACGCTAGATTTGATACTGCTAATGTTCAACAATATGCTATGTTGCAGATGCTTTTAAATTACTAAATACCAGCATAAAAGGATCTACATTATTTAAATTTGCAGAATTTTGTACGACGTTACAGTGTTGTAAAATGTCTGCTGGACGCCGCTGTAAAAATAGTCCTGATATTTTTTGTTACATCTGTGGAGAATATACTCCTGAAAGCAAAAGAAAAAACATCACAGAATTTGTCAAGCGAGCATATCTTGCATATTTCGGTGTGAAGCTCGGTGACCAGGACGAGCCATGGGCACCTCACAAGGTCTGCAAAACTTGTGTTGAAAACCTGAGACTATGGAAGAATGAAAAACTGAAGGGACTGAGATTCGGTGTTCCTATGGTGTGGAGGGAACCACAAAACCACCATGATGATTGCTACTTTTGCATGGTCAATGTGAAAGGTTTTAATAGATACAAAAAGAAGAATTGGGAATACCCTAACAAATTCTGCCATCCGACCAGTTCCCCACTCTGACAGCATTCCAGTGCCTGTATTCACCTCACTTCCCCAGCTTCAAGAATCCGATACCGAAGAACCTCAAACCATGGAATGCAGTGGATCCAATGACAGTATTGATAGTGACTATGAGGAATCATCTTCTTCACTTCCACAGCAATTTTCCCAGCAGGAACTGAGTGATTTGATAAGGGACCTGAATTTGTCCAAGCAAGGATCTGAGCTTTTAGCATCGAGATTGAAAGAAAAGAACTGCCTTCAACCAGGTGCTAAAATTACCATTTACAGAAATAGAGAAGCTGAAATTCTTCCATTTTTTAGCCAAGATGGTGAATTAGTTTTTTGCAACAACATAGCTGGACTTCTTCTCAAAATGAAAATCCATGACTACAAGCCAGAAGACTGGAGGCTGTTTATTGATAGCTCAAAAAGAAGTTTGAAATGTGTTTTGTCACACAATGGCAATCGTTATGCATCCATACCAATTGCTCACTCAACAAAACTCAAAGAAGAATATGACAATATCAAATTGGTTTTAGAAAAGATTTGTTATGCTGATCACAAGTGGTCTATTTGTGTTGATCTCAAAATGGTGAACTTTTTGCTTGGTCAACAAGGTGGATATACTAAACATCCATGCTTCATGTGTTTGTGGGACAGTGGAGCAAAGCAACAACACTGGACAAAGAAACAATGGCCAACGAGGACTGCTCTTACAGTTGGTGAAAAAAATATCATTAGGGAACCACTTGTTGAAAGAGAGAAAATCATCTGGCCACTTCTCCATATCAAACTTGGACTAATGAAGCAGTATGTGAAGGCTTTAGACAAAAATGGAGACTGCTTCAACTATTTGTGCCCATTTTTATCTGCTTTAAGTATTGAAAAACTAAAAGCAGGGATTTTCGACGGTCCACAAATTCGCAAGTTGATTGCAGATTCAAATTTTTCATCACACATGAATGATGTGGAGCTTTCTGCCTGGTCCAGCCTTGTCGCTGTCATTCACAACTTTTTAGGGAACCGCAAGGCACCAAACTATGCTGAGCTTGTGGAAAATCTTCTTAAAGCGTATGAAAAGATTGGTGCCAACATGAGTATCAAAGTACACTTCCTCTACAGCCACTTGGACAGATTTCCGGAAAATTTAGGTGATTATTCTGAGGAACAGGGCGAGAGATTCCACCAAGATATAAAGACCATGGAGGAGAGATACCAGGGAAGGTGGGACACGCATATGATGGCCGACTATTGTTGGAACTTGCAGCGCAATTGTCCCAATGATCCTCACCATCGGAAATCCTACAAGAGACGTTTTGACATGGAATGAAGTTGAAATAAATGTAATTTATTCTCATTCTTTATTCTTGTTCTCATTCATAATACAAATTCTGTTCATGAACCATTGTATTAATTGGTTGCTTTACAAAATCTGAGTCGGCGGATAGGCTGTATTTCCGAAATAGTGTATGGTGATATCGCAAAAACTAGAGCCAACTGGGACAAACCAATGTCATTTTTGAACTCAGTGGCCTCATATTAGTCTAATTCCATTCCAATATCGCTGGCATAAAAATTAGTGTATACCAGTGTTATTCATTGTGGCAAACGTATTAACTGGATGCAGACGCGCTATTTTGCACCTTTGAAAGACTCAACCCCTAGTGCACACTGTTAGTAAATCAGTTTGTACATTTTTTTGCGTGTGCAATGACTTTGCACATGTTTTTATACACGCAAACCTTTAGTAGACCCTGCCCCTTGTCCACACATGTTAGACATAGGTGTGAATGGCCAAGTGTTGGTGGTGTCCAATTTAAAACCAAACAGAGTCAAAGTTTAGGTAGTTTTACATGAACAGCATGACTTTATTATACGGGTGAATAAACGTGGGATAATGGTTTATCTCCTTATTGCACTTGTCATGTGGCATGCAGTAATTCACTTTCAGAATGCGTTTAAGAATAGCTGTGCTGATTCGCTGTCTCGACAGTCGGCTTATAACTGTACAGAGATACAACTGTATTAGCTGCTCTGATCCACTTAAACAGTTGCATAGTAGTAAGGATGCCTTGTGTTATGTGTTGATAGGCTTCTATAAATAGAAACTGAGGTGCTTAATCCGATTGAGTTTCAGTCTGTGTTTATACAGAGATAGAAAAGGGGAAACACAACAGCACATTGTCTCTGTACATCCTGTCACCCCTCAAAAAAAAGAAGTAGAAAATAACCTCCGGAGCAGTGTGATGGTGAGAAAAATGCTATTCATCAAGTGAATGAGTCAAGTTTCAGAAAGGCAATGAAGAGGAGAGAAAGCTGGAGGAGTGAGGTGTTATTTTCAGAAAGGCCAAAAGCTTTGCGTGCCGGTAAAGAATAGGTATTTGTTTGATGCAGTTGGAGTTTACAGTTTACCTACACACGCACATCTGGCTCCAATGTCCTTCTGCTTCACTGGAGTCTTATGATCAGGTGAAGGTAAAAGTCTCCTCTGGGAAACTTACACAGCTGCATTCCACCACTGTGCCAAGCTGAGTGTAAACGCTGCAGCTGTGGTAACCACAGAGGACCAGTGTTATGACTGCTGTGACCCCAAAGGTAAAACAGGACATCCCATAATGGCAGGATTGCAAGTTCAATCCCTGGATCCTATGTTCACATATTAGAGAGTCATCGAAAGAGCTGGTTTGGCCAGAATCATCCATGGGTGCTCAGTAACAGGTGAAATATTGTAATTCACTGAGTGGCAGTGCCCAGCTTAAGTGCTGCAAAAACATGTCAGAAATGACTTTTGTGCAGTTGGCTGAAAACTTAGCTCCTTGGTCTGTCATGTAGCTGACCCTTTACATATTTGTTTAAATATATATACTGGTACAAATCCCTGTGCTGCTTTTGTGGCAGTTCCAAAATATTTTTCCTCTATATTTATATTTATTTCTATATCTATATTTTTAAGTGATTGATCACCATTTATTGTAATATTATCCTCTGTATTTTGCATTTTTTCCGGTGAAAATCAGGTATTTTCCTATATTTAATTTACTGATCATGTAGATGTTTATAAAAGCTCAGAGTAAATTCAAAGGTTATTAATCTATATCAAAGCACATAAAACTGAAGAAAAAGTCACTTTATCAGCAAACTATATCATCAACTGAACATAAACAAGTGTCTCCATCCAGGGCCGTTTATCAGACTCCATGGGTTTTACTGGTGAATCAATTTTGCAGAAGATGACAGCGTTTCCGCATTCACTACGAAGTCTCTGAATGTCCAAATGGGTCGTATCTAATGACCATGAAAAAAAAATGCATTTTACCTCAATTATTTCAATGTATTGATAGGATTAGTGAATCAGAAGTTAAACATTTTAAATCAATCGATGATTTTGATTGCCAGTGGCTGTTTGGGTCTTTAAGGGTTAAATATGCCAGTAAACTAACAACTAACAGTTAAAAATCTAGATTGTAGTTGCAATTGCGTGTAACTCCCTACTATTGTCTATAAGGGTGTAATGGTGCACTCGTTTGAATCGAACCATTTCGGTTCGGGCCTTTGATACAATACGGAGGTGTACCAGAGGAATACGTGTAGCCTATATGAAGAATGCAAACACTCGGGAAGCAGGGTGGACACAAGCAGAACCCATGTGCAGGGTTTCCTCTATGTACATTCAGCAGCAGCGAATCCTCAGCACCGCTGCAAAAAACCCCAAAACATGACAACAGAGGCACAGAATCCGGGTTGGACGTTCGAAGCGTGGTAAAAGTGATATACAGACTTTCGCACAAAAGAGTCCACGGGTTTTTTATAGCAAAAAGTTTTTATTTTTTAACTCAAGTTGGCAAAATCAAGTGAACCTGCTTCTCTTCCCCTTCACCGTGCCTCTGTTGTGTTGTTACTGTGAGGTCATGTTCACAGCACCTCAGGAAATACTGAGGCATTCAAAACACTAAGTAAATTACAGTGTTTGAACATTGAACATTTAACAATACAAAAATACACAACATGTGGGGTGCCTGTTAATGCACAATTGACTGACCAGTATTTTGTAGGAATGTCCTGTGTCCCACAGGTAGTTACAGAGCGCACACACACACACACCCCCCCTTCACTGGTCTCCTGTCATTGTACCGAAAATGTATCGAACTGAAGACCCCTGTACCGAACCGAAATTTTTCTATACTGTTCCACCCCAAGTTGTCTCGGACCTGAAGTACACAACGCAACTTTGTGTGGTAGGATATGTGTTTTGTGTGTTAACACAGTTAATGTGTGGGAAAAGTGTGAACAGGTTTCAGGCTGTGCCATGTTTTTCCAGTCATCAGAGTTGGGTCTGCTGATCAGGTGGTGTCTCTGGTACTTCCATAATGTGTAAGGGCTACTGCTGTCAAGTCAAACTGCCACTCATTTAAACAGAAGACTATTTGTTTTAGTCTTATTTACAATGTTGCCCCCAGTCTGGCTTAGTCATTGTACTTAGCTGGAATCAGTGTCAGTTTTTCCGTCGCACCTCTATCCCTGTGTTACCACTTTGAAAGAACAGCAACCCCTGAGCTGCAACTACACTCTCATCCCTTATTTAATACCATGACACACTTTATCATGTTCGCATGCTCTACCAAAACAAATTCTTTCCCAACATGATATTGCAAATGCACTGTCAGCTCAGTACTGTCCAAGAAGTAGGCAAACAACTCAGAAAACTTTTACCCCTATGTTACAATGATAGCAGAGGGTGCCACACCTATACACAGCACCGGCTGTGTGGCACAGTATGGAAATAGGTCTGGCTATTTGACAATAGGTTTCTCCTGCAGCATATTTTGCCACTTACTCTGACAGGGTGTGTTGTCGTGGGAAAGTGACATCAGTGCATACCCTCTGTTCTAAAACATGCAGACACTGTCGCCTCTGTACTGAATCATGGAGTTAGACCCTTGAACAGTTCATCTGTTTAGTATTTATGATTGTTTGAGCGGGTCAGAAATCATACGTTCACAGAGACTGTAACATAAGAATCAGACCGTATTAGCAATAGCAGTTCATACATACTATACTACTGATACATTTTTCTATCTTTAATGGATGGAAAATATTCATTCTGTTGTAAACATGTGATCGATTCAATCAGATGGACAGCAATTTACCTCTTTATGTCGTATAACGTTAATTACTTTAAAATTTCTTTTACTTTTTGCTTTGCTGATGCATCCACTTCTTTGTCTGTAGTCTTGAGGAATGTCATGCTCACAGCATTATCTGATTGGTTGCAGGCCACAATAAATAGCCTGTGGACACAGAAGAGAAAACAGCATGTATTTATTTACCCTTGATAAGATGAGATGTGACTTCATTTATCCCACTGTGGGGAAATTTCACAGTTAACAGTAGCAACAAATAACCAAGTACAGAGAAAAGATAGGCAGAAAAACCACAGACAAGTGAAAAATAAAATATAAAAAGAAAAATAAGAAATTTGGTATTTCTAAAAATATAGAATTAAAATGAAATACTATTTATGTATTTACATTGTGGTTGCACATAATGTGATGTGGGGGGTTTACTGAGAACTGTGGTATATAGTCTGATGGCTGTGCCTGTATTATTTACATTACTATTTATTTATACATTTCAATAAAGTTTTATAGTGATGCTATATTATAGTTTGACACCAAGATTTTCATTTTTACTCGTATATGTCAGACATTGTTTTCAACACTGGCAAAATGTGGTGGTTGTACTGCAGTGCAGTGATCCGTACTGCAGACTGACAGGGATGAGGCTGATTCTGTGGTAGGTCGGCATCCTCTGGCTCTAGTGGCTTGAGGCACATTTTAATACACTCTACTCCACTGTCCAGTCTTCAGCTATGTACCTTTTCTTTTGTACAGGACAGTTTTGGGCATTTTTCTTAGTAATCAGTTGGTCACTTAGTCCTCACGTTAAGAGTTCAACTACTGTCCACTAAACAACAGCGCAGGTAAACAGCTGATAACGTCTGGTGGGGGTTGAACTGATAACGTCTGACATGTCTGGGAATGTCGACATAAGACTCTACTGTTATCTTTCACACTCCCGACAGTCCTGATCAGCAGGTTGGGTGTTTTACATGTCATGGCTGGGTGCATATGTGGCGGTGTTTGGTCCATATTCTCAGAAGTGGGTGAAATTACACTGATGTATATCTATATGTATACATAACTTATTTATTTGTATCTTCTTAACTCCAAGTAAATCTTAAGCATAGTTGAAAAAGATGCAGTATTAATAGTATCTAAAGTATCAGCCAGTGGGAATGCCTAACATATGGTATTGATTGGCATTGTAAGGTGACCATTTGCTGTGCTGATTACTGTTCTTGTTCCTGTTGTTCTATCTTTAACTAAGCAGGATGCAAACTTACACCCACAGACCAAATGCTGATGGTTTTTTCAGGCATACAGTAGGTATTCTCTCAGTGTTTTTTTTTTTCACCACCTTCATTGGTATGTTTTATTCTGTGTTCCACTCTACAGCTGTAGTTCAGTAACAGTGTGAATGCTGCTAATGCGTTTTGGGAACAATCGGTCAGCATGGAGTGCAACTTCCTGTTTGAACAACAGTGTTTTCTTTAATCTCAAGTCGTGTCATGTACGGGGAGTCTTTTTGTGAAGTACGACAGTGAGCGTGGCCATTTGCGTGAGCACGGCGGCCGAGGGGAGGGAAGTGATGTTGCTGACTCAGGTGCTGCTGATGCAGTGGTCTGTGCTGACTGAGGCGGAACTGAACCAGCGACATGATGGCCATTTCATCAAATTGTGTGTGTGTCTGGGAGAAAAAAAGTTGGGATGAATAGACTCTACTAAGCTTTAGTGACAGGGATGAAAATGACCTCCAGTGTGATGAGTCATGTTGAAGATTGCTCTCTTGTTTCAGTTCTCTCTTGGTTTATCAGTGGTGGAAGAAGGATTCAGACACTTTACTTGAGCATAAGCACTGTGAAAATATTTCACTGCAAGTAGACATTCTGCATTCAAGACTTAAAGTATGTAAATATTATCAGCAAAATGTACAAAGACAAGTCACTGTGCAGTCAAATGGTCCCTGTAATATATGATTTTTAATATTACTACTACATTAGTGTGTTTGTTAAATTTTACTGCTGTCTGTATTTAAGGTTGATATTTTTTCAACTACCAACAACATATAAAGTTATTCAATCTACATCATTTCATCGTGTTCTATAAGGCCATCATATCATATGCTTATATATGAAATATGATACAGATGTTTATAGTTTCACTGTCCTGTGTGAACGCCATATTTCTAAAATATTTTCATGAACTCAGAAAAACAGCTCTGGTTGCAGCTTTATGAAACTCCATATCCAGTCAACCCAAGAGGATTTTTAAAGACATTATCTTAAGGAGTTTAATTTTCTGAACCAATAAAGTAATGCATCATCCTTCAGTTTATCACAAACCTTTTAAGGCAAAAATGTGATTTTCACTGGACACTTAAGGGATGAAAATGTGAAGTAAAGTACAACTAACCCAAAAGTGTTCTCAAGCACAGTACTTGGATAAATATACTTAGTCACATCCTGCCACTTCTGTTTAATCATAGTCATCTCCATCTTTCTTTGTAGGTGAAGGAAATTCCAAAATCTCCAGTGTGTACATCAACAACACGCATGGTGTGGACGATGACGATTTCTACGACAGAAACTTGGCTTTATTTGAGGTTTGGAGGAAAATATTTATAAAGCTATTATGCAGATCCAGTACACTGCAGCACTTAATCGATAAATGTTCTGCAGGTGAATTATATTTATTGCATATTATTATATTATAATTGCTGCAAAACCTTTTTTTTTTTTTTTTTAAGCTAATTGTCTGAAAAATGGTTGTCTTTATTTGATTAAATACACACCCAAATTCACAACAAGTGGTGGCTCCTAATAGTTTGATGAAGTCTACCAGTTCCTCTGTCTTTGTTCCTACTTTTACCTTTTCTCTGCAAAATGACTTTTTCTGTGTGTATTTTCACTTATCTGGATCTCTTTCTTTCTCTGCCCTCATTTTTCTTGCTCTTCTGTTTTATATTCTTTTATTTCTTCCCTCATCTTTCATTATATATTATCTTGTCCTTTTCCTCATCCCTTATCTGTCTTTCATTTTTAACATTTTTTTTTTTTTTTTACCATCCACCTACTTATATTTTGTCTATTTCTTCTTCGTCTGGACTTTCTCCACCTCCATCCCCCCACAGGAGGAGATGGACACTCGACCGAAGGTTTCGTCTTTGCTCAACCGCCTGGCGAACTATACAAATCTGACGCAGGGCGCCAAGGAACACGAAGAGGCTGAGAGCATTGGGGAGAAAAAGAAAGCCAACAAAGTACACAACACTCTGTGTGCACGTAACTCACATCTTTTACTGATAACAAACACTTAAAGTGTACCTGTACTGGTCATGTTTACAACATTAACTGTGCTTTGTGTTCAGTAAAATTCAATTTAAAAAAATCACCATAAATGCACCACATTGAACCTTTTTATTACGTGAATTACGCACAAGGGCAGAACCTATTGGGACAGCCATTGCTGACTGGAAGGGACTTACCCTCATTGATTGAGAAAATTGCCTCCATGTTTACTTTGATACTTTGATCTGCATGTGATGGCTTTGTTGGTGAGCTGTTGTGTATGCGGGGGATTTACAAAATATAAATCTGAGCTGTAAATCTTAATTGAACACAATGGCTTGCTATGTGAAAGTAGCTGAAATTTGATGAAGCAACGAAATGAGAGAAACACATAATGCAGCATTATTAAAATGATCGCTGTAGGTCATCCATCCTCTCACCAGCAGTCTGGCTTTTCAAACAGCAAGGAAGTTCCTCCTAGACCAGTCTTATCTGTTCATTTTGCCCTCTTGACTTGGCAGGTTCAAGCGAAAGCACGCTGGGATGTGACCCTGATCTGTACAGCTATCATTACTGATAAGGACAGCTACTTCAGATAAGACAGCCAGTTGTGGTGGTTTGAAGTCATTTCCCATTTCCACCCTGTTATGCTTTCACATTCGTCAACAGGCAGCTGGCATGATTGACCAAAACATTACTATCATCATCTTTCAGCAGCAGTCTAGGTGTTGGGTTCATAGTGTAACCCAACACCAATGCAGTGACGTAAAATCAAATGTATTCTAAACAAATTGGAATAAATAATTACCAAAAGGACTTCAATCATTGCTTATTGGTTGGACTCATTTCTGTTCTTTCTCCCTCCAGTCACCACAGATGGGCACCTTTATGGGCGTTTACTTGCCTTGTCTGCAGAACATCTTTGGTGTCATCCTGTTCCTGCGGTTGACCTGGGTGGTGGGAAGTGCTGGAGTATTGCAGGGCCTCTGCATTGTCTTCATTTGCTGCTGCTGTGTGAGTACTTAATTTTTATGTACAAAAGTAGACCTTAGCTAAAAATACAATCCGAATTGTAGATATTGGCTAAATTCTGTCGTCCTTTCTTTCTCCAGACAATGTTGACTGCAATATCGATGAGCGCCATTGCCACTAATGGTGTTGTACCAGGTATTTCTCTATGTTCTCCCCTTATGTTGCCTAAGATTTCCAGAAAGTAGACCCTCTGTCAGTGAATACCTCTGACTTATCTCCACTCATTCATCTTAGTCAAAAATATACTGACAGGGTCGTGCAATATTTAGATATTTTCTATTTTAAAATAGAATTTAATGATGGCAGTGAACAAAAAAATAGTTTAGAAAAACAGGTCTTAGGGTGAGGGTCAAGACTTAAATATTCACAAAGGTGCAAGTGCAAAGAATGTAAGCACGCCGCATAGTGTGTGTGTGAGAGAAGTTACTTTAAAAATTTTTGAGATGTCAAAATGTGGGCATTTGGTGGTGCAGTGGTTGGCACCATCGCCTTACAGCAACCAGGTCCTGGGTTCAGTTCCAACACCAGCCAACGGGACTATTCAGTATGGGCTCTTTCCAGGTACTCAGGCCTCCTAAATTGCCCATAGGTGCGTCTCTATTGAGGACTTGCAGCTGACACCACTGGTCATGTAATTGTTGTTTACACCGCCATATTGGTAGGCACGCTATCTGGATCCAGAAAGTCAGAACTGTTGCTTTATATCGTGTTTTTCTTTGGACTTGTTTTTTTTTCATGTTTTATTTGCGAGTATGTCTGCTTGTGATAAAAGCACCATAGATGAGTTTCAATGTTTACTAACAACAGTGATGCGCGCATAACTCAGAGGCAAAAACACCAGTACCAGCTACCAGCCGGCTCACATCAGCCGCGTACATCTCCAGGTTCTCCCCCAGAACTCGTGAACGAGCCGATATGTTAGCTCTAAAACAGTCCATTAACTGTCTCTGTCCAAAAGCCGATCCCATCTTCTCTTTCACGGCCGCATAATTTGACTTGACCGCATCGGGAAGGCTGTCCCATAGTAGAAAAGCAGACTTGCACAGATGGGTGGGGAGTTTTCTCACCAGCTCCCTGCTGAACTCACCGGTGTCGCCTGCCGTAGCTCCGACTGCTACTTCCAGCTGCCTCACCCAGCTGAGGAAACTCTGGCTGCCATCGCCGGCAAAGGGAGCAGGTAGATCCACAATCACTCTCTCTCTATAGGGTGATAGGCCAAGGGAAGCCCTCCTGGCAGGTTTAAAGGGGTCTTCATCACCGTACCACATGATGACAATTCTTTTTTTCCACGCCGCTAAGCGCAACAGACACACAGGCTAACTATACTGAGAAGCTATGCTAACCATGGTTATAACTATAAACAGCGGTCGGCAGAACAGAACCACCGCTGCCACCAATGGAACTGAGCGGTCTTTCTGCCTAACTTATACTTGGTGAAAGCTAAGTAATAAATGGCACACAGGAGTTTAGCAGGTCCATTGCTTAACACGCTACGAACTCAGCATGACTTCTTCCTCCAAGACTTAATGTATGCATACGTCACATGAAACTCATCTATTGCAACCAACTGCAACACGTGGTTACCATGATCACACTGCTTAAAGCTTTACGTTATTGTAGTTCTATACAGGAGAAAGATAAATATCACCAACAATGGGCAATTGTACGATCCAAGGAAAGCTTGCCTACCAATATGGCGTTGTAAAAAGCAAACCACGTGATCATGTGACGTGTGTGCAAAACCTCAATATGTAATGAACTAGCAACACGCCCAGGGTGTACCCCACTTTCACCCTCACCTGATTAAGTGGTTCAGAAAATAAATGAATTTCAAAATGCATATAAAAGCTCTTATAATTATTGTAGGTATTTAGTCTTAAGTGCTTTTGTAAAGGGACACTAGAGTTTTTTTCCACCCTGAACATTCATCACATCCAAAGGCTTCAGGAGTTCTATCTAAAACTTATTATTATTATTATTATTATTATTAGTGGGAGTAGTAGTAGTGGTATTATTATCATTACAAGAACATTTTAAACATATACTGACCATTGATGTAATCTAGACATGAGTCCAAGGGTAATGAAAGCTAGTGTTTTTAATATCAACTGATGTCTGACTTTGCAAACCCAAACCAGCTCTGTGTGAAGGAGGATGACCCACGTATAACAGTTTAATCTAACAAGGCTGGTGGAGGTATCTGTATCTTACCTCCTGGCGCTGTTTGCTCACTCATTTTTAAGGTCAGTCTTCAATTTGAGTTACCTACACTAGCTCCACATGAGGAGCAAAAGCAGTTTTTGTAAGGTTATATTATACAGTGAAAGTGTCTGCATTTGAGGGGCATTTTGATTGGGATCATCTCACATATGACAACTATTAATATATTGTCAATGATTATACATATTACACACTTTTACACTGAAGTGTCTTTTTGAAGTGTTTTTTGCTTTAGTGCAAGTGAGGCTCAGCAGCAATGCTGCAGTAAAATGCAACCAGTGAGTACAGAGGTGAGGACATGCAAATGCAGCCCTTGGAGAATTTCTATAACAGTTTTAGGTTGGCCAAGTGTCTGCTGCAGATGTAAAATTAAACAGGAATTTTTCAGAATTCGTTCATTCAGGTTTTCTTCTCATCCTCTAGCTGGAGTCACACTCTTATTAATAATGCTGTTTTTTTTCTTTCTAATGAGTGTTGTTTCTGTTTGTCCTGTCTCCCCATGTCCGCCTCTCCCCCTCTGTCTGTACACACATCCAAAACTCAGGATGTTTATTCGCCATCAACTTTACCTTTCACTGAAACACTTCAAGACGAATACCCCAAATGTCAAAGTGGTGTGATATTTTCACTAGCATGTGACATTTTGATTATTAGATGTAGAATGAAAACCTTTATAACATAGCCAATTAATGTCTAACATGTCTCATTTGGCATCAGACATTTCATTCCATGCTCTTTCTCACCTGAACAGCTTCAAGAGCTCATTTTTTCTCACCATCTTGTCTCAGATGGTAGTTAAAGCTATGTAGTTCACTATGATTTGTGTAAATGAATAATAATGATTAAAAAAGTGTTTGGCTTCCCTAATACAGCTCAGCACTAAAAACCATGCATCTATCAGACTGCATGCAGTTTCCCCCATCCAGTTGCAGAGGGTTTACTCATTGCTCAAGAGCTTCTTGTTCATGAGCTGCACCCATAAACTACACTCATCAGATGGCTTAAACACACAGCATTACTTGCAGGATTTACTGTGTGAGTGCTTTTATTTTACAAGGCTGCATTTCAGGAAACCAAATGCTTGATCTCTATTCTTAAAGTTGGTGCTTAAAGTGGTAATGTAGTTATCTCACTGAATGATGCTTTCATATACTCTGTTTTATATCTGGTTCAAATTGTATCAGCAAATTACACTTGATCTGAGTTTGAACTCACTTGGAGTACCAGATGTGGAGGGGGAAATTACAAGGAAAAACATCAGCACTATGAGAACTGGGTTAAATGAAATTACTTTCTCAAATATTGTCTAAAAATGTCTTGTAGTGTCTAATTTCTAAAACGTATTGTTTGATTTTGTGCCTCAAACCTTTAAAATCATTGATTTGCTTGTGCATTTGCCTGTTGGTAGAAAAAGCCCACCAGAGCATATCTTTACATTTTTACATACTGTAGTGCCATTTTTTGGAGCATTTTAATTTGCTTTACATCAATACAACCCTTATATCTCAAATTTTAACATAATTTTTGTAATAAGTTTGTACTAACTAAAGAAATTGCTAAAAAAAAATGCAATGAACCACACAAAAAAAATTTCCACATATTTTCATGAATACAGAAATGTCATAGCTGCATCCTTTCAAACTGACTAAAATGATGTCACTTCCTGCTGTCGCAGGTACAAATCCAGTGGATAGTTCATGCTCATAATGTTATCTGCTCTATAAGGCCCTCAGTCTGGATTATAATGTTTTACATGTCTACAAACCCATTAGTTAAGTAAATATAAAAAAGTAACAGCTAATAGGTTTTTAAAAGTATGAAAAACAGCTTTAAGAGTGGGCTAATATTAATGACTGATTTACTTTCACCCAAACACTGTGTTCACCTCCCATATGGGCAGTGAAGGCTGATTTGATCTTATTTGATTGGACTCTTTTTTTGATCACTATGAAAAAGGTTCTCACTGCAGCCTTTGAACCAAATGAACATGTTGTCAGTGGATTCATCAGTCCACACAGCACTCAACACCTAATGTGTACAGTCACCAATTTACTTCAAGTGAAGCAAACCAGTTACAAAGAGTCATTTGCAGATAAGATTTGACCAAATATCTGTCTGTTTCTTTTAATATGTCATGTAGAAAAATTATGCTTATTTCTAAAGCATAGGATGATCTTACATCAGCTGTCCTCTTTTCCCTCTTTTCCTCATAACATCATAATGTTACTAACCATCCATCCCTCTCTCTCTCTCTATGTCTCCTCTCTTCTTTCCTCTTTTCTCTCCATCTCTCTTTTTATATATATTTCTCCTCCTTAATTCCCCCCCTCCTCTTACTTCTCTCTCTCTCCCTCACCGTTCTCTCTTCTCCCACTGTGATGTACAACCTGCCCCACTCCCACAACTTTCTATCTTGTCCAACCGTCCTCCTCTTCAGCGGGGGGCTCCTACTTCATGATCAGCCGTTCTCTGGGTCCAGAGTTTGGGGGGGCAGTGGGTCTGTGTTTCTACCTGGGAACCACCTTTGCTGGAGCCATGTACATCCTCGGCGCAGTCGAGATCCTTCTGGTGGGTTGTGGATTCCTTTAAATACCAAGTGTCTCATTAAAAACTACATTATGCACCTTGTGTTTGCACTATTGTCATTAACTTACATCATATTATTACAGTAAATGAAAATAGAGACTAAGGCCCAATCCTAATTCACCCCTTGGCCCTCCCCCTTACCCCTACCCCTCCATTTTGCGCGTTCAAATGAAGGGGCAGGGGTGTCCTGATTCTCGATGAGTCGAAGGGGGAGGGCCGTTTGGCCCTCGAAACGGAGATTTTTCAGGACCACTCTACAAATGGAGGGGTATGAGAAATCTCCCATAATTCTGTTTGAATTATCAGCAAGATGGAGGTAAACACAGCTAAAAAGTGCAGCAGTGTGACAGAAACACAAATGTCAGTCAATCAATCAGTTTAATGCCATTTCAGTGTGTTATAGACCGCATTTCTGTGGTTTGTGGTTGATAGCTGCAAAAATATGCCCAAAGCCCATGCAACAGAGACGGTTACAGGTGCTGACGGCATGGTGAATTCTTTCTGGAACAAAGTTGTGGCATTGATGACTGCTGATGATGTAACAGTCTCAAGGGGTTGTCCCATTTTGTAGAGGAATATTTCAACCCCTACCCCTTGCAGGGGTAGGGGTCAACTCTTGAATAAAAACTACAATTATTTTACATTGTGTGTCTTGTTCCATTTTTAGTAAACTCATGCTCTGTCATGCACCAACCCTTTTTTTCAGCTTCTACATATCAAGCATTTCTATGCAATAACTAAAACTAGTCAATTCCTCCAAACAAAAATAAAATTGTAACTGCTTATGCATTATTAAACTAACAGAAGCTTTTCTGAAATCAAAGACAAAATAACAAGAAAAATTCAGTGTAATTGTGTTGTTATCCCATCTGCATTTTGTCACACTTTTTATATCCCTCTTTCATCCAGATGTACATTGCACCTGAGGCAGCCATCTTTAGCTCCAAAGGGCCTGATGGTGAAGGGGCAGCCATGTTGAACAACATGCGGGTTTATGGCTCAATCTGTCTCCTCCTGATGTCCTTGCTTGTCTTTGTGGGCGTGAAGTACGTCAACAAACTGGCCTCCATCTTCTTAGCCTGCGTCATCATCTCCATCCTCTCTATCTACATTGGCGCGCTGGTGTCAGCCTTCAAACCACCACATTTTACGTAAGCGTTGTGTTTTCAACAATACAAAGCAACCCAGCCTTCTCGCCCTGACTGTGTATGTGAATGACCAGTGCTCTTCTGTCTTTAGGGTATGCATGCTGGGAAACAGAAGCATAAATGGCCATGATTTTCCAGATGACCAATGTGCAAAAACTATCCTGCAGCAAATCAAAGATACGACAGAGAGAGAAGACAACATGACTTTTATCAGTGGTGAGTTATAGGATTAGATCAGAGAAATGTGTTACTGGCTTACCTCTGTAAAGAACAATGAAAGTATGACTTGTATCCTCACATGCACTGAGTGGGAAACAAGGATTTGACATGTTGATGAACCACAGGCACAGTCATTTAAGGTTTCCCAGGTCCCTAAAAAGTCTAAAATCCAAACAGCTCAATGAGGCAATTAAAATGTCTGGGTATCTGTGAATCCTTAAAAAGTCTTACATCTGATTGTCCTAAATTATCTTTCAAGTTTATAATTAATTCTTAAATGATCTTAGATCTTAAAAATTCCTCAGACACAATTAATGACAATTCTGTATTTGCTTTGGAAATGTTTGCAAATGTGTAATGTGTATTTGGTGTTGTTTCATAACAGAGATGGGAATGAATGGAGCCTGAACCCCTCACTCATGGGTGGAGGGGTTCAGATATGAGCTGTAGCAGCTTGAATGTAAGCAGCAGAAACATTAGTCATGGACATGGAAATGTCATGTCCGTTGGATTGAAATATGGTTAAGACTGGTTAAAGGCTATAATTATGAGGCCCTTTGTACCATTATTTTTGTTAATGTAAGGTCTTAAATCTGACTAAACGCCTTGAAAAATGTCATAAATTTGGCTTTGTCAAACCTGCAGATACTCTGACTTGAATATGATTTGACAGGTCTTAAAAATCAGTTTGAATTAGAACTTGGTTGAAACTGAAGGTATTTAAATTGTACCACAAGTCAGAAAGGAGCATCACCAAAACACAATTCCAGTGTGAAGGGACATCAAGTAGGCTTTCAATTATATTTATAATGGTCTTAAAAATGTTGTAAAATCAACCTGTAGAAAACTGAGAAACAATCTCATTACACCAGTATAAGACAGTCGTCACAAGAGCCAGACCTATTTAAAGAACTAATGTTCACATACAGGTTATTATATCCCTGAAATTGAGTTTTTGGGAAATAATGGTTTTACCTCAAATGCCGCTGGATCCACCACCTTCAGATAGCCTTTGTGTGAACGTGATAACTAGGACAGATTTGGTTAGATTTCTTATCCCTTGATAACCAACATAGGGAACCCTATGGATTTCAACTTCTCCATGAGTATTATAAGTCATCCAAATGGGGCGCTTTAGTTGAAAATCTTTTTTTTTTTTTTTTGACAAATCAAGCAATAATAGGCTGATTGAGATCAAATTTGGTTCATATTGATCGTCTTACAGATGTCCATTTTCTCACTACCATCCAGAGTTCATAATGTGTTGTTTTCATTCACTAGGAGGAGTTTTGTGGGGGAAAATTGGTTCTCTGAAGATTATTCTGCCACTATCAAGTTGATGTAGCTCAAACTGAGTTCATATCGATTGTCTAACAATTACCGTGGATACATTTATATATAGCAGAGGATTGGGGGGATTTTGGGGATCTATCCTTGCTGTCGGCCCCCGACAGTGTAGCCTTGTTCCAATTGTGGAGGTAATAGTAGCTCTTTGTTTTTTAGATTGTTACTCAGTGATGATGTCTCTAAAAATATGAGATCAAATGTGTCCCCAGACCATCATGACAAATGATTTAAGTAGTGAACTTCAATATAATTACATAACCAACTAGTACCAACTATTGAATGCCGAAAAAAAGCCTGGTATTGTATACGTCACTGGTGTCAAACATATGTCCCATGGGCCAAAACTGGCCAGCCAAAGGGTCCAATCTGGCTCGTGAGATGAATTTTTGAAATACAGAAATTACACTGAAGATATTAACAATTGAGGATGTCAAAACCATTTTAGTTCAGGTTCCACATACAGTACATAAAGTGGATCAGACCAGTAAAATAATAACATAATAATCCATAAATAATTATAACTGCAAATTTCTGTCTTTATTGTAGTGTAAAAAAAAAGTAAAATTACATGAAAATGTATACATTTACCAACTATCCTTTTACAAACAATGTGATTAACTTGAACAAATAATGAACAGGCTGAAATGTCTTGAGAAGTGTAATTTTACGAATATTCTGCCTGTTACTAAATGTTTTGTGTATTTCTAGATCCATTGCGATCTGTAAGTTCTAATGCACATGTGTAAATGATAAATGGCCCTGTAGTATTGTTAAAATTGCACATTATTCCCAAGAAAATTCAGGTTGTACACATTGACAATTTTTTAAAGAATACTTTTGTAGATGTAAACATTTTCATGATGTAATTTTACTTTTTTCACTGTTTTCATGGTATACATGATATGAGATTACAGTACCTAGGGAGTTAATCTCCCTATGTATAAGTGTGTGCTGTATGCATGAATTGATCCCTTTTTGTCAGTGATATTGTCCTAAGGATTTGTACTGCGTTATGTATTGTAATTTTTTAGTATTGAAAATTGCAATACAACAATAACTTACCCTATGTTTTAAAGGTGCAGGAGACTTTTGTGACCAATTTTTCATCAAATCTGTAAAACCTCAGTCATAGCCTAAGTATCACAAATCTGTAAGTCTTTCTGTGATTACTCACCTGAATCTCTTGCATTATGGTGAACAATTTCGAAGTGCCATCCACCATAAACAAACCATGTGTTTACAAACAGAGCCGGGAGGTAACTCGGGCATCTTCGGAATTTTGTCGCAATGTGCATTGTGGGAAAGGGAGGTTCACGCAGCCCCCTACAGTGGCAGCGCAACCATATGATATATGGATGAAACAAACATGACGCGGAAACGTCTGAAATGCGGAAACGGCTGGAGGAATATGCATAGAGGGAAGGGAGCTCCTGCGGTTTCCGCATCGTGTCTGTAGCAGCTGTCGCTGTCAGGTGGCTGCGCATGCCTCCGTTTCCCACAATGCACATTGTGACAAAATTCCGAAGATGCCCGAGTTACCTCCCGGCTCTGTTTGTTAACGCATGGTGTGCTTACGGTGGGTGGCCCTTCGAAATTGTTCACTGTAATGCAAGAGATTGAGGTGAGTAATCACAGAAAGACTTATGGATTCGTGATACTTAGGCTATGACTGAGATTTTACAAATTTGATGAAAAATTGGTCACGAAAGTCTCCCGCACCTTTAAGGTTGATCCACTTATGATTCATTGGGCCAAGACACATTTAAAAAACATTATCTCAGAGAAATCCCCTCACAAACTACAGTGACCTCATGTTCTGTTTTTAAATCCTCACTTGTCTGCTAACAGAAAACAGCACCATTGGCCCGACCTTTGACCCAAGCCATGTTCCTGCTTCTGTGGAGAAGACCACAGATCTATGGAGGCAGTTCTGCCAGGGCACAGACCTGAACGCCTCCTGTGACGACTACTTTTTACATAACAACTTCACCAAGATAGATGGAATACCCGGTCTAGCCAGTGGGATCCTTTCAGGTGTGTATGCGTGATTGAGAGCACACTGACTTAGACTGGATCTGATTTGGATAAAATGTGATCATAATCATATGTTGTACCACTAACATGTGGTTTTTGAATCTCCTCCTAATAGAGAACTTGTGGAGCTCCTACCTCAGCAAAGGGGATGTCATAGAGAAAGGCTCCCTTAATTCCTCAAATGTTGCACACTCCCCCTCCATTGATCAGCCTTATGTGTTTGCCGACATCACCACCTCCTTCACGCTGCTGGTGGGCATCTTCTTCCCCTCTGTAACCGGTAAGAATGGTGCTGTTTTTTTCTTTTTTCAGCTCTTTCTTTAGTGCCAAACCACCTGTGGGCAAACTGCAAACAATAGCATAGAGTATGGAGTAAAAAATAACAAAACAGTATTGACAGAACAAACACAGTGGGTGTGATATTGATTGTTGCACATAATTTGGCTGCTAACTCAGGATCAAGTGCTTCCTGTCTTTTCTAGTCTGTCCAGTTTCTAATTTTGGGGCTTTATCTTCCTATGTTTTTGAGGCAGACTTACAAGTGCCTGTTTTTGAACACACTTCTTCACCTGCTTTAACACAACCTTTCAAAATGTATAATTCTCTGTTATTGGTGTTTTTCCTCCTGACTACAGGAATCATGGCTGGATCCAACCGCTCAGGAGATCTGAAAGATGCTCAGCGCTCCATCCCCATCGGAACTATCCTCGCCATCCTCACCACTTCCATCGTCTGTATCCTTTGGGGGTGGAACATGTTTCAACTGCCAACACTGAAACACTACTGAAATACATTTTTACACATTTTTCCCAAATGGGATTATTTTGACAGCACAGATACCTAGAGAATTTGTGCCTGGATTGATGTGTTAAACAGATGACACTTTTTCTTTCTAATTAATACAAGCAAAATACTTTTTTCATGATGGTCAGCCAAGACCTAATGCCTTTAAAGAAGCTTGACTTAATGACTGCAGCTGTTAGTCAAATAATTGCCATTTTTTATGCTACACAATATCAAGTTGAAATTTGAAAAGTGTAAACCACTCTGGAAATGATTTATGAAATTAAATGGAAATGATTTTGATCTGAAAGTTGTCCTGAATGCCATCTGCCAGACCTGAGCAGCGTTGTTTTGTTCGGAGCCTGCATCGACGGGGTTGTCCTCAGAGACAAGTCAGTGCATCTGCTCTTTATATTTGCGTGTTTGTGTGTAAGGATTCTTTCTGGGTGTGGGCTGAATTTTCCTCCTCTGTTCAATCATGCAGGTTTGGCGACTCCGTCAAGGGGAATCTGGTGGTGGGGACTCTGGCCTGGCCCACTCCCTGGGTCATTGTGATAGGCTCATTCTTCTCAACATGTGGCGCAGGCCTCCAGTCACTCACCGGCGCTCCTCGACTCTTGCAGGCCATCGCCAAGGACAACATCATCCCTTTCCTCAGGGTGAGAGCTGAGGGTGAAATAAGTTGCATAAAACACTATATTCTACAGGGATCCAGCATTGTCTTAAAAAGTCTTGAATTTACAAATCTGCATTTAATACCTTAAGAAAGTCATTAAAAGGTATTATATTTGATATGGTAGGTCTTAAGTTATGTTGCCATAAACTTGTTGGCTGTATTGTGTTGAAATGTGTCTGGGAAATGTCCAAGCTGCAAAGAAAGTAACATTAGTCTACTCAGTTCCATCCGTTCCAAGACGATAATTTATATTGAAATTAGGAACCAATTATCACTAACTTTGCAGCCCCCGGTGGGAAGTGACCACAGAACATTCAGCCCAGCACATGTGCAGTCGTTAGTCACGCGCATGTCCCTCGAGAAAGCTGACCCTGGGAACTTTAAGGGACGGCTCACCAGTGAAAAGTAATCATGAGGAAGTGCAAATTTCATAATGCCTGGTTGACATGAGTGGAGGGGAATGTGTTTGAGGCTCGCTGCACCCTGTGCAAAAAATAAATTCAACTCAGAACGATGGTAATTAAGGCATTGGAGTAAAATAAATATATTATCCTAAATTCAAGGAGTCAGGAATTTTTTCCAGCATGGCCATGAACTAGGCTGTGAAATGGGCTTCAAATTCTGTTCAAAGCAGTCTTAAAAGGTCTTAAATTTAACTTGTAGGAACCTGGATTCTAATGATTTGGTTATATTGAGCCAGTGTAGTTTGTATGACAGACCTATCTGTACAACACCGCTTCTGCTATAATCAGTGAAATTGGCTACAAGAGGCAGGCGAGCACTTTATCAGAAATCTGTCCTTCATATATAAAAATAGGCCAGTCTTCTATTGATATTTATATGCACGGTGTGCCTGGACCATTTTCACAGAAATGAGTCATAAAGTGTCTCTCTCTCATTTTTTCTTTCAATTAAACTGCCAGTACAGAAGAAGCGGCTTCCTATCATTATTTATTGTATCTTGACACATATCTGTGAAAAGCTGCTAAGAGATTGAAAGAGCTGACTGAATGAGATGGAAATTATAGAACTCCATAAATAAAGTTCCTAAGCTTATGTTAACTTTCCTTACTGTAATCTGTAGATGTTTATCTGCTTGTGCTACGTAAACTTAGGAAGAATTCAACATTTCAAAGCAGTGTTGGGTCTAAAAACTAAAGTTGCCACCTAATCCCAAAGCATCATCTTGTTTTTTCTGTGACTCGCAACCTTTTTACCATGCATGCGCTGCAGATGTAGCCAGTAAAGATATTCTACATCACATCCACTCTGTTAAATGTAGTTAAAATGTAGCCAGTAGCTCACTGTCATTTACTGAAATTCTTAGAGCAGTTTGCTCACCTGAAAGCACTAAGTATCTTCGTGCTCAGTATGCTATAGCCATAATTCTTGTATTTTTGGGAGGCCTTGAACCCATTTTTAACATGTGTTTTACACCTGCTGTATGCGGCTTACATTCTTTTGCTTTTGCGTATTTGCTCGTCAGGTGTTTGGCCATGGGAAAGCTAACGGAGAGCCCACCTGGGCCCTTCTGCTGACAGCGTTGATAGCTGAGCTGGGGATTCTCATCGCCTCTCTTGACCTGGTGGCTCCCATTCTGACAATGTAAGTCCAATACTCCCCCTCCCTGTACCTCTTTGAGGAGTATGTCTTTCTCCTTTTAAGAGCTTTGGTTTTAATGTGCTTTGTTCTATTCAGGTTTTTCCTGATGTGCTATTTGTTTGTGAACCTGGCCTGTGCCCTCCAGACACTCCTGAGGACGCCAAACTGGAGACCTCGCTTCTCCTACTACCACTGGTACTGCTACATACTCATTCACGAGCACACACACACATCACACACACGCTGATCTGTGCCTCTGGTGCTTGTCTGTGTCCAGGACCTTGTCAGTTTTGGGGATGACTATCTGCCTGGTGCTCATGTTCATCTCCTCCTGGTACTACGCATTTGTTGCTATGGTGATCGCCGGCATGATCTACAAGTACATTGAGTACCATGGGTATGTTGCCATGGAGATGTATTCCCCACATGGTTGTTCATGTATAGCATGGTCAAGAGGGCTGTTTGTAAATGTGTGTGTAGTATTTTGTGTGCATCTGTTTCCAGTGTGAAGCATGTTTTTGTGGGAGGATGTCAGTGGAAGTCGCTGTATACTCTGTAATCATCACTGTGTGTACTGACATGTATCCATATGTGTGTAACAGAGCAGAGAAAGAGTGGGGGGATGGAATCCGTGGTCTCTCACTGAGCGCTGCTCGTTATGCCCTGCTGAGGCTGGAGGAGGGACCACCACATACCAAAAACTGGAGGTAGGGAAAAGAACTGTGGACACTTGTTTTAACCCCTCGTTGGTGGTAGTCATGGCCAGACTTTGCATTGTTGTGCATTTCTTAGGAAGATCTCGAGGGAATTTCTTCAGTTGTGAGAAACTTTCACCCAAACTTGTTATAAGAAAAAAAATATGGCGTCGTGACCTTTTACATCGTGACATCATCATCTTTAAAGTGTGCTGATTGTCAACGTCCTCTGTGTTGAAAATGTATGTGAAACATCCAAGTTCTAGAATATGTGCTTTATGTCAACGTCCATCTTTGAAACATGTCTACTGTCATGGCTACAACTTTGCAGATAATCACAATCAGTTTTATTAGCAGTCATTTGACCATATAGCGCAAACTCTTTTGTTTGTATCAATGAACTGAATAATACAATAGAAATGGAGAGAAACAACAGCAAAGCTCAACTGACTCGAATCAGATACATTTTTTATACATCCTTTTATCTCAAATCAAGAATTTGCCTTTAGACACTTCACAGTGAATGACATGCCCTATCCCTAGACCCTCAACCGTGCACTTTCATTTCTTTTATTATTCAAAGTGTTCTCTACTTTAATTATATAAGTCTGGACAGACATGGATATAAAGTGCAGCTTCACTGGAGACAGGCAGGTATGAGGTTTTAATTCTGTTTTTTTTTTTTTGTCTGGTTAAACTTTTATTAATATTAGAATTAATATTAGTAAATGAAATCTTCTCCATTGTCCTCCAGACCCCAGTTGTTGGTTTTACTCAAACTGGATGAAGACGCCCATGTAAAGTCTCCTCGCCTGCTGACGTTTGCCAGCCAACTGAAAGCAGGAAAAGGCCTGACCATCGTAGGCACAGTTGTCTCCGGCAACTTCCTGCAAAGCTATGGAGAGGCCCTTGCCGCTGAACAGGTGAGGAGATGTCACTCTAGCCAGGAAAACACCAAAATGGAGAACAGTTGTGGATTTGAGGAAGCCCACTAAAGGCTATGAAATTGCATACATCTCTATTTCTGATGGCTTTCTGACCCTCTGTTTTTCATTTATAATAATTTGTCTCAGTATGATTTATACTCAACAGAAGGAAGGAGATTGGTAATTGTGAAACACTGATTATCTAAGGTAGACTAAAAGTTTTTTTGTTTTTTTTTTTCTTTTTTGGTTTATTACATCACTTAACAGATTGGTATGACGACTTGTTTTGTAAGGAAATGTTATTTGCAAACATTTAAATTTCTGCTTATTGCTAATTAATAAAATTACTGTTAGGCAGATTAACATTACTTGATAAATTTTGTGGAAAATAAACATTCAAAATCTAAAATAAAAATGTAAAACAGTAAAAAAAAAAATCCTCTTAGTTATTTCCTTTTTTGCCCTTCAACCTCCATCCAGATTAGTTTTCAGCTTTTCTGCCATAGACTGCTCTGATTACACGAAGCTATGGTTAAATCAGTGATGATCAATATTGCAGCCTGTTTTTTTTTCTCCCTGTTTTCCTCACTCAGACTCTAAAGCACCTGATGGATAAGGAGCGCGTAAAGGGCTTCTGTCAGTGCATCGTGGCCCAGAAGCCACGAGATGGCATCAGTCACATGATCCAGTCCAGTGGTCTGGGTGGGATGAAGCCCAACACTGTGGTGATGGGTTGGCCTCATGCCTGGAGGCAAAGTGAGGATCCGCAGGCATGGAAGACCTTCATCAGTGAGTCGAATAATCAAAGACAAACATAAGCATAGAAAATAAGGTAAAAATGTCACGCTAACAGCGCCCCCTCGCTTTGTTCCAGACACGGTGCGGGTGACCACTGCAGCCCACCTGGCCCTGCTGGTGCCTAAAAACATCTCCCTATTCCCCAGCAATAGCGAGCCCTGCGCAGAGGGCTACATCGATGTCTGGTGGATTGTCCATGACGGGGGGATGCTAATGCTGCTGCCTTTTCTTCTGCGACAACACAAGGTAGGAACCTTTCTGTTCTTCAAAAAATTATTTTAGAGGTTTACCAAACCTTTATTCATCTTCTGTTCATTCATGCTTTCACTGAACCCCAGGTGTGGCGTAAATGTGGGATGAGGATCTTCACCGTGGCCCAGATGGAAGATAATTCCATCCAGATGAAGAAGGATCTGGCAACTTTCCTCTATCACCTACGCATTGTGGCTGAAGTCGAAGTAGTTGAGATGGTGAGATGTTAATATTAAAAATATAAGTAACATGATCTTATATTCATCTTTTCATTAGTGTGAAATATTAGCACATTTTACAAATGGTTAGCCTCGTAGCATAAGAGATTTGTATTCCCAAGTGAGATGTGAAGAAAGTAGATGGTTAGTTGTGGTAGAAAATTATTATTTACAGTCAGAGCTTTAAAAATATTTTAGAACTTTAGAGGTAGAACATTTAAAATCATAGTCATGGATGAAAAAAAAAAAAAACAAAATCAAAGTTGAGAGAAATAAAGTAAAATCCATCTTTGAGGCATTTTGGAAGCAAAGATAATTTAAACAAAACTAACCGATGGAATGCAATGATATTCATCACAATATAAAGCTATATTATGACATTTGTCATTATTGTTTTGTATCCCCGACCCTGTTAAAAAAGAAACACCTAAATTCAGTGTGTCCCAATACATTTGTCCATTTGTGTATGACTTGTACCAACAGGGGAATATTTCATTAGCCTCATAGCATAATGGCCTGTCTTTGTCCTCTCAGCATGACAGTGATATCAGTGCGTACACCTATGAAAGGACCCTAATGATGGAGCAGAGGTCTCAGATGCTCCGGCAGATGCGACTGTCTAAGTCAGACCGGGAAAGAGAGGTAAGTCCACAAGATGTGAGAGTAAATGCATATAAACAATTACTGTTTCAATAATAAAATTGGAAATTTGATGTAGTGTGTGTGTGCGCGCAATCCAAAGCTTCTTTTACATGTGTAGCAATGTCCAGATTGTGCAGAGTTACTCTTTCACACATGTAGCCAAGAACAGGAAATTATCTGTATGAGTTGTGTTCGCTTGAAGTAGAAATGATCTGGAGTGCTTCAGACCTGGGCTGGAATGAGCTACAAGATGGGTATTCTATAAGAACTATGTTGTTCTTGTTTAAAGGCGTCATGTTTGAATGTCATTTAATATAGAAGTAAGGTTACGAAAAGAACAGAAAACATCATAGGAACAAATAGAACAAGTGTTGAGGACAGAGGATGTGCTCATGTGATGGTCTAATAACCACAGCTCCGCTCAACACCCCCCTTGTTCAGGGGGAATAGTCTAGACAGCTTTCTGCCCCAGCTCATACATGAGCCCAAAGCGATGTACGGACACTACTAGGGAGCAGACAGGATAACACTCAATTTAAGTCATATCTTGCATTCATGCGTGTTCACTTTCTGGCAGAAAGGAACAGTAAGAGGATCTATAATCACATGTGGATTAAGGGATCAGACTGCAGTCAATGTTTGGGTCATCGATACTATGAACATTCAGTGCAAATTTAGCCGTAACTCACCCATGTGATCTGTCTGTGAATGTCGTGCATCATTTTATCAGGGAAACCCTGGTAGCAGCAGAAGTGCATATAGGCCAGAGGCAGGTGGAGCTACAAAGTCTCAGGTGAGGTCAGCGGTTATGCTCAGCTGTAAAGTCATGGAGTTCCATTCAAATGTGGTTTAACTAGGACATTAATGAGATACTGGAGATTATTTGTATATCTTCATTTGTTAGTTAAGAAGGTGATCCCTATAAAGCAGAAATGTTGATTTTATTTATTTTTTTTGATAACATGTATATACTAAAAAAAGAAAACAGTCCTGTAAAGGTTTTTGATGTTTTCTGTTCCTACCAATAACAGCTGTTAGCTTAGTTTAGTGAATCTGAAAACAGAAGATGACACCGAACTTAAGTCTCTCCAACCGAACTTAAGTCTCTCCAAAGGCAGAGTCACATTAATAGATAAGACAGTGGAATCAATCTTGTGAAAAAAGGTTTTCTAAGAGCAATCAAATATTACTTTAGAAGTCCAAGGAATAGTCCTTGTACTGTGTTGTATCTGTATTACCCTCAGAAGTTTCCACACACACTATGGAATCAGTTGGCTGCCACTTAAGTCTCCAATATGAGATTTTAATAATTCCATTTCAATAAGAGGATCCATAAAATAAATATCCTGCAGGATTAGAAAAAGGCCATGTGTATATCACAGAATTTTACAGTCTTTTCACATACACTTGGTAAAGCTAGGTAGATTACACCAAGCTAGTAGTGTTGAAGTCATGAATAATGTGAAACGTTCATGTCCTCTCCTTTTGCCACTGGTTTCCTCAGCGTGTTCGCTGGAGTTTTGATGATGTAAGTTTGCACTGTAGTTGAGTTTCACCTGGTTCTAGTAGAGCAGTGTAAATGTAGTGTTAAGTCAGGATGTATGGTATTGCTATGGCAGAGAGACTTTACACAGTAGTGAATGGACCTGTGCTTCAACAGAATCAGCTGAATCCTTCAGAAAAAGTAAATTCCCACATGCTTTAACTTGCCTGACTCTAGTGGCATGCATATCAAAAAACAGATGCATGCAATCATGTATTTGTTTTAGTGGCTTAATGCATAGGGAGAAGCATCCTTTGACCACTCCTCTGAGATGTCAAATGATTTATTTTCTGAAACATGCCAGCTCCCACATGCCAACTGTGCCTTTATCTGAAGGATTCAATGAAGCGTTCTTGAGTTATTCCAATGTAACTTTTAATACACGTTGACCTGGGTTAAATATTCTTTTATTGTCAAATCTATATCTGTAAAGAAATAATTGGTTACAATCACATTATTGTTTAATTTACTGTTCCTGCTGTTCTTATCCCCCTTTATACCCCCTCAGATGCCTTATACCCCAGGTCTTTAAAAAAAAAAAACACTAAAGCTGCTGTGTCCCTTTAGCGCCCCCCAGTGATCCTGTTAGAGTAGACTGGTGGTGTTGGGTTACTAAGTTAGGTGATCATGTGTTGTCTGTAGGCGTATCTTTCCCCCAGGTACAGGAGTACCGGAGTGAACACTTCAAACATCTATAAAGGAAACCGAAGCAGACAGGTACAAGGAGATAAAGACAGCGAAAGGGAAAGAGACAGTAGTTGGGGAGGTAGAGTAGTGATCGAATAAGGTCGACAATAGGTCAAAAACGGTGATGAGACGACATGTTACATTGCATTTGTGTGTTTGTGAATCAGGCTCAGCTGGTGAAGGACCGGAACTCCATGCTACGTCTGACGAGCATCGGCTCAGACGACGATGACGACACAGATGGCGGTGAGCGTGACAGGGTGCCGAGCGGCGGCAGCACAGAGCACCATCGACGCGTTCAGATGACATGGACCAAAGAGAAAACATCGCAGTACAGAGCCACGCACTCAGGCTGTTCCACACCCGAGGGCTTCAGAGACATGCTGAGCATCCGACCGTGAGTGGAAAGCCAGATGCGGAAACAATTGACACAGGGGGGATATTTCAACAGCAGTAGGACACACTCAACAGGTTAATAAACTGATGTGTCTTCTGCAGAGATCACTCCAATGTCAGGCGGATGCACACTGCCGTCAAACTCAACGAGGTCATCGTCAACAAATCCCACGATGCCCGACTCGTCCTGCTCAACATGCCAGGACCACCCAGGAACCCAGATGGAGATGAGAACTGTATCCTTAAGCACAAACTTGACAAAAGCGTAACATTGTAGATGTTGAGTGTAGGCTCGAGTATGCAAATGGAATCTGTTTCACATCTGCAAGTTTTGGTGGCGTGGTACAGATTTAATCCAGTAAGTTTTCATTGTAGGACATGACACACATGTTTACCAACATCCCCCGCATCCTCCTGCATGTTTTCAATTCTGCCTTTTGCCTGGTCAGTGTAAATGAAGAAAAATGAAATAACAGATGAATTTTATAATCACTGTATTGGCCCTTGCAGTGCAGAAAATTACCATCTTTATACTTCATCATTGATTCAATGTTGGACCATATTTCTCTTTTTTTCCTATCTTTTATTTAATGTCTTGTGTTAACTTCCTGTCATTGGTCTGAAAATCCAAACAGTCTGAAAACTCTGGAGTGGCGACTTTTTGTTGGACCAAGGTCCGGCTGTTTGGCCAGGAGGAGGTTTCACCCATGTAATTTAAACCCTGACCAAAGAAGTCAGTTATGAAATCCCCCTAAAAGGAAAATCTAAGAGAAGCCAGTGTAATCTGACTTCTTAAATATTTTTCTACTGTGTGTTTCATTTTATTACAGTCATTGTCAGCATAAACAACTCTAACACAACACATAAAAATGATTATACTTTTAAAAGATATGTATATTAAAATATTTTTATCTGAGTCCCAGAAAAAATCTTAATTAACATGAAATATAAGAAATTAAAGTGATCAGTCAAGGTTTTGGTCTCTGAAAATGTAATCAAAATACTGTATGGCTTCTTGTAATACAGTATATTAAAGGAGTTAAAATGCAATATTTAAAAAAAAAAAAAAAGTATGTTAAAATCTAAACAGTCTAAAAGATACATTGAAACCCAAATATGTTCAAGACGTAAAACTGAGGTGCAGGTGTAGTTAGGCGTTGTAGCGACAAAGTTCAATCTGGATTTAATATACTGTGTATATGTTATGCATTTATTCTTATCTGATCCATGAAATCTCCAAATATGAGCCCATGTGAGGACAAAGAGTTCATGACAGTTGGCTCACATCTTTTATTCTCTTCTGTAACATTAAAGATGGGATTTGTTTACTGTTTATGTGCTTTTAAACATAAAGGTTAATGTTTTTTTGGTTAAAGCGGGGTACACACATAAGGATTTTCCAAATCTGAAGAGATTTTTTATCTGTTACATACCCCACACATGAAGATAAAAAAAATCAGGCACTGAAAAGTTTTGATCGTACTGTGTGTGGTGTGCTCTGATAATCTCAACACAGCACACCACACACAACGATTCTGTCCCACCACCGATCTAGAATCGAGTCCTCCATGCCAGAAATCTCACATGCTCAAACATGATCTAGCAAAAACAAAGACAAAGAAACATAGCATAACCGGAAACCACAACACGCAACATGTCATCTCAGTTGTGGCACGACTTGGCGGAGATGTTGAATAGACATTCTCGGGCTTCCCACAGCACCATGAGCTGGTCCTCTGTTTCTGAGGTTGACTGAACCTGTTTCAGGTGGGCTATGCTTGTTTTAATTTACGCCTACTTCCTTGTTCCTCAGTCAGCTTGCTTCTTGATCGGCTACATTCTGTTCCACATCATAATTCACAGAGTCATGACTCAGGAGTTGTCAGCTTTCCCTACACACATGAAGATTTTTGGTCATAAATATTGAACCCTATTGTTGTAATGTACTTATTTATTAGCTGTAATTGTTTAACCTTGTTTTTACTTGTAGCCCCCCTACCCCTCAAGGAGCCACTGCTCTTTGATCAGGCTGCATTTGTAAATAAGAATTTGTTCTTAATTGCTTGTCTGGGTAAATAAAGGTTAAATAAATAAAAATAAATTGAACAAGTTTAGTATTTATGATTATCGGCCCCGACCCATTTCGGAGCTGATTATTGGGACAAATGCACTCTTAACACACCTCAGACCACAGGATATTCTTATAGGATAATCTTATAAGACATAAGATAATCTGGTGTTTGCTGTCCTTCGTCGGGAAGGGGGAAAATCGGCACAAAAACAGCCCGATTATCTTTATATGTGTACCCCGCTTTAGATGCAACACAGTGGACACACCTTCTAAATGTCCTGAGTGTTTTCTTGTGTTCAGTGTGGAGCGTTCCTTGACAGGATAATCAGACATGGAGTTCCTCGAGGTTCTGACTGAAGGACTAGAACGCGTTCTGTTGGTCAGAGGTGGAGGCAGCGAAGTCATCACCATCTACTCCTGATTGGACGCGCACGGGACATTCTGTTGAAAGCATCAGCCAGTCATGCAGAAGCAAGTGAAGGGACACAAGTGGGGGTCTGTGTGCTCTGTGGGCATAGGCCCTAAATGAGAGACAGTCATTGGCTGCAGCGTCAGTCATCATGCCGTACACACACTCCCCTCTTTTCTCTTTCCTTTCATTTTTAGTTTCCTATTTTCACAAGGATTTTCATTCCACTTGCATCGAGCAAAAATTCCTCAAATGAGCAAATCAAATGAGTGATGAGCTGTATGTGTGGATCTGTGTGAAAGTTATTCACCCGTAGGAGAGTGGGTTTGTTGCAGAAGGGACCAGAATTTTTTATTTTTTTTTTTTTAAACTTTGGACCACTGAATGGGGAAGAAAAAAAAAAACGTACAACGCAAGAGGCTATGAAGCTGTTCCACTGGCGAGACTCAGGGTTGCTTTTTGTACAGAATGTATTCGGAAAGCAGTTGTGAGCAGTCGGAGCGAAGCCTGAATGTCCGCGCTGACCTCAAAGTAATCGCAAAGCTACATAAAAACTGGAAAAGAAGTGGTTTTAAAAATGTTCAATGTGGCGTTCAAAGAAAATTGGTCCGTTTTTACTCTGTTCTTTCTTGGACATTTGGGTTTTTTAAGGTTAAACCTCATCAGTTATTTACATATAACTGGAATCATTTTTTTTTATCTTCAGATCTGGTGTATTTGCACAAACTTCTGGAATTATTTCAACTTTGATTTAAGTTATAAGAAAAAAATCTCAAGGTAGAAATATTAGGAAGAAGCGGAAGAAAGTCATTTTTAATTTCATCTAATATATTTTTTTATCTCTCAGCTTGTCCTCTTAAAGGTGGGGTGCGAGATGTTTTCCTAGAGCATTTTCTCCTATATTGCTTAAAATCCCCTTCACACCCTGATTGTAACCAATTAATTAAATGCTCTAACACAAAAATAAAAAAATTTAGTCACCTGTGGAACAGACAAGATCAAAAAAACACCATCCAATCATTTTAAGGGCACAATCAAAATGATTGAACAATGAAATGTCCATCAAACTCAACTGCCATTTGTCCCTCCCCCCTCGGCATGTAACCTTCTTCGTGCACGAATCATGCGTTCTCAGAGGCTTGGAGCAACTGTGCAGGAAACGAAGCCGGGCGAATTGTTGCTGTGCAGCGCTCGTGAACCCTCGAACAAGCACTGCGTGTGCCAGTACTCTGGAGGTGTGGCTTCGGGTGGATGTCTGAAGACAGGGTTTTGGACTTTTGAATTGAGTATTTTCAAAATGTAGCTTGCTCAAAGTGTTTTTCTAAGATCTCATACCCCACCTTTAACATCTCAAAGCCTGATTTGGTCAAATTAAAGATTTTATTTAATTTTTACACACCTAATTTTGACATAATGGGCAAACTTTATTTAAGTCAATGCAATGACACGCAAGTCTAAGTTTTACATCCTATTTTGAACCTCTTCATGTGACAAAGGTCACTATTTTTTGATGCTGGATCAAAAATTGTTACTTTTATGAATTTAATAAAATAGATTTCAGACTATTCCACACTAATGCAGATATTTTTCCAAACATTTTCCTTGCTGTTTGTAAATTAACTCTGTCCTGATGGCTGTACAAAATGTCCCCAAACACAAGACCACAAAAATGACTACAAATGCTCAAACAAGCCATTGTTTCTGGCATTATCCTATGAATGCTGTAATACTGGAAGAAACAGATACAGACATTTGGAAGTCAGTGAAGTGGAGAAGTGAATGCCAAGTTTTAAACGTGGAGTGGATAAAGGGCTAACTGAACATAATAAAACTGGGATATAATACATCTGACACTAGTCTTGTTTTCATAAATCACATCACTTTGAAGTATATTGAAGTATCCTACGCAAAAAAAGTGACATTCACATTACATTTCACTATGACCTGGTTTGAAGTAAATATCTAAGGCTGCTTAATGTTAAGTTCTACATGGCTCTAATAAACAGAGTAAGAGTTTCAGTTTTTTATTAAAGTGGCTGAACTTTTTTTTTTTTTGCAGAATAAATCAAGAATAGTTTGCTCTCAGTCCACCCTGACTGTTGTACTATCAACCATGTTTGTTGTTTTGCCAGAATATTAATCATATCAGCTTAATGTTTCCAATGTCAAAATTAATTCGTTGTGTCCATATCCCAGTATAGGGTCTTTAAACAAAGCAGTAAAGGGTGAATTATGTCTCACGTCTGTTTTGTACATCTGGACAGATAAACATGAACCATAGTATTAAAAATCTTCATTTTGGAAGTCATTTTATTAAACAGAATGAATGAGATGCCAAAGTGTAAAGGAAAATGTTTGTTTTGCAAAATATCTGTCGGTCTGAATAGAATCCTAATACTGATGTGACAAGTTACAAGTTTGAGGTTTGTTATTTTCCTCTTCTGTTTCTTATGTGAGAAGTAAGTGGACTTCCATACTTCTATATTTGTCATAGTCTAATTAGAACACGTTTGATTTTACTGTTCGGTGACGTGTTATGTTCACCTTCAAGTCCAACACCAGCAGTGTGTGATGTCAGCTGTGAGACAGGAGTAGAATAACTGATGAATGAGGCAACATTTATGTATTCCACGATAATCGCTATGATCTTTTAATCCCAGGAAATACACAGGAGGTTGTCAGAGGTGTCTTCTGTTTAGTGCCATAAACTGGCCCCACCCATTGGACTGCATGTGGATAAGTATTTTAGATGGTAGCAGCAAAGAGGGTGTCTGAAAAGTGAGGTCAGATACTTGGGTTTGTTTGTCTAAGCCTCAGATTAATTTAAAAAGAATTAACAGTATTTTCATCCACACTGGACCACTGTGGAGAGGACCACTGCACTGCATGCTGTCGAAATGTACTCTGTCCTCACTGGCACTTGGAGGAAAGAAGTGTGTATGTGTGTGTGTGTGTGTGTGCCATGTATGATTTCTATTGGTTCATCTGACACAGTATGATGTTTTCATTCCTTCAAAGGAGAGTATTGGCTGTGTAGTAAGTTTATGCCCTGAAGGTCTCATTTACTTTACACCTGAAGTAAACCTGCTGACATCCAGTGTGTGAGCACTCCTTGTCATGCTTACAAGCTTGTTGCTAAAGTTAAGGAGCTGTCAAACAAGAGACATTTGATTCCACTTTAGTGCTTTGTTCATTTTTTTACAGTGTTATCGTGCAGGGATTCTTTTATGTTCTACGTTTATTTCCCAAATGTTTTCTTGCTTGTACATAAAAACAAGAAATATCCTAAGTTTTATCTTTTTTTAATTACATTAATATAAAATGAATCACAAAAACTTTGCTTGAAAAAATATGGGAATAAATAAAGCTGTTTTGAAAGAAAAATTGACTGACCTTTTTGTCATTGCTTCATGTTTAGATGAAATTGCTTTGGTTAAAGTGTATTTGAAAGAATTAAATCCAAGGGAAATGTAGTAAAAAAATTAAGACATTTTAAAATATTTCATTTGACACTAAAATTATAAATCAGATTTTGCAGATTGAGCTATTAATGCAAGTGCTGTAATAATTCTGATTTGTCATAATGATGTAGTTTTAATGAGGGTTCTCATTGTTAAGACTTCACATACTAATGACTTAATTCAGAATTTTTTTGCAATTGAGGTTTTCATCTTTTATGTGATTTTTAAGCTCTCAAATTTCATAATGGTGTCTTGGTTGACTCTTATGATTAGAACTTAGTATCGATTCAATTTTAAATGCTGTAATCTTTATCAAAATACTAAGTCATTCTTATAACACAATTATACTGAAAATAGTATTTCATATTCTAATATAACATTCCTGATTATTACGACTATATAACTATTATTATTATTATTATTATTATTATTATTATTATTATTATTATTATTATTATTATTATTATTATCCTCCACCAGGATAATAATAATAATAATAACTGGCTGGAGGAGGTGTCTGGGGAGAGGGAAGTCTGGGCGTCCCTGCTTAGACTGTTACCCCCGCGATCCGGCCCCGGATAAAGCGGAAGATAATGGATGCATTATTATTATTATTATTATTATTATTATTATTATTATTATACGATATATTTCTACATGATTAAAATTAACGTCTGAGCTCGTCTGACCCCATCCGTACGTGATGACATCATTTCCACTTGTACGTACAACCCGGAAGCCGGTGCCATGTTCTGATATTTGAGGAAATCAATTCTGGGCGAAGTTGACTCGCAAAAGTGGAATAAAAACAAAACATTAATCACAATTGGCGGTGAGCATGGAGGTAAGAGTAGATAGCATTAGACACTTATGACACAATAAAAGAAGCTCATGTGTGTTTACGTGAGTAAAGAAGACCAACTACAACAGACGATCTTTGGTTGTCACAAACACAAAACGACGGCCTTGTTACGAGCGGAATACCGACCTGACCTGTTTATTACTTTATTATTATCGACGCATTATTACATTAAAGTAAGTAGTTTATGGATAGCTGACATCTCCCCTTTTGGACACTGGACGTTATTTCACTAATGAGTTGATAGCGTTAAATAAAAGTGTTGCAGCCATCACTCGACAGTTTATTGCAACAAGTTTAATTTTGAGGGCATACCCTCAACTTTTGAATCTGAAAACAATATATATCAACACTTGTTATTTAGTTCTGTTAACACGAAGTTGGTCAGAGGATTTATTTGGAGCAAACCACTGTGAATGGCATTAGCTACGTTAAGCCGCTAGATGGCTAGCTACCTAAAATAATAAATAAATAAGAGCTATACATATATTTAGTTTTTAATTGTTGTTTTAACCAGCCCATTGAGTTATACGGGTTCGTGATTTTTTTAATTAATTTATTTTGCGATAACTATTTACAGTAGTTAACTGTTGCTGAGCGTCTCTTTGTTGGTGGAATTAAAGACAGGAACAGGAACTGACACTTTCAAAATAAAAGCAGGTAAAAGAGTTTCTGTTAAGATTGAAGAGTGTAGTCTCACCGTTGCAGAAAATGTACACTTGAAGTGAAGTTAAAACTCGCCATGACTGTGTATAAACAGGTGAAATTAAAGAAGGCGGAATAGATAATTCTATAAAAAAAAAAATAAATAGAAATGGTACCATGTCATTAATAATGTTGCCCTCACGAGTAATTTATAAATGATTTATAAAAATGTCACTAATTAAATTGTAAATAATTACGATTGTACATAAAAAGTGTAAAGGAGTTCGAACAGATTTCATACATGTATTGTGCCGAGATTTTTTTTTTTTATTATTGTGAAGCTCATACGTGTTTGCATCCGGTGTTTCCTTCATGTAACTTGACGCGTTTCTGTTGTCCACATCCGTGACTCCGGATCCATTAAGCAGCCTGGCCCGGTCCAATACAGAAAAGGGGGATTTGGTGTGTCTTCCTCTGCAGACAGCTGTCTTCGGCGGTCTGTTTCGTGTCCTAAAGCTTTCTGGCGGCGGGTCGTCCGTTATGTTCTTTAGTGTCTGTCCGTTGTCTGAATGATACGTTTTGGGACCGACAGACAGACGGACGGGCTGCGGGCTGGTCCAGAGTACCGCAGCCTTGCGTCAAAGCCAGCTAAGCTAAACCGCGGTAGGACATGTCAGCAAGACGGATAACAGCCACGTTACCTCAGTAGGCACAGCAGACAGGTTATTTTTGGCACGGTTGCTGGCATACACATGCTCAGTTTTAGCCGTGGAAGCTAGACCAACATCTTGTGTAAAACTGGCAGGTGTTGTGTTGAGAAATACCGACAACCCCGGCTGTTTTAAGCGTCGGTGTTTCCAGTAGCTAGCTATCTCATGCGACGATTTCATTCCCAGAGGTTTTAAAAGACACGTAAGCCAGGGAGATTTTGGTAACCTTTGCTGAATTGAAGCTACATGAGGCCCAGTTGAAAAGATGGACCTGAATTTCTATTCTGATCTCACGGACGGTACCGGACAGCATGACGGCGATCCAGAGTTTTTGGATCCGCAGTCTTTCAATGGATTTGACACTGACAACAAGGTGACTCTTTTAAATGAATGGGACAAACGTCTCGTCTCACCCACACTCAGACATTACCACATTGCCTGGGCTGTGTACATGTGATCAAGCTAAAGGCTGTCAGTCAGTGACCACATGTCAGACATTTTATATCTCCTTGCTTTGTAATGATTTCTCCTAATTCTGCTATTGGACAGTACATTTAAATATCTTTTCCTATCATACACATTTTATTGTTTCAGTTCCCTGGAGGTAGCGACAATTACCTGACCATTTCAGGATCTGGACATCCCTTCCTTTCTTCTTCAGAGGTAGGACATGGCACATTCATTCATGTGGTTTCACGGTAACAGATATCTGTTTAGCAGGTTTTTGTTTATTGTCATGAAGCTTCCTCATTTGGGACAGATGATACCACACAGAATCATTGAATTATAAGGACATACAAATGGGTGACAATCAAAAGGAAAAAAAAAACCTCTTTGCCAGGTGCCTCTATCCATAGGGTACAAGGACTCACTGAATGGTTTGAGTATGAACATGATATGAATCATTACTTTGGCCTTAACAGTCCCAAACCAATACTTAAAGATTTTGAATCAGTGTGTTAGAACACACTGTCCACCGCCACCATCAAAACACCAATTGAGGAAACATCTTTTGGGAAAAAAAGCACATTGTAGCTGTTTGGTGATGACCCATCACCATATTTAGAAACTATTTGTTGCTTTTCCTTTAATTTGTCACCTGTCTGTATATTTTACCACCAGTCACTGAAACCATTGAACTACAGGCACATGAATCATTTTAACGTATATGGCGATTTCCTGTGTGATTGTGACTGTTACCAAACTGATTATTTTCTCCATTTTAAAATTCTATTTGATGTGTTGGAGTGGTTGAGTGTAACATCAGGCCAAGGGATGGGAATTGACATTGATGTTTTTCTTTCAGTTTATAAGCCTGATTGTGCATTGTTAGTATTCCTAATTACTTTTCTTTTAAAAGTAACTATAAATAACTAAAACTAAAAATCAGGAAAAAAAATCAATGGTATTTCTCAAATTTGTTACAGTTTATTGCTCGTGTATCCACACAGGCTTTGGTTTATCATTTTACAGAAATTAAAACGCTGTTGTCACCAATTTTCATTAAGTGAAGCTCCTCCGTGTGAGTCTCTCAACTCTGTAAGGTATATTTTCAAATGAGATATAGAGTAAGACAATACAGTATGTGTCAGAATAGTTAAATGTTGCCCTGTATACATTTTTGTTTTTACTTACCCATCAATGTGTTGTGAAGCAGAAGAGGAAAGTCTGGATCGTCCTTGACTTCTTAAACACTTGGTTACTTCAGTTCAGAACAACTTGGTCCATTTCACCCTCCAGCATAAAATCATCTTTTCAGGTTTTATAGTAAAAGTAATTTTCAATGTTTCCATACAATTTGGAAAAAGATCTCAATTCCCATCCCTATCATGTCAATTGATGTGACATTCAGTCGGCTGTAATGTCACATTTATCAGCCTCAAATATTAAATAAGATATTTGTAAATCACTTCAACATGCACTTACTGACATACTCACATCTTTTAGTGTGCAACTAAACCCATTGACCTCTTCAGCCTCGCTGGACCCACTGGTGGAGTATGAATTATTTATAAATACTTTTATTGCTGCTAAAATAAGGAATAGATTCAGGCACTTTTAAAATAATTCATATTCATAAATGAGAGTGAATCATCACATACGGTGTCAGAATTCAAATCTAATAAACATGAAACTTGTTCTGTGTGAACATCAGATGTACTGTGTCTTGTACTGTGACGATGTAGCTCAAACTGAAAACATAACCGTTAATCTGTACGCCTGTGATCTAATGTTTTCATAACAAAAGGAGAAAGAAAACTTACAGAGGAAATTCATTCATCTCTAACTCTGTCTCCTGTCTTGGCGGTTCCGCCTCACCAGACATTCCACACTCCCAGCCTCGGTGATGAGGAGTTCGAGATCCCCCCCATCTCTCTGGACCCAGACTCGGCCCTCACTGTCTCAGATGTGGTGTCCCATTTTGGGGAGCTATCGGACACCGGTCCCACCGACAGCGTGGTCGTACCCGGGAATGCAGTGGTCGAAGGTGATGACCCCTCCTTTGCCTCCACTTTCGTCAATAACCCCTCACAGGGTCTGGAGCACCTGAGTTTGGGAGTCATCAATCAGTCAGGAGGAAGTGGTCTACTGGGGTCTTCATTGGGAATGGTAAGGACTACATGAATGACTCTAGTATTAAACCCACAGACAAAATGCAGAATGATATTTTGACCTTCGCCATCTTGAGATTTTGGAACCAGAAGACCCATATTTGGACAAAAGAGAGACGGTAATGAGTGAGGAGTCAAATTGTTGCCATCTCTAAGTCACAGAAAACACAGACCACATTATCAACTCAGAAATTTCAATCACCAACAAGTAATTTAAGCTTTTTGATAATATTATTTCCAACTTTTTGCAGTGTATAAACACAATCAATGCCAACTGATGTAATAAACAGCTGACAGACTGTATATAACTATGCTAGCTATATACTATAATCAGTGATGTATGGCGAGGTTCATGGCTGGTGATGCACTGACTCTTTCAGAGTCAGATCTACAAATATATGGACCCAAAAGAATATTGTTATGGCTGGCTTGTGAGCTGAACATAATGATGGACACAGGACGACAATTAACTCATAAATTAAGGTTTATTGAAACAATAGAAAACTGAATCAAACCAAAACAAAGACCAAACCTCTCAATGCTGCTGAAGCTGTTGGCCTATAAAACTGGAACAGAGAGAGCGAGAGAGTGGTGAAACAAAGGGCAAGATTTTTTCATATTTGGACATAACGCTAGAGATTGGAAAGAGTAAGAAATGAGACTTGCCAACCTAATGCTGCCTCTTTCAATAAGTTAGGGAAAATTCTGATGACATTGCTAACTGAAAATTGTAAACCCTAAGGGGTGACTTGAGTTTTTTCTTAAATATTATATATTTGATAACAGTGTGGATAACCTTGCATAATGTATAAACACCCTGAGAAGTGCTAATAAGCAGGCTAGCTGACAGGCCACGCAATACTGAGTAATGCTAGTATTAGCTAACGTAACTAAGTTATACTAACAGTCTGGGGTGTTCTAAAGACATGTTAAATTTCATGAAACTAATCACAAGTAAACTGGAGCTCTCTAGAAACATATCTGGCAATTAAAGCTCACAAAGCAGAATTGAAAGCCTTCTGTCATCCCTAGGATCTTATTAACAGAGCAATAATTTATGAAATGGCCACCAATACACTTATTACAGTGTCCAAATAAAGCAAATTAGGCCAGAATACTCTTGAGAAGAGGGCAGTTGGAGATGGCAATATGCAATGGGTATCTGTGATATTATGTAAAGACCCTTCTGGATAAGCTTAAATTTGAAGCCACTAATTGTTCTTTAATTTATAGGATCTTGGTCATCCCATCGGCTCTCAGTTCAGCAGTTCCTCCCCAGTAACCATCGATGTCCCACTGAGCGACATGGGCCAAGCCCTGCTGGGGTCCAGCCAGCTGACCACCATCGACCAGTCAGAGCTCAGTGCCCAATTGGGTCTTGGTCTGGGAGGTGGGAACATATTACAGCGGCCCCAGTCACCCGAACACCCTCTGTCGGCTACAGCCTCGCCCACCAGCTCGCTCCAGGATGATGACATGGACGACTTTAGAAGGGTAAAGTCTTAAAGCCAGAAAGACACATGTGAAATGCTGCAGCTCCACGTCATTATTATTCTAACATGCATCGGTCTTGTTCTTCTCCCATCAGAGCGTCCTAGTTGAATCTCCAGTCCCACTCGCTGTCTCTCCTGGAGTCATCTCCCTCGACCCCTCTCTGTCAGAGTCTGCGTTCTCAGCCCACTCCTCCAGTGTTTCTCCAGCTGAGCGGCGGAAAGTCAAAGTGGGAGTATCGAAGACGGAAAAGCCAAAGAAAGACCCCAGTCAGCCCCAGAAACCTGTGTCGGCTTATGCTCTCTTCTTTAGGGACACACAGGCAGCTATTAAAGGACAAAATCCCAATGCTACATTTGGAGAGGTCTCTAAGATTGTGGCCTCCATGTGGGACAGCCTGGGGGAAGAGCAGAAGCAGGTAAGAACTACAGCCTGCTTAGGTCCTATAGATGATATGCATATTATTAGCCTCATAGCATAATTGCCTAAATCATACACTATGTGGACAAAAGTGTTGGGACACGTTGAATTCAGGTGTTTTTTTTCCAACAGGGGTCTGGGCTACAAAACGATATGATAAATATCATGTAGTGTTATATTTGCCTAATATCATTGCATTTGTTAATTTGGTTTAAATTATTATCTTTGCTTCCAAAATGCCTCAGAGATGGTTTTTACATAATTTCTCTT